>NC_059102.1:133737133-134107133 GCF_020740685.1 Jaculus jaculus | reverse complement strand
GGTGCCTCTACAGGATGCTGATAGGGTAAAGTGGTATAGGGTAGAAGCGCTGCCATGTCAGTGTGGCAAGACAGAAATGCTGAGCAGTAGAGGGGATCCAGAAGGAAATTTCTTTGGTTTCTCTGCCTTGAACAGTCCAGAAATCTAATACCTTCATACAGCCTCTCTGACAATGTTCTAGAAGACTATGCTGCACATACTGCAAAAATGGCAGCTCAGTAGTGTGTTTTTCAGATTCACAGAACCTCCTCACCTCCCTGACCTCTACCCACTTTCTGACTTCCTTGGAATGGTCTTCCCCAGTGCGATAGTTTGAATATATCTCTGTTGCAGTCAGGTTCACATTGCTGGTAGAAATCACCCAACCAAGTTCAGCTTCTGGGAAAAAGAGTTTTATTTTGGCTTAAAGGCTTGAGAGGAAGCTCCATGATGGCAGGAAAAACAATGGCATGTGCAGAAGGTGGACATCACCTCCTGGCCAACATCAGGTGAACAACAGCAACATGCCGGAGACAGCAAGCATGCCATTTTGGGATCACGAGGAATCGAGTGCTGAAGAGCTGCTTGACACAGTTCCAGCCCAGCTGTCTCTTCTTTGAAGTCCAATGTGGCCCCTCTATAGAAAAATCTTTGGCTCTCTACGCTACATAAATCTGTGATTTTCTGTATGATGTTTGTCTTTCTCTGTCTTTCACTTGGTGTCTCAATCTCTAAGTTTGCTTTTCCAGTAAAAATTGGTGTTAGTGAAGTGTTGGTCAATATATCTGAAAGAGGCTCTGGCATAGAATTGGAAAAACAAGAAAATGGGTTGGAGATAATTGTTTCCCTTAAAGGCCTTAAAGAAAGTCAGGCATGGAGTACAGTACACCTAGGAGGAAACAATGAACCTCCTGGAACAATGTAAACATTGTTCTATGACTAATTTTTCTAAATGGTGGCAATTTCAGCAAACTATGACTCTTTACCAAAAATCGTTACAGAAAAACAACCGAAGTCAGAAAGAGTTCAACTGGGGGAGACCAAAGTCTAAGTATTGGAGAGACATGAAAAGGAAAATTCAAAATAAATGATTGAGGGATAAATGGAAATATTGGATCAATGATTAATGATGGGAACCCCCATTTGTGGTTGTTTTGTCTCTCACCTTTAATATAATAATTGAAAGTAGAAGTTCAGGAAATCACAAGTGCTTGACCACACATACATGGGGAAAATGTGAAAACAGTTAATCATTATAGGGGCCTGATGACTTTACTTGAGGTGAATAGTTATGGGATTGTTGGTTGAAATGGAATAACGAAAAGTTTCTATGAATTCTGTAAAACTGTACCTTTCTTGAAGTTTGCTCTTGCATGACATGATCAGAAAATAAAAGATTGAGGCTAAGAGCTGTGGCAGCAGAGAAGCAGAGAAGCATGGAAGCAGGGAAAAACAGAGAAAAATACCAAAAAGAGAGAGAAAGAAATAGAAACAGAGAAGCAGAGAAAGAAAGATGGAAAAACTCAGCTGCCTTCAGCATTAGCCTGTCAGCTTGCACCAGAACTTGACTTCGAGTCATTATTGCATCGCTCCCTTTCACACCTTTCTTTGGGGACCCTCCTTCAAGCTAGGGCTGGACCCTGGCAGCAACAGAAGACTGTGCCAAACACTGGCAAAGGGAAACTGGCTATAACATCCATATGCTCGTCTCAACAATACACTCTCTCCAGGAAGCATTAATTCCCAAATCTCCATTAGCTGGGAACCTAGCATTCAGAACACCTAAGTTTATGGAGAACACCTGAATCAAACAACCACATTCCACCCCTGACCCCCATAAAGTGATATCCATACATGATGTAAAACACAATGCATTCAGTTCAACTTTAAAAGTCCCCATA
This sequence comes from Jaculus jaculus, assembly GCF_020740685.1. Taxonomy (NCBI): domain Eukaryota; kingdom Metazoa; phylum Chordata; class Mammalia; order Rodentia; family Dipodidae; genus Jaculus; species Jaculus jaculus. The sequence continues at coordinate 134,105,253 of NC_059102.1, read as the reverse complement.
GAAGAGAAAGGAAGGGAGGAGGGTACTTAATAGGTTGGTATTGTATATATGTCAGTACAATGATTGAGATGGGGAGTTAATATGATGGAGAATGGAATTTCAAAGGGGAAAGTGTGGGGGGAGAGGGTATTACCATAGGATTTTTTTTATAATCATGGAAAATGTTAATAATAATTGTGAAAAGAAAAAAATTTAAATTATTTTTTAAAAAGTCCCCATAGTTTTTATCAATTCCAAAGATGTTCCTATATCGCCATAGTCCAAGGTCTTTTAACTGAGCCAAAATAGCCAAAAAATCCCCCCAAAACCCATAATGGCACAAAATAAACATTCACACTGTAAAAGATGGCATTGGACAAAGCAAAGAAATATTCAACCAATACAAGATTTAAAACAACCAGGGAAAACATCAAACTCTATAGCTTTAAGTCCAACAACTCTAGCTGGTGACAAATCTCCAAGTTCAATAACTCTAACCAGCAACAAGTCTCTGGCATTCCAATTCCTCCCCTCCAGCTAGGCTACTCACAGTCCTGGAAAACTTCATCTGGGGCCAGCAGCTCCTTAGCAGCCATCTCACGGTCCCAGCATCTCCACTGTGTCTCCACTGCAATCCATGGTTCATTCTCATGGCCCCATCGGGTCTCCATGCAGGCATCCAGCAAACCTGCTTCACACTGCCCATGGCCATTTCCAAAATGCAAGACCTTGTTGCAAACTCAGTTGACCCTTTCTTTCCTGCATGTCTTATACTTCACAATACTAAATAGAGTGCCAATTTGTTAATCCAGGGGGGAATAAAGCAGACTTTGAAGAACAGGACATTCCTTGAGCATTCAGTCCCCTTCAAAAGAGTCTACATTCTTCCTGTTGCCCCAGTGCAGTTCAGCTGGCCCAATCTCAAAGGTTGTAATCTCTCAATTACAGCTGAATGGGCAGTAGTTTACCCAAAGACTTTTCTTTCTGTGCCATATTCCTCTGCTCATGCCAGTTCATTTCTACACAAAGCAACCCTGTACAACTTCTCAGGACCCAGGCATAAAAGCAAGCTTCTCACACAAACTGCTACCCATTCTAGGCAAAGCTCTTGCTTACCCTCATAAGCCAAACCTCACATCCACAGTCCTTATTGCATCCAGACCTTTCAACTCTGACAAGAGTAGTCCATCAAGCTGTACTTACAGCACTGCAAGGTGTCTCTTAGGCCAAGGTTTCAAATCCCTCCACATTCCTCTTGAAAATCAGCTACAAAAGGCCAAAGCCACATAGTCAGGTGTCTAGCAGCAACCCCAATCCTGGTACCACTTCACTGTTGCAGTCAGGTTCACATTGCTGGTAGAAATCACCAACCCAGAGCAGCTTCTGGGAAAATGAGGTTTATTTTGACTTACAGCCTCGAGGGGAAGGTGCACGATGGCAGGGAAAACGATGGCATGTGCAGAGGGCGGACATCAGCCCCTGGCCAACATAAGGTGGACAATAGCAACAGGAGAGCATGCCAAACACCAGCAAGGGAAAACTGGCCTGCCCTCAACAATACATTCCCTCCAGGAAACATTAATTCCCAAATCTCCATCAGCTGGGAACCTAGCACCTAAGTTTAGGGAGGACACCTGAATCAAACCACCACAATCTCCAAAAGAGAAATGTTGAAAATTTTATTCCTAATACCACTGTTTTTGGTTTTGCCTATGTCTCATTGCTGTTCTTGCTTATGTTGTGATTCGGGGGATGGAATCTAGGGCCTCACACATGTCAGGTGACCCCTCCATCACTACGTGCTCTCCCCTCCTTCCTTCCGCCGCACTAATCTAGACAGTATGAGCAACGGCCAGGCTAATGGGTTGATGCAGATCTCAATCTCTTGCTGTCTTGTGCTTTCTTGCCCATGCGTATTCTACCACGTTCCACCATGGGGTGATGCGGCACAAAGGCTCCCACCCCACTCCAGCACCTCGGTATCAGATTTCCCAACCTTCAGAACCATGAGCCAAATTTTCTATTGTTTATAAATTATGTAGTCTGTGGTATTTTGCTACAGCAACACAAGTGGCATCCAGTAATGATAATATGTAAATACTTGCCTGAGGTTCTGTTTTCTACAGAACTGTGGCAAATCCATTATAATACAGCTACAAGTTCTTACCACCAAAAGGATGAAGTTCTAGAACTTCAAGAAGCCAAACTTCATGTCATTGGGATTTCCCTTGAAAAGCACATGAGAGGGCTCTTCCCAGATCTAACTTTATGGCTACAAACTATCCTGGGCCATCCTTACCCCTGCTGACGTAAAAAGGACATAGTACAGGAATGACACTTATTGTGAGGGCAGCATCAACCAATAGACTAGACTTCAAGAGCAATTGAAGTTCAATGCAGTTTGATTCAATTAACGAGCAAACAATACTACATAAGGCGAGTGCAAGAACCTCCCAGATCTACAGGAGCCAGCATCTCCTATAACAGGTCCTAGGACTATCTGAACTGAATGTGCTCAGCTCCAAGGACCACAGCTTTCAGAGCAATAAATAGCTTCCTCTGGGGTTTTCCTACTTGTTCCCATCCACAGGCTGTTTAGCGATAAAGGATGATAAAGGATCATTTTTTCCTCAAGCAATGTTGGCAATTAGTGAAATGGGCATGTCCTCTTTATCTGGTTACCAGGGGGGGACAAATTTACCCAATTAACTAAAAGTCAAATTCTCATGCAGATGGGGAAAGGGCTCCCTTGCTCACACCCCTCACTCACGTGAGATACAGGGAAACTGGGATTTGCCCAGAGTCTTACAATTCCAAGAAAGGAAACATACCATGCCTGGAATTTTACATGCAAAAGGGTATTTAATTCAGTGAATTCTCTGGAAACAGCAGGGAGCTGCCATCCAAAGGGTAAAAGTCAGTTAGTTTCTCTGTGCTGTGACAAGCTGCAGCTAAAGGTAAGAAGGGGTTGTTTTGGTTTACAGATCCAGGGGGTACTCCCATCACGGTGGGAAAGGCATGGCAGCAGAAGGAGCTGCTCACCCACAGTCAGGGAGCAGACCCAGAACAGGAAGTGGACAGAAATCTAAAACCTCAAGACCCACTCCAGTCCCCACCTCCTCCAATGAAGCTTCACTTCCTAAAATGCTCTACAACCTTTACAAACAGCACCATCAGCTGAACACCAAGTGCTTAAACCTATGAATGAATGAGGGACATTTCACATTCACACCACAACAGTCATTACCACCGGTGCTAACATACCTCTTCTCACCCTTCTATGGTGGTAACAGGAACCTGGAACACAAAGCCCACTGTTGCAAACGGCCATGCCCTAGAGCGTTGCAATGGCCTCCTCCACCTCCTTCATCTTGTTTCTGTCTTCCATCATTTACACCCAGGCCTAGCTACAAGGGAGTCCAGGAAACGTCATCTGTGGCTTTCTGAGAAGGTGCATAGAAAGAGGCAAGGATGGATATTGAATACTAGGTGACATATTCAGCACTCATGGCACATTAGTGGTGAATCCAAGATCCACACACAATGCCTCCCTTCCAGGCTCCCTGGGACTTCTTGGTTCCTGATCTCTGTCTGTGCTTTCATCTCTTCTCCTAGCCCTTCAATGCCTTTCTTACCCACACCCCCATCGTAGTAGTCCAGTAGCTCTTAGGTGCCCAGCCCCTCAGTGTATGAGTTTGGGAGAAAGTGGTCATAGAAGCAAGGTGGCCAGACATTCCTTCTTACACTAGACTGGCCTTTTTTTTTTTTTTTTTATCTTTTCCTCTTTAGTTTAATGCTCTTTTAATGTTCTTCTTTCATTTTTTTTTTCACTGTCATTATTTTCTTTGGATCGCTAACATTATAACTATTACTATCTCCCTTTCCCATACTCCCAGCCCATCTGTCTCGGCCTGGAAAGAAGGCTTAGCTCTGATGGTCCATCTTGATTTGGCAACGTCATTGCATCTGGAATCACCTAGGAGATAAATCTGTATGCATGTCTCTGAGAAAATAACTAGGTTGCTTTGACTGAGTTGAGAAAACCCAGCCTAACTATGGGTGGCACCATTTGATGGGATGATATCTCAGACTTAATAAAAAATAGCAAGCTAGGTAAACCTTGTTGTTCAGCTCTCTCTCCTCCTTGACTGTAAATGCAATGTGACCACTACATTAAGCTTCCATCACCATAACTTCCCCATCACGATAGACTGTACTTTTGAACATTGAGCCAGAATGAATCCTTCCTTTCTTAAGTTTCTTTTGTCATGTATTTGTCACATCAGCAAGAAAAGTAACTAGTGTAATAGGTCATGTCACATACATCCCAATATTGACACCATAAGTAGCATTGCTCACTGTGGTAGGCTGTATCATTGGTCCTGGACTTTCAACTCTCGCTGACCTAAAAGCTTGCTTACATGGCCTGTGCTAATCAATGGGATGTTAGATGGGATAATATGACCTGAGACTTCAAAAGTGATTTTGTTACCATAAGGGTTTTGTTGCATGCCCCAGACAACTGTTGGGTAGCTATATTCTCTGAATTGACACGTTCCCTTCTGGAGAGAGGAGGGAGGCTCACAAGACTTGAGAAGCTTGCCAAATTTACAAGACCCTCAAGGTCCCTCCCAGAAGTTATATAAGCAGTAAACAATTGTTTGGGGAGAAGAGACTCTTCAGTGGAGCTGCCTGCAAGTTGTACAGAGATGCAGCTTTCAAGATTCATCACTGTGACAGTTACCTTAGAAGAAGCTTATAGGAAAGGGTTTATTTTGGCTTGGAGTTTCAAGGGGAAGTTTCATAGCAGGGAAAACATGGCAAAACAGATAGCAGGGTAACACATCTTGTCACATCACCTGGGAGGAAGTAGTCTAAATGGGCTAGTTAGCTTGTACTTGTCAGATGGGCTGGACAATAAAATCCCAAGGCCCACCCACAACAACATAACACCCACCCAAATGCTTCATCACAAACACTTAAAACTGTGAAGGACATTTTTAAATCCAAACCACCACAGACACCTAGGCTAGCATGGGCTTTTCAGTAATGCAACTGCCCACGTCACCCACACCCCTGTTACTCAATAAATGTGGCAAGTGCTGGTTCAGCAAGCTGGACCTGGGTAGGATCATTTCACTGGTCTGTCATCAATGCTATGTCTGGAGCAAATGGACATTTGTTAACGTCTCCCTAGGAAAGCACAGCAACAGCCAACCAGTTCCAGGCAGTAAATAAGTGCCATGAGGAGAAATCCCACCTCCAGCCATCCAAAGCTCCACAACAATGAATCATCCTTATTTTAAGCCACTAATGCTGAGTTTGCTTATTTGTTTGTGCTATGCCACCACTTAAATGGTGAAATGATGCTTCAACACAGAACCCAATACTTTTCTTACCTGCCCCATTCCTCCTATGCACAACAGTCTGAAGAAATGAGCTGCCTCCTAATTTCTCTCAGAAGGAGCTGTCCTATAAGTACCCTTCACCCTTCCCAATTAGCACCAGGAAATGAGAGTTACAGTCCTGATATCATCCTCTTCTATTCCTCAGTCTTCTCATCTGTAAAACAGGCAGGAAGTGGTCACATAGTGTGTATTTACACAGTGTGCATTTACAGAGCATTCAGTGTGTGCTAGACACTGAGTTATGACCATATTAGTCTATTTTGTGTTGATATAACAAAACATGGTGGCTGAGTACTTTATAAAGTATCCAAAACTGTGGTTCATTTAGCTCATCATCCTGGAGGTTCAAGAGTGTGGTGCTCCATACTTGGGCTGCAAGGCCACTGAGAAATCCCACTGGAACTGAGCTAATAACCTCCTTCATGTAGACCAGCTGACAGAAAGCTGGAAGAAGCCATTTTACATGTAGTTCAATGGGAGAAAGAGACACCACCAATGAAGATACTCAACAGTGGAAACTGCAAGCCTTATAATTGGCCAGCCAGGCCAAATGAGCCAACAGGTACAATAGTGGCAGGTCTGTCATGGTGGAAACCAACTGCCCTCCAATTGGACTGGAGGCCCGCTCCATGGGGGAAAACACATCCCTGATACTGAAAACTTAAAACAGGGGTTGTCATGAGCCCTAGAGGTGTAACATCTGCTGATGTCTGGAAAAATGTATATACTATGCTTATTAAACTGCCCAGTAAGCACTTCTTTTAATATTTATACCCTTATATTAATGCTACTCTCACTTTGGGTAGAGAATCTTCTCTTTTCAGATGGCAGTGACCTTGGGATGACTCAGAAGGTATCACAGTGCTGGAAAGAGGTGACTAGAGTACTGACTAACATCTCGATCACACTTTCCAAGGCTCAGGGTCTAATGCAGAAGAGGTGGCAGAAAGAATGTAAGAGCCAAAGGAAGGGTAGGACTCCTTACAACATGGTCCCTCCAGACATAAAATGGCCTGGATATCCATGACCTCACAGTGCCTGACACTACCTACACAAGACCATCATAATAGGAGGAAAAGATCATGACATCAAAATAAAAGAGAGACTGATTGAGATGGGGGGTATATGATGGAGAATGGAATTTCAAAGGGGAAAGTGGGGGGGGTATTACCATGGGATATTTTTTTATAATCATGCAAAATGTTAATAAAAATTGAGAAAAAAATGAGTGTGGTGTTCACATACATTTCTGGTGATAGCGTCATAGAAGAAAGAAAGATAGCATCACAAGGTGTGAGCAGACCTAGGAGAGAGGTCACATGACCAGAGAGGAAGCAGAGCGAGGCTCATAGTTTCATATAAGGCTGGCACTGGAAGGCTACCCACTCTGGGAAAAGAGTATTCCTCCTTCAGGTAGTCTCTCCTGGAAAAGCTCTGCCCAAGACCTGCCCAAGAGACCTGTCTCTTACCTGATTCTGATCCTATCAAGTGAACAATAGAGATTAACTGTCATAAGGAACCAGTGAAAATAAACACAGAGACCTCTCTCCACTCCTTGGCTCCAGTGTGGTAAAGCAGAGATGCAAAGAATGAAGGGACAGAGCCAGGATCCCCTGTGAGCCTGTGTCCCATGCTCTCAGTCAAGTCTGTACTCTGCACTTCTCATCCAGCAACAGATAAGAAGGGAAGCATCAAGGAATTTTGTAGCAAGAATCCCAGAGTCCTGATTTGGGGTCATTTCGGACAGTGATTTATGGGATCCAAGGCATCTGCAGCCTCCTGGTACCAGGAATGGAACTCGAAGCCTTGTGCATGCTACATACTCAGCTCTTGTGAGTGTGTGTGTGTGTGTGTGTGTGTGTGTGTGTGTGTGTGTGTTTGTGCACACATACATATGTGTGCAAATGCACATGAAAGCCAAAGGTTAGTGTTGGGAGTCTTCGTCAGTCATTCTCTATTACATTTCTGAGACACAGTCTCTCACTGAATCTAGAATTAGACTCTAGACTAGAATCTAGACTAGCTCGACAGAAAGCCCCAGGCATCCTCCCACCTCTGCCTCTCCAGCACAAGGATTACAGGTGCATGTCTGGGTTTTATGTGGACACTGGGATTCAAGCATAGGTCCTTATGTCTGTGTGGCAGGCACTTTACCCATGGAGCCATCTTCCCAGCTGCCAAACATGTGGTCTTTTCCAAGTTTTTTTTTTTATTTGCATAAAAGAAAAAGAGAGAGTGTGAATATGGGCATGCCAGGGCTCCAGCTGCTGAAAATGAACTACAGATGTATGTGTCACTTTGTGCATATGGCGTTACGTGGGTCCTGGGGAACTGAACCTGGGTCGTTAGGCTTCTAGGCAGTTCGTAACCACTGAGCAATCTTTACAGACTCTTGCATGTGTTCTTCATTTCAGAAAAGTTATATAAGTTTTCCCTGCATATCCAAGGAAGATGTAGAGCTTAAAGACATTTTCTCCTCTCTGTAAAACCCCTTAAAATCTCTATATCTCACCAGAAAAGTCCTATTCTTGGCTAGATTAAAAATGAGACAAAATTTAGAAACAATAAATGTGAGATATATTCTTTAAGTATAATAAATACAAGGTCTAGAAGATACATGGTTCACAAAGTAACTGGATTTGTCAATATTAAAAATCATCTCGAGGACTTCTGGTTAAGATGGTGGGGTAGGTACCACACCAAAGCAGCCTCAGGGGGAAAAAAGACCAAAAAAACTCAGTAAAATACACACTTTTACTAAAAAGTGAGGTGTATAGGAAATTGAAGCGGCAGTGGAGAAGTAGAAGAGTTCCAGAGCATCCAGAGCCCGCACAGGTGGGAAAAGCGGCTCCGGCAGCTCGGCCAACCACCACAGCTGCGGCGCACCAGAAAGCCGCCAGACTCGGATCCAGCCACAGGAAAAGCCAGGTGCGGGAGCTTCCCTCACACCGTGCTCTCCGCAACTCGGGAAACGTGAGGGGAGAGCGGCAGCGAGCAGCAGAGGAGCAGACCACGAGGTAGAAGAACATGTGGAGCAGCGAGAGAACCAGAGCAGCTGCGGCTTCCTCCCCTCCCCCACAGCCTGAGCTCAGCTCCAGCGAACAGTGGCCTGGGACCCGGCCACGCCAACTTGGGCTGACAGTGGGACCCAAGCAGGAGCAGAGTTCGGCAGCAGCATCAGCGGCTCCAGCACTGGTAACAGCGGCCCCAGCAGCAGCAGACCCAGAAGTGGCAGCAGCAGCAGATCCCACAGCAGCAGCTTCAGGGGGAGCAGCAGCAGTGGACACAGCAGCAGCAGCTTCAGCAGCAGTGGTGGCTCCAGCAGTGGCAGCTACAGCAGTGGCAGCTACAGCAGCAGCAGAGGCAGCAGCAGCGGTGGGTCCAGCAGCAACACCTCAGGCAGCAGTGGCTACAGCCCAGCAGGGGCAGCTTGAGCAGCAGCAGTTCCAGCAGCAGGGGGGCTGATCTGCAGGGCCACACTTCCCAGGCTCGGTTGGCCCCGAAGGAAAAGCAAGTGCCCAGCTCCACAAATCAGAACAGCAGCCCAACGACCCAGGCAGCAACTTGACTGAGACCAAAATCATCCAAGGTAACTGGGATTGCACCAGGGAAGGGTCTCACTTGGTCGCAAACTGACTTGGATCCCTCAACAGACCAGAAATCTTAAACATTTTGTTGATAGAGGATCTGATCGTTATAATAACTACTCTTGAATACATACTCGGGGCTGTTTTTGATTGAATGTGTACAGTGTTTAGTTAAATTTTAGAATCTACCTGTATTTTATTCCACTTAGCCTGCTTGAATACTCCTATAGCAGGGAAACTCAACCCCTAAGAACATCTTTGTAGATACTCTGAGAGTCTTAAGAGCCACACATAACACCTTAAGGTCCTACCCTGAAAATGTATTACATCAAATCAATTGATACAGCTAAGAATACACAGCTAGCTAGAAAATCCAAGCATTAACTTAATCCAAGATGCAAAAATATATATATTATAACACAAGAAACACTAAAAAGCAAGACGATATAAATCCACCTAAAAGTATTAATGCATCAGAAATGTCCTACAGTGAGAAAGAGTTAGAGGAAATGCCTGAGAAAGAGTTCAATAGAATGATTATAAATATGTTCAAAGAGGTCAAAGAACACATCAAAACAATCAAAGAAGAAATCAAAGAGGAAATCAAAGGAATCAAAGAAGATGCAGGATACCAATTTAATGAAATAAGGAAGGCAATACAAGACATAAATAAGGAAATAGAAATAATAAAGAAAAAACAGTCAGAATTACTAGCAATGAAGAACACAGTTAATGAAATAAAAAACTCTGTAGAAAATCTCACCAGTAGGATGGATGAGGGAGAGGACAGAATAGCTAAGCTAGAAGACCAGGTAGCAGACCTAATGCAGTCCAACAAAGAGAAAGACAAACTTATAGAAAAGTATGAGTGGGAATTTCAAGATATTCAGGACACTATGAAAAGATCCAATATAAGAATTCAGGGCATAGTAGAAGGAGAAGAACTCCAATCCAAAGGCATACTAGGCGTCTTCAACAAAATCATAGAAGAAAATTTCCCCCAAATTGGGAAAGAGGTGCCAATGCAGATACAGGAAGCCTTTAGAACCCGAGCCAGACAAAACCCAGAAAGAACCTCTCCACGCCATATTATAATCAAACTTCCAAACACACACACCAAAGAAAAATTATTGAAAGCAGTTAGAGAGAAAAATCAAGTTACCTACAAAAGCAAGCCCATCAGGATTACAGCAGATTATTCAACACAACCTTTTAAAGCCAGAAGGGCTTGGAGTGATATATTCCAAGTTCTGAAAGATAACAACTGTCAACCAAGGTTACTTTATCCTGCAAAGTTATCCATTCAAATAGATGGAGAAATAAGGACATTCCATGACAAAAGCAGGTTAAAGGAGTATTTGAAGACAAAACCAGCTCTACAGAAAATACTTGATAGAATCCTCCATGCTGAAGAAAAGGAAAAGCACACATATAAGGAACCTAGAAAAAACAAGCAATGCTCAAATACTAGTTAACAGAAGAGAGCACAGGTAGAACCAGAACCACAAAATAAAAAAAAAAAAAATGGCAAACATAAATACACACCTTTCAATAATATCTCTTAATATCAACGGCCTCAATGCCCCAACGAAAAGACATAGATTTGCAGACTGGGTTAAAAAGCAGGATCCTACAATTTGTTGTCTCCAAGAAACTCACCTTTCTACAAAGGATAGACATTATCTTAGGGTGAAAGGTTGGAAGACGGTGTTTCAAGCAAATGGGCCTAGAAAACAAGCAGGGGTGGCTATCCTAATATCAGACAGGGTAGACTTTAGTCCGACGTTAGTCAAGAAAGATAAGGAAGGTCACTTTATATTGATTAAGGGCACACTCCAACAGGAGGACATTACAATCCTAAACATATATGCACCTAACATGGGGGCTCCCAAATTCATCAAACAAACACTATTAGAACTAAGGTCACAGATAACACCAAACACAGTGGTGGTGGGTGACTTTAACACCCCACTCTCATCAATTGACAGGTCATCCCAGGAAAAAATAAACAGAGAGGCATCTGGACTAAATGAGGTCATAGAAGGAATGGACTTAACAGATATACACAGGACATTTCATCCAAAGGCTGCAGAATATACATTCTTTTCAGCAGCACATGGAACATTCTCTAAAATAGACCATATATTAGGACACAAAGCAAATCTTAACAAATTCAGGAAAATTGAAATAATTCCTTGCATTCTATCTGACCACAATGGAATTAAACTACAAATCAGTAGCGAGAAAGGCTATAGAGCATACACAAAATCATGGAAACTAAACAATACACTACTAAATGGTGAATGGGTCAATGAAGAAATCACAAAGGAAATCAAAAAATTTATAGAGTCAAGTGATAATGAGAACACAACATACCAAAATCTCTGGGACACAATGAAGACAGTTCTAAGAGGTAAATTTATAGCCTTAAGTGCCTATATTAAGAAATTAGAAAGGTCGCAAGTAAACAACCTAATGCTTCGCCTTAAAGCCTTGGAAAAAGAAGAACAAGGAAAACCAAAAATCAGTAGACGGGAAGAAATAATAAAGATGAGGGCAGAAATTTATGAAATAGAAACAAAAAGAACAATCCAAAGAATTAATGAAACAAAGAGTTGGTTCTTTGAAAGGATAAACAAGATTGATAAACCCTTAGCAAATCTGACCAAAAGAAAGAGAGAAGAGACACAAATTAATAAAATCAGAGATGAACAAGGTAACATCACAACAGAATCCAGAGAAATTCAAAACATCATAGGGACATACTATAAAAGCATATACTCCACAAAGTATGAAAATCTGAAAGAAATGGATGATTTCCTTGACATATATGACCTACCTAAATTAAATCAAAATGAGATTAATCACTTAAATAGACCTATAACAAACATGGAGATCCGAACAGTTATCAATAAACTCCCAACTAAAAAAAGCCCAGGCCCAGATGGATTCACTGCTAAATTTTACCAGACTTTTAAAGAAGAGCTAACACCATTGCTTCTTAAGCTTTTCCAGGAAATAGAAAAAGAAGGAATTCTACCAAACTCCTTCTATGAGGCCAGCATCACCCTGATGCCAAAACCAGGCAAAGATAGAACAAAAAAAAGAAAATTACAGACCAATCTCCCTCATGAACATAGATGCAAAAATTCTCAACAAAATATTGGCAAACAGAATACAAGAGTATATCAAAAAGATCATTCACCCTGACCAAGTAGGCTTTATCCCAGAGATGCAAGGATGGTTCAACATACGCAAATCTATAAATGTAATACATTACATAAACGGGTTGAAGGACAAAAGTCACATGATCATCTCATTAGACACAGAGAAAGCATTTGACAAAATCTAACATCCCTTCATGATAAAAGTCCTACAGAGACTGGGAATAGAAGGAACATATCTCAATATAATAAAGGCTATTTATGACAAGCCTACAGCCAACATATTACTAAATGCGGAAAAACTGGAAGCTTTTCCACTAAAATCAGGAACAAGACAAGGGTGTCCACTGTCCCCACTTTTATTTAATATAGTTTTGGATGTCTTAGCCATAGCTATAAGGCAAGAGACACACATAAAAGGGATACAAATTGGAAAGGAAGAAATCAAGTTATCATTATTTGCAGATGACATGATTCTATACATAAAGGACCCTAAAGACTCTACTAGCAAGCTGTTAGAGCTGATCAAAACCTACAGCAATGTAGCAGGATACAAAATAAATACACAGAAATCAGTAGCCTTCATATATGCTAACAACAAACACACAGAGGATGAAATCAGAGAATCACTCCCATTCACAATTGCATCAAAAAAAATAAAGTACCTTGGAATAAACCTAACCAAGGAAGTAAAGAATCTATACAATGAGAACGTTAAAACACTCAAGTGAGAAATTGCAGAAGACACTAGAAAGTGGAGAAACATCCCTTGTTCCTGGATTGGAAGAATCAATATTGTGAAAATGGCAATCTTACCTAAAGCAATCTACCCATTTAATGCAATCCTTATCAAAATTCCAAAGGCTTTCTTCATGGAAATAGAAAAAACAATCCAAAAATTCATTTGGAATCACAAAAGACCTCGAATATCTAAAATAATACTAAGCAACAAAAAAAGAGGCTGGTGGTATCACCATACCTGATTTTAACCTATACTACAGAGCCATAGTAACAAAAACAGCATGGTACTGGCACAAAAACAGACATGTAGATCAGTGGAACAGAATAGAGGACCCAGATGTAAGCCCAAGTAGCTATAGCCACCTGATATTCTATAAAAATGCCAAAAATACTCATTGGAGAAGAGACAGCCTCCTCAGCAAATGGTGTTTTGAAAACTGGATATATATCTGCAGAAGGATGAAAATAGATTCTTCTCTCTCACCATGCACAAGAATTAAGTCCAAATGGATCAAAGACCTTAACATCAGACCTGAAACTCTGAAACTGCTAGAAGAAAAAGTAGGGGAAATCCTTCAACATATTGGTCTTGGCAAAGACTTTCTGAATACAACCCCAATTGCTCAAGCAATAAAACCACAGATTAATTGCTGGGACCTCATGAAATTACAAAGATTCTGCACTGCAAAGGACACAGTGAAAAAAGTAAAGAGGCAACCTACAGAATGGGAAAAAATATTCTCCAGCTATATATCTGATAGAGGATTAATATCTAGGATATACAAAGAACTCAAAAAGTTAAATAATAAGGAATCAAACAAGCCAATCAAAAAATGGGCCATGGAGCTAAATAGAGAGTTCTCAAAGGAAGAAATACGAATGGCATATAAGCATCTAAAATAATGTTCTATGTCACTAGTCATCAGGGAAATGCAGATTAAAACTACATTGAGATTCCATCTCACTCCTGTCAGATTGGCCACCATCATGAAAACAAATGATCATAAATGTTGGTGGGGATGTGGAAAAAAAGGAACCCTTCTACACTGCTGGTGGGAATGCAATCTGGTCCAGCCATTGTGGAAAACAGTGTGGAGGTTCCTAAAACAGCTAAAGATTAATCTACCATATGACCCACCTATAGCACTCCTAGGCATATATCCAAAGGACTCATCTCATTTCCTTAGAAGTATGTGCTCAACCATGTTTATTGCTGCTCAATTTATAATAGCTGGGAAATGGAACCAGCCTAGATGTCCCTCAACAGATGAGTGGATAATGAAGATGTGGCACATTTATACAATGGAGTTCTACTCAGCAGTAAAGAAAAATGAAGTTATGAAATTTGCAGAAAAATGGATGGACCTGGAAAGGATTATACTAAGTGAGGTAACCCAGGCCCAGAAAGCCAAGTGCCACATGTTCTCTCTCATATGTGGATCTTAGCTACAGATGATTGGGCTTCTGCGTGAGAATGAAAATACTTAGTAGCAGAGGCCTGTAAGGTAAAAAGGAGATATAAAGGGTAGAGAAAGGAAGGGAGGAGTATACTTAATAGGTTGATATTGTATATATGTAATTACAATGATTGTAATGGGGAGGTAATATGATGGAGAATGGAATTTCAAATGGGAAAGTGTGGGGGTGGGAAGGGAGGGAATTACCATGGGATATATTTTATAATCATGGAAAATGTTAATAAAAATTAAAAAAAAAGAATACATGTGACTTACCAAAGCTGTATCACCCTCTATAAGTGCCCATCATCTGAGGCCTGATTGACCTGGGGGATGGGACCAAAATATAGGCTACCCTTTTAACCCAGATGTCTTCATTGACTTTGGCTGGTACATGTGGTTACTGAACACCCAAAAGAACAATTACACCAGTATTGAAGAAAACTGGGCAGATCTCACTACTCTTTGTCTTTGGCAAAACAGATCTAGTTAAAGGACAGTATAAAAGTTTTAAGTTATTTTATAAGTCATACCTAACTTAAGTTGTCTAGTGACATTATAAGGCATAAATAGAAAGTTTATATACTTTGTCTTTAAATTCTTAACATATGTAAGCACAAGCAAAACATGTCAACAGCCTTGGAGACTATTTTTACCAATAGATTTAAATTTTAATAATTTTAATTGTTTTCAAATTATTTAAAGTATTTTATCAATAAAAATTAAAGCAGAATAATGTCTTAACATGGCTGTTTTAAGCCATTTTCAATTGATTAATGTCAGGAAGAACCACTTACCTTTACATCTTACATTTATTTTTATTTATTTGAGAGAGAGAGAGAGAAAGAGGCAGACAGACAGAGAGAGAGAGGGAGAGAGAATAGGCACACCAGCACCTCTAGCCACTGCAAACAAACTCCAGATGCATGCACCACCATGTGCTTCTGGCTTTTGTGGGTACTGGGGAATATAATCTGCATCCTTAGGCTTCACAGGCAAGTGTCTTAACTGCCAAGTTTGGAGCCACCATGTGGGTTGTAAGGCAGGTCCCATGAAAGGGCTAATTCTTTCTCCTCTTGGGAATATTGGTGACATGCTTGCTGTAGAGCACCTTCAAAATTAGGAGTGCTTTTATTAGTTTTGAGGGAAGGACACTCAGCAGCAGCATCCTTGGCAGCCTGGAGAGACAACCTATTTCTCTCTGAGGCCTCACTTCACCCCCTTTGATGCTCCGTGTAATGTATTACTATAACTTCAGAAGAAAGAAAGGCTGTAGAATGTGCAGGTCTCTGGTTCTATGCCCTGGTAAGAGCCACCAGTTCTGCTAGCTGAGCATTAGTGCCTGGAGTGAGGGTTGTGCTTTTAATTATCTCTTGAAGGGTGACAACCGTACAGCTAGCCCTGTGGGTCCTCTGTTCTATAAAGGAACTTCTATCTGTAAAAATGTCTAGACTGAGTATTTTTATTTTATTTATTTATTTATTTATTTATTTATTTGGGGGTTTTCGAGATACAGTCTCTAGCCCAGGCTGACCTGGAATTCACTATGTAGCCTCAGGCTGGCCAGGCTTAATAACTCTGAGAGATTATTTCATTCTGTTATGTTTTGGGTTTCCTCCTTTTCTGGGAAGAAGCTGGCCAGATTTAGTGAGGAACAAGTTCTTATCTAAATAGCAGGTCCTTCCAGGAGGGCAGCCTGATATATTAGGAGGCAATTATCAGTCAAAAATTTCCCTTAGACGATAGCAGGCCTGATATGTCATGAGTAGTGTATACAGTCAGGTCATTCCCCAAAGTTAATTTTGTAGCCTCAGGATTTAAGAGAGCTATTGCCACTATTACTCTAAGTCTTTAAGTACCCAACAGGCTACTGGACAGGTCCCTGGGCCTGGGCCAAAACTCTCAAGCCCATCACCTCTCTTTTTAATATATAAAGATTAAATACATTTTAGTCGAAAGGCCTCCAGCACAGCCCATTCTAACTGACCAAAGGTCTCCAAGGCCAGAAGACCTGCTCTTGATACCCAGTTATTTTCCATCAACTGACAAAGGGGTGAGCTACCTCCCTAGATGCAGAGATTCACAACTGGCCAAATCCTTTGACTTCCCAAAAGCTCCTAAGTTTCTTGAGAGTCTTGGAGAGTGTGTAGCAGGCAATGGGCTTTATCTTGCCTTTACTCAATACCATAGTCCCCTCTGACAAAATCAATCTCAAATATTTTATGGTTTCCTGGCACAGTTAAGCCTTAGACTTTGACACTTTATAGCCTCTGTCTGGCAGGAAGTTGAGAAATACCTTGCTACTTTCTTGTGAAGCCTGTGTGGAGACAAAGAAGGATGTCACCTACGTATTGGAGGACCTGAACTTGAGTGTGGGATAAATAATAGTGACCTCTGTCATTGGACAATAAACCTTTTTAGTTTAACTCTCACAACCTTTTAACATCATTTTTCAACCTTTAATTTGTATCTCTATTATTTTGAAACAAAGAAATTACTTATTGTATCTTATGCTTCTAACATTTGTGAACCAAGGCAAAAAACATTTTAACAGTTTGACAGTCTTTTGTTCAATCAGCAAACATAAATCAAGCAATATGCCAAAGATTTAAGTAGCACCTAAAACTCATTTTTTATTATCTTTTTCTTTTTCTTTTTTTTTTTTTTTAATGAGAGAGAGAGAGAGAATTGTCTTGCCAGGGTCTCAGCCACTGTAATCAAATTCCAGACACTTCCACCACCTAGTGGGCATGTGCAACCTTGCACTTGCCTCACCTTTGTGTGTGTCTGGTGTACATGGGATCTGGAAAGTAGGACATGGGTCCTTAGGCTTCACAGTCAAGTGCCTTAATTGCTAAGCCATCTCTCCATCTCAATTTTTAAACTTTTTTTTTTTTTTGGTTTTTCAAGGTAGGGTTTCACTCTAGTCCAGGTTGACCTGCAATTCACTATGGAGTCTCAGGGTGGCCTCGAACTCATGGAGATCCTCCTACCTCTGACTCCCAAGTGCCCAATTATTAAACTTTTTAAAAAAAATTTTGCTAATTTTTATTTATTAATTTGAGAACGACGGACAGAGAGAGAAAGAGGCAGAGAGAGAGAGAGAATGGGTGCGCAAGGGCCTCCAGCCACTGCAAATGAACTCCAAATGCGTGCGGCCCCTTGTGCATCTGGCTAACGTGGGTCCTGGGGAATCGAGCCTCGAACCAGAATCCTTAGGCTTCACAGGCAAGCGCTTAACCGCTAAGCCATCTCTCCAGCCCCAATTATTAAACTTTTAATTGAGTCTTTAAGTCGATTTAAAAAGTGAGGGACTTCCGATCAAGATAGCATCCACCTAACCTCGCCTTACCTCATGGGGAAGAAAAGGCAAGACCCTTAAGGTTGGAGAGGTGGTATTTTGTTGTTTAGGGGTTTGATGATTCTAGTAGGCTTCCAGAGGGAGCATGCAGAGGAGCAAAATAGGGAATCTGCTGATTCCCACACTCTTCGGTAGCCCACCAGGCCCCCATCCCCCTCAAGCAGCAGTCCTAGCTGTAGTCCCAGTAGGAGGTCCCTCCTGCACTTACTGCAGGCCAAGTGGACCCAAGCTAGCAGGCTAGGTCCTCCGCCCTAGGCTTTCCTGCCATGGGACAGAGTTCCAAGGGCACCAACGGCACATCCGCTGTTCCTCCCTACACACAGCTTTGCTGTCCTCCCCCCCCCCCCACTGGGCCCGTGATCACCGGTCCCCCTGCAGCCTTGCTGTGCCCCATGCGCGCAAGCATTCACCCTTTAAAACGTCTGTCTTGAGCTGGAGAGATGGCTTAGCGGTAAAGCGCTTGCCTGTGAAGCCTAAGGACCCTGGTTCAAGGTTCGACTCCCCAGGACCCACGTTAGCCAGATGCACAAGGGGGCGCACGTGTCTGGAGTTCGTTTGTAGTGACTGGAAGCCCTGGCTAGACCTTTCTTTCTTTCTCTCTCTCTCTCTCTCTCTCTCTCTCTCTCTCTCTCTCTGTCTCTCTCTCTCTCTCTCCCTCCCTCCCTCCCTCCTTCCCCCTCTCTCTCTCTCTCTCTCTCTCTCTCTCTCTCTCTCTCTCTCTCTCTCTCTCTCTCTCTCCCTCCTTCTCTCTGTGTGTTGCTCTCAAATAACTAAAGAAAACTAAACAAAAAAAAATTTTTTTTTAATCTGTCTACAGCCAGGCATGGTGGCACATGCCTTTAATCCCAGCACTCGGGAGGCAGAGGTAGGTGGATTGCCATGAGTTCGAGGCCACCCTGAAGCTTCATAATGAATTACAGGTCAGCCTTGGCTAGAGTGAGACCATACCTAAAAAAACAACAAACATGAACAAGCACTTTTTTCCTAAAGCCAAATGTACAGAGACGAATTATTTTAAATATGTTATAGACCCACTTTTAGTAATTTGACATCATATTAAAATACATCCATGTAGCTGTGTACATTCTTGGTGGTTTTAATCCTTAAGCTGTTTGTTCTCCTTTTCCTTGTCACAGAGCCAGATGGCTAGTCTGTCTCAATAAAAGGGGCTTGGAGGACACATGAGTTAAATCTGTTTGAAGTCTAAGACAGAGAGCACTTTACCCCTCTAAGTGCCTAGCTCTCAACAAGTTTAAATAGCACATGATAATTTATTAATATAATATACATTACAGTGAGAGAAAAAAAAGCCATAGAAAACTTACAGAGAGAAATCTCATTATTTTAACCTGAATGTAAAGTCTCAGTGGCCTTGTATGGCACTTTTATTTAGTTAGAAAATTAAGTGCCTTAGGACCTTATAATTATGCTCTCCTTAAAGGTCAGCATGCATAGTCCCATGGCAGTCAAGTCTGCTGATGTGGAATAGCATTCCCCGCACAAGTCTTGGTTATCTCTCACATCAAACTGGCTTGTACACACGGTGCACTTTAGAACATTTATTTTTCTTTTTACAAAACAAAAAATCATGTTAAAATTAATACTTCCTTTTGGAGATCATTTTTCTCTATTTTTCAGCTTATATCTAAGTCAGGCTAGATGTAGAAAAAATATCAGGCATTTCTTTTTTTAGGGTCATTTGGATCAGTGAGATCTCAATGGGTGATAAATGGATACACAAACTGTGGAGTGTGTGTGTGTGTGTATGAGAGAGAGAGAGAGAGATAGCATTCATCTAGGAATGGAAAGTAATCATAATGGTATAAGTATAAAGGCATATTACTCAGGCATTAAAAGGCAAATAGAATATGATTGCACTTACATTAAATAGGCAAATTCATAGAGCCAGAAAGTAGAATAAAAATGACCAGAGGCTGGGGAAAGGAAAGATGAGACTTACTGTTTAGTGGCATGGAGTTCCTATTCAGAATAATAAAGACCTTTTGGGAAAAAAGGCAGTGGTTGTTTTTGTAAAAATATTGTGAGTGTAATTAATGCTATGAGTTATATACTAAAAATGGCCTAACTAAAAAAGATGTTTTATATATTTACCACCATTTAAAATAAAATTTTATAACAGAGTGGAAGAGAAGAATTACAGTAACCCAAGCATAACTGTGGAATGCCTTGAAAATGTTTTGAGATTCTTAATTTATTTCATTGTTAAACTGCTTGTGCTCTACAATATGTTCATAGACTATAAACAGCATTAGTGAGACTATAGAATATAATTTCATGCCCTGGTATGGTTTGTCCCTAAGTCTCTACAAAGATAGGCAGTGATGTTCCAGTAAAGAAAACTCGGGGGCTTCCTTTAAAATAAGGCCCCTGGATTGATTGTCTCTATTCAGTCCTTGATTATCATCTTCTTTAGGCAAATGGAGATTCTGTCTGTGGTGTTCATCTGTCAGCCTGTGTTTGAATTTTGGCTGAGGACAAATTGCCTACCCCACCAAAAGTGGTATTTTTGAGAATATAGGAGTACTGAGATCCCAGGAGCTAGGCCAGGCAGGTTCCTCCTTCTCCAAACAGACATCTTTTTCAGTGATGCTCATCAGAACTTGACTCTCAATCCTCAGGAGTACAGTGAAGTGGAAGTGGAGGGATTATTCAGCCCCAGAGGTAAGAAATGTTTAATTTAGAAGGCACAGGAGATGACATAACAGCCAACATAAACTGGGAGATGGCTGCACTGCACCCAGAGCCATGTGGACCTTTCCTGCGAGCAAAGGATATGATTCTGGGTCTGATGAGGCGGGACTCAACATTGGGAGAGCTGGTGCTTTCCATACACAAAATTATAATATTTCAGAGTAGCTCACAAGTATTCTCACATTATTCTTTCATAATAGTAGCAAAATAATAGGAATGAAAGAAGGTTAAAATCGAGGGAGAAAAAAACAAGAATGAGAAATTACAATGAGATACTTCACAGGTAGGGAAATGTGTGTGGTGGTTTGATTAGGTGTCTCTCATAAACTTAGGTGTTCTGAATGGTATGTTTCCAGCTGATGAAGATTTGGGACTTAACACCTCCTGAAGGCATGTATTGTTGAGGGCTGGTTTATGGGTGTTATAGCCAGATTCCTTTTGCCAGTGTTTGGCACACTCTCCTGTTGCTATTGTCCATGTATGTTGGCCAGGGGGTGATGTCCACCCTCTGCTCATGCCATTGTTTTCTCCTGCCATTAGGGAGCTTCCCCTCAGGTCTGGAAGCCAAAATAAACCCACTTTCCCCCCAAAGCTTCTCTTGGTAGGATGATTTCTGCCAGCAATGCGAACCTGATTGTAACAATATGTAAGAAGGGACACTGAGAAAACTAGAGGCATACTGGGTGTGAAGTATTAATCAGGGAAATGTATGGTTTTATACAATGGGAAGATATCAGAGTGGCTAGGGGGAAAATGATTGGTAAATTCAGGAGAACGTCTATAGATCAGTGAGACCTGGGTAGGGAGAAGGAAGAAAACAAAACAAAAGGAAAAAAGACAAGTAGAACTGTGGAATAGTCACATTTTTATCTGTAGAGGAAGGCCCAAAATTAAGAGACAAAAGCCCTACCAAAGCCATCGACTAGTGTTCCATTCCCTAGTGCCCTGAAAATAGAAAACTTACTTCAGGGCATCGACGTTATAATAGGGGATAGACATGGGAACAAAGCAATAAGTATGAGGAGCACGTGTGTGTACTTCCTTTTGACCCCATAACAAATTCC
The DNA here is from genome assembly GCF_020740685.1 of Jaculus jaculus. Lineage (NCBI taxonomy): Eukaryota > Metazoa > Chordata > Mammalia > Rodentia > Dipodidae > Jaculus > Jaculus jaculus. The sequence goes on along the minus strand of NC_059102.1, from coordinate 134,083,780 downwards.
CACATCCCTCATGGCTTGAAACTATACAGATTTATTATCTTATATTTCCAGAGGTCAGAAGTCTGGAATGGACCTCATTAAAACAAAAACAAGGTGCCCACAGGTCCTTTCCTCCAAAAAATTAAAGGCTCTGAGGTAGAGTCCCTTTACTTGATTTTTCTTCTTCTAGACTCATCTGCATTCCTCAGCTCATGATGCCTCCATCTGCAAGGACATCAGCAGAGCAAGTTCAGATATCTCTAATTTTGACTCTCCATCTGCTCTCTTCTTCCATTTCAAAGGACCTTGTGATTATACTGGCCCTTATAGGAAATCCAGGGTGACTTCCCCAGCTTTAAGGACACTTGATTGTCAGTTCTATGCTGATATTTCATATTCCCAGGTTCTGGAGATTGTGGTGTAGATGTATTTGGGAAATGGAACATTATCATTATTCTCCTTCCCTCAAGGAGAACCACATGTGCTCTCCTTAGCACAGCCTAAGTCTGAAAGCACTCCACGACCATTGTGCCAGGCAGAAGTGATGCACAGCCAAAGGATAAATGTAACTCCTGGTCAAATTGGGTCTCCAGCCTCGGGAATGACTTCCCTCTCTAACCCTGTCCACATGTTGCTTTCCTCACAGCACTAGTCGGAGTGGTATTGAGAAATGAATTGTTGAGCTACATACCTGGGTTGTCTAGGCAGGGGGACCCCCAGAATCACTGCCTGGAAGCAAATACTGAATTCTCCTCTGTTAAGTCTAGTGACAGATGGATGCTCACTTTCCTGAAGCTCCACCTGGCGCAAATCTCTTTGTTAGGGCAACGAAGTGGCAAATGTGAGTCAGGAGAATCAGCACCTTGGAGAGCGCCCACCCTGCAGATTCGGACTTTCCAGGTGGACAACCAAAGCTGGGGCTCAGAAGACAGCTCAGTGGCTAAAGCATCTGCCTTGCAAACATGAGGACCTGAGTTCAATCCCAAAACTCACAGTCAAAAAAACAACTGGTGTGGCAGCACATGCTTGTAATCCCAGCACTGGGAAGCTGGATCCTGCAGACCTGCTTCTAGCCTAAGTGGTGAGCTCCAGACCAGTGAGTGACACTGTCCCAAAGGTTCCCAGATGAATGACACCTGAGGCTGTTCTCTGGCCTCCACACACATGGGTACATCCCTCACCATCATACACACACACACACACACACACACACACACACACACACACAAAGGTAAATAAAATAAAAACCCCACTGCTTAGATTCCCCACACCCTCTCCAGAGCATATCTTTGGAGTTCCAGGAGAGTGGACTAGGATCCAACAGTAGGTTTGATTCTTAGACTTTTCCTAAAGATGAGAGAACCAAAGATAGATAAATTGGCTTGTCCATAATCACCTGGGTAGTGTGCAATGAACTTGAGGTGTGAATCCATACCTTCTTAACCCTCAAAGCTTAGCTATGCATTCAGCAAGTATTAAAATGCTTATTGTCTGAGTCCACCATTATACTGCAATATGCACAGATACAAAGCTCAGTAGATATTTTCAATGGCATTAATTTAAAAGTAAAACTGGTGTGTGCTCAGAAAATCTGATGTATAAGTGTTTATGGTTGAGAAAACTTTGGTGCAGGAGCTCACAGGAATGACAATAAACCCTGACTTACAGCCAGGGAGTGGCTTCCATTGAAAGGTATACCAAAGCTAAGAAAATGTTGAAAATGTTAAGAGAGGCTTTTCCAAGGAAACATTGTGGGCAAAGATGTAAGAGAGATCATAAGTGTGAAGAGAGAGAGAGAGATGCTGTCTTTTCTGTTAAAGGGTTAAACAGATAGAAAAACCCATTCTACAGGGATGCTATGCTATTGGAACCCTCCCTTCTTGATCCAGTCATCCAAGAGATCAAAAGAGCCAACAATCCTTGAAACCAAAGTTTCAATTTCTGCATTTGGTAAATTTTCCCGTAACCTTCCATTTCTTTAGTGTCTCCTAGAAACTATGCCATTTTATATTTTAACCTATTACATGAGATTGTGAGGCCAAACTCTGATTCACAGTGAAGCCCAGGATCCTGCCTGCATTAAGGAATAAAAATGCCAGCACACTTCCTGTTGGTGTGCTTTGCCTGTCTGAACTCTTCATGTCTGTGCACCCTTCTAAAGAAGTAAAAATTGTCTTGCAAATATACTTTGGATTGTGTGGTTCTTCTCGGCTCCTATACTCATTTCCAAGTAAGCAAGTGGTAACCCACCAGCAGTGAGTGATTCTGGGAAAGGTGCTGGGCCTCAGGAAGGGGAAAATATGGGAACCTGGGCTCATAGAAGAAGGCAACAGGCAGGTATCAAAGGTTCCTAAATGCCTAGCTGGACGCTATGACCTTATTTCAATGTCAGAAAGACATGTAAGGCAAGAGGCATGATCCCATAGAGTTTTCTAAGGATTATTCTGGAACCCTAAAGGAACTGTGGATTGAGTAGCTGCAGCAGTTATTCTGGTGAGAAGATGAGCACTCAGATTTAAGGTGTGGCAAGAAGTGAGTGGCACATGGTGTTTGATCAGATGTTGAGGATGAGGGAAACAAAGGCATCTGGGATGGTTTGAATATTTTAGATCAGATGGAAGGTGGTGACAGTCTTCCATACTGATAGGTACTAAAGACAAAGGATGTTAGTTTTGGAGTGTATTAGGTTGAGTTTAATGTAAAGTTATTGTGTGGATGCATTTAATCACTCTGTGATTTATGACAGGGTATTTGACTACTCCAAGCACCAAATCCCTTCTTCCTCAAGTGGAGATAAATAATATGCCTCTGGATTTTTTTTTAAGATTGAAGTGAAATGGTTGGTAGCAACCACTGCATAAACCCTAGAGTGAGGATGAAAGAGTGAACTCCCCACAAGAAATGGAGACTTGTGGACCTGAACATGGTGGTCCTTCCAAGAAAGGCCTGGAGAAACCAGCCAGCTCAGTCCCTCAGCAGAAGCCATTTGCAGGCTGCCGGCAGCTGACACTTGGGAGAGGGGTTCCAACTGTAAGAAGTAAGAATATGAAGAGTGTTGCGCTTACCTTCTCATCTCGAGGACTCACATCCAATCAGAAGCAGCTTACAGGAGGAAAGGGTTTATTTCAGGCTCACAGATTCCAGGGGCTGCTTTATCATGGCAGAGGAAGCTGGCTCACTCCATTATACAAGCACAGCATGCAGAGAACCAAACAGCCAGAGCTCAAGCTGGCTCTCTACACACCTTAGGGCTGGACTCAAGATCCACTACATCTGGAGTTCGTTTGCAGTGGCTGGAGGCCCTGGTGTGCCCATTCCCTCTTTCTTTCTCTCCCTTTCTGCTTCTTTCTCTCCCACTCACTCTCTCAAATAAATAAAACTTTTATTTTTTTTTAGACTCAAAAAAAAAAAAAAAGAGTGATCAGATGAAAATTTTGCTTAATTCAGACAATTAGATATAATGGAAGTCCAGTCCCCTCACCAGTCTTTTTTCTTGGTAAGATATCTCCTTGTTAGGGGATGTGAACAAACAGTTCATTAAGGTGCCTGCCTTGCAAGTGTGAGGCCTGAGTTTGATTCCTAGTATCCACATAAAAAAGGCAGACCTGGTTGCCTGTAATCCTAACATTAGCAGGGGAGAGACAGGAAGACTCTTGGGGTTTGCTGGCCAGTCTTGCTTAATTTGTAAGCTCAGGGCCAATGAGAGACCCTGTATTAAGAGAGGTAACAGCATTCCTGAGGATTATATCCAACAAACACACACACACACACATGCATGCACAAACACACACACTACACATATACACAGAGAGGAAGGAAGGTGCTCATTGTTATAACAAGGTTTCAAGTGTATGTCAAGAGGACCAGAGCCTCTGACAATGCTCCCCTGTATGCCTACAGCTTCCAAGGTCTCCCCTGGGTAGGCTGTCAAGTTGGCTTCTAAGAAATTACATAATGGCCTATTATGTCACTGTGTCTCAGTCCTCTGTCTGGTGCACTCCAGGTACCTGGTGCTCAAGTGCACAGGCAAAGGGATGAACTTTGATATTAGCATGAAAAATGACAAGAAAACTCATCAAGTTGCAATTATCCTCCATCACCAGGTACTAGTTGGCAGTGTGCAGGACAAATGTACATTCTCACGGGTGACAATATTCAGTGAAAGAGCATTAGGCAGGCTTACTCCATTCACCACTGTCATCAATGAGCTGGGATTTTTCAGCTTCCATTTACAGAATCAGAAAATAAAACTCCAAGAAGGAAATGGCTTTGTCAGGTTCACAGAGAAAAGAAGCCACAAAACCAGCCTAGAACGTGGAACAACGGACTCATACTCCCGTGTGCACCATTCCTCTATGTGTGTGCCTCCATGCAATTTTTATTGAGTCCTAACACAAGTTCCAGGCACTGTGCACTCCAGAGTTTCATATGAAGAGTTAGATACCAGACATAGAGTGATATCAAGTTGCAAAGAGAAGAAAACTATTATTGGAGGTCCCGATCTACATCTCCCTACAACATAATTCACCCATGTGCCTTGGTTTCCTTATGTATAAGATATATATAAAAACAGATTTACCAGCAGTGTTGTTTTCAGGGTCAAACAATAGCATGTACATAAAGTATTTCACACAGCATCTGATACACAATTGACACTTGGCAAGGAGTTATTAAACAAAATCAGCCATGAAAAGCTTCATATGGAGGGAACTTTTGACTACAGTTGTAATGATGGGAGTTCTCCTTTACCATTTTTCCACAGCCTCAACAAGTAACCCCAGCACTCAATAGCCCTAAAGGCAATTTCTTTTTCCCTTAAATCCCAGAAACCTCTGGGGATGATTTTGTGGTCTATTGAACAAGTCAGTTCATCACTTGCTACCACAGCAATAGACAATGGTGGCTTAGCTAATTACAAAGAAAGGAATAGTTAGTTCTCTTAAGGAAGACAGGATAGTGGAAATTCCCCAGAGAGCACTTCCACCCCAAGTCTGTACTTCCAGTCCTCCTTCCACTTCCACTGCAGGTGCTGGGACTCCACAAAACACTGGGGCTCTGTTTCAAGAAGGAAAGAGACTTGGAACACAGTGTGGCTCCTTCACATCTAAGCTGTATGATGAGCATGTATAACAGGCCAAATTTTGGAGAGGTGATAACATTATCGTCCCAAGAGTGATTGATCTATGCATCTTTGATCCTCCCAAGGTGAACACTGAGCACCATGTTCTTGCCACTTAGCTCCATTCTCTAGAAGGGTCCAGCCTTAGGGGCAAAGCAATGGGTGGTAGGTTGTGTTATTGTTCAAGATAGTCACTCTGCTTTCTGAAAAAGTGTAGCTTGAGCAAAATCATTCCCTTTTCCAGTAAGAAATAGCCCAAAGTCCTTATTATGGAACTGTAGAAGTTGTTTTATAGTTTTGTTTTTCGGTGTGTGTGTGTGTGTGTGTGTGTGTGTGTGTGTGTGTGTGTGTCTTCCTCAATTGCTCTACACCTTATCTTTGAGTCGGGGACTCTCACTAATTTGGCTAGATTAGCTAATCAGCAAGGGTCCCCTGTCTCCTCTTTCCCATTGCTGGGATTATAGAAATACACCACCACACCCTGCAGTTATGTGGGTGCTGAGGATCCAAACTCAAGTCCTCATGTTGGTATAGCAAGTGCTATACCAATTTAACCATCTTCCCAGCCCTCCCAAAATAAAATTATAATGAAAAACATAGAAAACATAACTTCCAGGGGAGATAAAGGGCCAAAAAGGGGAGGGGAGGGAGTGGGAGAGGATCTGTTCAATGTAAATATATACTTTTATAAAAATTTCAATAATAAAATGTTATCATGGAACAGAATCACAGATAGCCTGCAATAAACAAAAAGCAGGGATAGTAAACTAAGCCTTGTTATAGGATACTGAGATCGAGGGATATACCAGTTACTTTCTCAGTTCTGAGACAAAGTACCCAACAAGAAGCAGCTTATGGAGAGAAAAGACTTCGGTTTATAATCTTAAAGGGAAGCTTCATCATGGCAGAAGCATATACCCAGGGTCACATCTTCACAACAGCAAGGAAAATATAGAAAGTGCAAAATCTCCAAGCAGGACTGGACTATAATACCCCAAGGCCCACTGCTAGTGACACACCTCTTCCAGCACAACTCCACCTCTTAAGGGCTCCACAAACTTCCCAAGCAACACCAACTGAGGATCGAGTATTCAAACTTATGAATCCATGGGGAACATTCTACATTCAAACCACCACAGGGCATTATCTGTTTAATAAGCATAACCCAGAAATTTGTATCAGAGGTACAGCAATGAGAGAAAAAAAAGAATAGATGGCATTAGCTTCATAGCTAAACAAGGACAGTAGAAGAAGTCATTGGAGAATGAATAAATGGATGCCAACAATACAAAATAATGAACCATCAGGTGAAATTGTTTATCACAATAAATTAAAAGGCAAAAAACATGTCAAATGAGGCTATGGATTTAGGTGAACACTTTGGGAAAGACAATTTTAATAGCAATCGTGGTTCATATTAGTTGGCACTTGACAAATTAGTGCAATAAAGAAATGATCTCAGACAATATTTGGCCAGACTAGCAGCAGAAGGGAAGAGGATGGAGTCTGGAAACTGTCACATTTGCACGTTGAAGATGCTGGTGCCTTTCACTTTCAGCTATAAATAAAACTCACAGGCCCTTCAGGTGACAAAGTCAGATGAAACCTGAGTCTACTGGTAGAGACCAAATCAACACTGTGAAGATCACAGCTCTCATGAAAACCTCTGAATTGACCACCACGACATCCAATAATTCCTTTCTGTCCAACAAATGGGTGAGGGAAAAGAGATGAAGATTATAGCTCTTCTGTAAGAATCTGCGACTTTTGAAGTATTTATTATTATTAAAAGAGAGATGTCTAAATGTGGGCATATGCATGGATAAGGATACATAGGGCTAGCTGGCTCAAACTTTGAAAATATGATGCTATCCATTAATTAGTACAACTAAAGCCATCAACTTACACGAAAAGACAGTGACTATTAGAAATACAACCTTCAAGTACCAAAGCTTCCTTGGGCAAGAAGCAAGCTTTGAAAGATAATTCTCAATGCCTTCTTCTAAAGGAGCCAAGGAGAGCAACAAGCAGAGTAAAGCACACGACGTGGAGCCGAGTCAGGGATGTGGTCAAGGAGCATGTCCCACACTCAGCCCAACCAGCAGAAGCATCTATCCAGCAAGAAAGAAGACTTCCTGTGGACAGTAACTCCTTTGCTGCCTTTTGTTTCAGAGGAGAGGGTTGATTGTAGTTTTCCTGACCAGGATCAGTCACAGTGGATTACAGATGTGAGTAGCAAAGTGCCAGGTCACCAGGTCAAAAAGATCCACAGTCAGGCCTAATATTGAAGCTATCCCATGACCCCAGCCTTGGAGCCTGATGCTGTTATTGGAAGGAATGTGTATCTGGTGTCTCTTGGAAAATAAGTGAATTCAAAAGTAAAAGTATATGACCAAGAGGGGACATGAGGTAGACCCACTATCATTCTAAACATGCACTACCTCCTTGAAAAGGGATTACATCTCACACACCCTCTACATGCAGTATGGTCATATGATATGTGGTCGTCAGTGAAATGTGAGAGGAAGGAAGGGATGCTTCTTCTGAGCAGAAGCTACAGAGGCCATGGGATAATCACCAGATGACTCTTCCTTCCCTCCATGAGACAAGTCCATTCCAAGGTAGGAACCACTTCCTTAGCCATTTCCCAACATGATGACTTGAGACAGATTTCATCTTGTCTGTGAGGTTTATATCATGTAAACAAGCAATAAACTATTTCATTGTAAGTTACTGTGGATTGGGGGCTGTTTGTTTTGGAAGCAGAATCTAGACTATACTAGCCAGTGTCCTAGAGTATATGAATTATAAGAGAAACAATGAAATAACAGAAAAACAAATTGTTTCAGATGAGGTCAGCGGGAGAAGAAAAAATTTCTTTCAAGGGGATCAGAGAAGATTGCTAGGAGGAGTGGAAGTTGAATTCAACTTAGACAATAGAACATGGACATCTGACATGGAAAGGGGCTCTCTGGGAAAGAGAACAGTAGCGATTCACTGTCAATATGAGAAAACTCGGAGGAGAGATAGAGCTACACACGAACAAGGCAGAGGTGGTTCCAAAGGGGATTCGTGGGGATCTGTAAGTCCTCAGAATGATATTTGCATGCACTTTTACTTTGTTATTTTAAACCCACTTGCATAATTATACTTTTAATGATATTTGATGATCACTTTCTAAAACTTTTTTGCCAATTTCCATATATATACATGATGTCTCCCAATGATAATCCTCTCCTACCACCCTAATTTTCCCGCCTCCCATCTCCCATTACATTCACCTGGTCCCTCTTCTGTTTTGATGTCATTTCCACTTTGCCCTCCTTGATCATCCATGACAATATGTTGATGAGCTCAATATTGTGGAAGTAATGACAGCAGCTGTAAGGTCATGATGCACTAACTACTTTGTGGCCCCAAGACAACAGTCCAAAGTTTTTCTCCCTATCCTTTGGTTCTTACATACCTTCTCCCCTTCTTCCACAGTGATGTCTGAGCCTTGGATGCTGTGATAGAGATTTCTTGTTTAGCACAGACACTCAATTGTCATTTCTGTCACTTCTTCCCAGCACTTTGAGGAGTTTTGAGTCTCCCCAGTAGTCCCCGCCAAACTGAAAAGAGAAGCTTCTCTAACCAAAAGAGAGTGGCACTAGTATGTGGGCATAAACATAAATATTTAGAGGGAAATTTTGTGGGCATAATATTTCCTTTTAGCTTAAAAGCATTAGTATGGTCACTTTTAAAAGTCAATTTCCTTTGTCGCCTGGGTGGTCATCTCATTTCAGTGTCCACTGCACCCTTTGATCAGGTTGGCCTCTTTAAGTGATCAGCTAGGATAATTTAGCTTTCAGTGTTAATGTCTATAAATGTGTTTTATAAGGATCAGTGAGCTCTGGTTTGATCTAAACACTAGCTTAGATCAAATAAAAGTCAGTAGAGAGGGTCTCTACATCAAAACGTCCAGGAGACAGGTGATGTGGCTAAAAGATACATGAGGGTTAGATGTTGAAGGCCTTAAAAATAAGATTAGGAATACAGTTTGTCAATTGTCCAGCTTCAGATGAAACTTAAAACAATCTACTCCAGAGAACAAAAGGAAAATGTCACCTGCATGATCTATGAACAACAGTATACAAGGCGGAGGAAGGCAAAGTTGTAGAAGTCAGTATCAGGGACTCATTTGCCCACTTTACGTGTCCACTGTTGGTTAGCTTGCGTCTGCTCACATTGTCTTTCATTCAGGCCCCAGATGGCAGAGCCTGTCAGTCCTAATGGTAGAGATAGGACAGAAGATCATATCGGCATGTTTAACTCCTACAGTTTCCACTCAGAGGTGGAACACCACACAATGGTTAGTCTTCATTGTCGACTTGACTGGACTTAGGATCACCTAGGAGACTGGTAAGGCACACCTTTGGGTGTATCTGTGAGGGTTTTCCCAGAGATAATAAACTAAAAAGGGAAGACCATCCTGATTTTAGGTGGCACCATCCCATGGGCTAGGGATCTGGATGGAATAAAATGGGGAAAGGGAGACAGCCAGCAGAGCATGGGTCGTGTTTTCCCCTTTTCTGCTCTGCAGCCATTACAATGTCAACTGCTCTGCTCTGCCACATCCTCCACTCCACAGCTGACTGCACCATCTGAAATCATGAGCATAAATAAGTAATTCCTCCCTTTATGTTGTTATCAAGTATTTTCATCATTGTGGGGCAAAAATAACTAATATATTATTACTTTCTCTCCACACATCATTGCTCTGAAGTTCAGTGAAAACAAAATGCCACAGGAAGAGGAAGCAAATACAAGTGAGCGATGGCAAAACCTGCCAAACAAGGCAAGCTCAAAGAATGCATTTCACATAAGCACTGAACTCATACAGCTTTTCATCCTTCCTTCTCAGAGATGTAAAACCATCAGAAAGAGAGAGTTAAATCTGTGACATGACACATCACTAGTTGGGCCAATTCCTGGCTGTAGGAACAGAATCCCTCCCAAGGTCTCTTCATAATAAATGAATAATAAACATTCCACTGAAATCTTTAAATGGATAGAGGAGTTTAATTATAATAATTTAATTTTCAGAAGCAAAAACTGCTTTTATATGATTACAGTGAGGCAACTTTTAATTAACTTTGGAAACTTTCTTTTGCTTAGAAAATCTAATTAAAAATACTTAGGGAACTATCAACACAACACAAGATTCAGGAATGGGTCAGAAGCAATATTGGGGAAAAAAGATGTGGAGAAGGTATCTGTGGGGAATCAGAGTCTCTCAAATTTCCCAAATGATTCAACATTGTGTCCCTCCATGAAGTGTTAGAACAATAATAAGAGGATTTTTGCCAACATTGGTTCCTCTTAGTGAGATTCCTCTAATCAATGGAATCTTTCTTCTGCTTTTGGAATGCCTAATCTTCGATGCAGGGAATGCAAATGAGGGGATGTTTAGATCTGAAGGTCAGAAGAAATTTCAAAACATGATATGATAGCATAAATTAAACTCCTATAGGGAAGCTGTGTCTGCGTTGTAGTTAATTCCTCTTTGCTGGGATAAATCACCTGTCCAAAAGAAACTAATGGGAGGAAAGTTTGCATTTGGAATACACTCTCTGAGGGGAAGCTCTGTAAGGGTAGAGGAAAATGTGGCACGAGCAGAAGCTGGACATCTCCTTTATCACAGCAGGTTAAAAACAGCAGCAGGAGAGTGAGCTGAATTCTGGCAAAGGGGATCTGGCTATAGCACCCTAAAGCACACCCTCAACAACATACCACCTCCACCAAGACTTCATCTCCCAAATCACCATCAGCTGAGGACCAAGCATTCAGAACATATGAGTCTGTAGAAAACATCTGATCCAAAGCACCACAGTCTATCTGCTAACTTTGTAACAGATCTACCCCTAATGTGTACCCCAGGGGATGAGAATAGTCTTGTTGCAGGAAGGTTCACATTGTTGGCAGAAAACACCTGACCAAGAGCAACTTGTGAAAATAAAAGGTTGATTTTCACTTACAGACTTTAGAAGAAACTCCATGATGGCAGGAGAAAATGATGTCATGGGCAGAGGGTGAACATCACCTCCTGGCCAACATAAGATGGACAATAGCAACAGGAGAGTGTGCCAAACACTATCAAGAGGAAGCTGACTATAACACCCATAAGCCTGCCCCCAACAATACATTGCCTCCAGGAGGCATTAATTCCCAAATCACCATCAGCTAGGAACCTAGCATTCAGAACATCTAAGTTTATGGGGACACCTGAATCAAACCACCACATTCCACCCCTGGCACCCATAAACTGATTTCCATACATGATGTAAAATGCAATGCATTCAATCCAAATTTAAAAGTCCCTATAGTTTTTATGTATCCTAATGATGTTTAAACATTCTCATAGTCTGAGATCTTTTAACTGAGCCATAATACCAAAAAGTCCAAAAAAAAAAAAAAAACAACCATAATTGTACTCATACTGCAAAAGATGGCACTGGGATATAGCAAAGAAATAGTTAACCAATACAAGATTTAAACAGAGTAAACATCAAACATCAAATCCAACCACTCTAGTCAGTAACAAATCTCCAAGTCCAAAAACTAACCAACAACAAGTCTCTGGAGTTCTAATTCCACCCCTCCATCCAGGCTACACACAGTCCTGGAAAACTTCATCCAGGGCCATCAGCTCTCCTTAGCAGCCATCTCATGGTCTATCTCCACTGGGTTTCTACTGCAATCTACATTCAACCTCATGGTTCCATGGGGTCTCCATGCAGGCATCCAGCAAACCTGCTTCACACTTTCTATGGAAGGTTCCAAAACACAAGACCAAGACTGTGTTGCAGGAAATCCTCTCCACTTCTTGGCCTTAGTTCTCTCATGCGTGACTTGAAGACCATATCTCACCTTTGGAGTGCTCTCAGCTGAGAAAATGCATGGGAATTGCTATGTAAATGTAAATAAGCTCTCTGGATTTCTAGGGCCCTGGAATCTGCCATTTGTGCAAACTGCCTTCCAGATGGAAGCCACCTCCCTCAGTGCAAACAGGCAGGTGCCAAAGGGGTCTCTGACAGGAGTGCCTTGGAGGCCACTGGGCACCTCCTGGAGCAGCTTCCTCCCTATTGAAACATGCCTCCTGGATGGAAACAGGAGGTATATACGGCTTATTAAATTCACAAAAATACTTAGATTTGGGAAGGTCATAAAACTTACAAGACTCATCTGACACATTTCTGAGGTTAGATAAGCAATAAATAATGGCAAACGAGAGGAAAGGTGACTTTGGCGGAGTAGCTGCCTGCAAGTTGTACATGGAACTGTAATGGTATAGCTTTCAGGAGTCACCCCGCTGGGGTGGAACTTTCCAGTGATGCAACTGCCAGGGAGTCCCCCACACTCCCTTAAGAACTCCATTAAACTCCCTGGTTCGCCAAGCTGGATGCAGGTGGTTTCTTGGGTTTGTTGCCCGTGCACTATCTGGGGCAAACAGAAGTTTGTTGCATCTTTCCAGGAAAAACACAACACTGGACCTAGGGAAGGAGGAGATGGATATTTTTCATGTTAGAATCATGCACTTACCAATCAGTCCCCTTAGCTTTCTCCATCTGTTTCTCCTGAAATTCTAAAACTAAAAAAAGGATTAAAACCTAAAACAAAAATCAATTATCTCTCTCTTTTTTGGTGAAAAAAAAATCTCAAATGGCTTTGATTTCTCCAGCCTACCTGCCCATTAGGTATTCCAGATGTAACCAGCTGACCTACACTGCTGAGCACAGGGCCCTCCATCAAGCTGCACAGGACAGAGCAGCTGGGAGGAACTTTAAGGCCACACTGACCCCCTGTGGAAGTTGGCAGCTGCAGCTCCCACCTTAAGCCCCCTACCTCACCCATCTTATGCTGTCAGTAAGAGTGCTATCCACCTGCTGCCAAGGGAGGTAGAAGCCCTGGGAGAATCTGCCTGCATCCCACAGAACACTGCAAGGCCAGACAAGGACCAGAGGAGAAGCATGCTCTCCTCCCAGCCTGCCTCCACCAGACAACCATGTTTATCGAAACACTGCTATAGCCTTCCCAGCATCCTCCCAGCTCACGGGGACATCTTCCTTTGAGGTAAACCTTCCTTCCCACTCAAAGGCCTTTACTCATTCCCTGCAGCCTACAGAGTCAATTCTATTCTTGTTCTGACCTCCAGGGCCTCCAGGATCTAGCCCTAAGCACCTCTCTTTCCCAGAGAGCCCAAGCACATAGAACTGTTCCCACATTCCACAGTCTCCCATGCCATGCTTTGGCTTGGGCTGGCTCCTCCACCAGAAACCTTCATGGCCAAGTCTCCGTCCATCTCCTTAGAGATCCAAGGAACTTCTGCCTTACCAGGTCTGGCTTGGTTTATGGTCCCTTAAGCCTTCGATCTGGAAAAACGAAACATGGTAATTTTCATCTCTCCCATTCAACATATAGCTAGACAGTACTGGCAACTGATGTCTCCTCTGGGCTGCAAAGTACAGATGATGCATCTCATCACAGCCAGGAGGAACTGCTTCCTGAGACCCAGAAGGAGAACTCTCAACCTTTCCAAGGAAGAGTCATGGCTCCCCTGGAAGTTGTAGCCTCTCTCCTGTTGTTTCTTGCTCTGGCAGGTAGGTTTCTCAGAGTCAAGTATGAATTTGGTCATTTCCTTCTTTCAGTTCATCATTGTCCACTGAGAGGAACTAGTGTGTAAGTGCTTTCTACACAAATGCTGATGACTTTCCGGTATACTTTTAGGAGAATGAGCACTCTCTTCCAGTACATCTTATGTTGCTCGGCTTGTCTTCTCCTCACCCCAATTCCTCTATCCTCCCTCCCCACAAATAAAAATGAAAATACACCACCACTTGAAATTCCACCTCTCAGGGATAAATGCTCCATGAGAACATTTTGGTGAACATACTTCCAGATGGGCATAAAATGAAAGGAGCACTTTATAAAAATGAGATTGTATAATTGACTCAACTGTATATCATGGGTGGCTTTTCATGCCGATGACTATAAATCCTTATGACTGAAGTGTTCTATAATGCAGATTACATAATTCATTTAACCAGATCTTCATTTCTTCTGTGCACTTAGGTTCTATTTCAGTTTGGGTAATTATGAAGCAAGCAGCTGTGGAATTCCTAGTATGATCATTTCTCCAATTTGTGTGATGCTCATGCTCCAAAAATTTCTTAGCAATGGTCTCTTACTGTTACCTTCAATCTTGCATTTTTTAGGTGAATGGTAAATCTTTCAGGGAAAAGCAGTATATATTTTTAAAAATCCAGTGTTTTGAATATATGTTAATCAAAATAATGGGATGTTCTTTCACCATAAAAAAGAATGTAGCCCTGATACTTGAATATGAGTGAACCTTGAAAATACATAGTGGAAGAATTTGTGCCTCAATTTGCATAAAATGTATAGAATAGGCAAATCTATAGGTGTAAATAGTCCACTTGGATGTGCCAGGGCTGGGTGGGTGGGATAGGGACTTGAAAAGAATGGTAGTGAAGGGTGTCATGTTTTCCTTTGGGGGAGCTGAAAATGTTGGAACATGGTTGGAGTGTTGTTGCATAGCTGTGCTATTGTTTAGTTGGACACTGTGGTGCTTTGAGTCAGGTGTCCCCCATAAACTTAGGTGTTCTGAACATTAGGTTCCCAGCTGATGGAGATTTGGGAATTAATACCTCCTGGAGGCAGTGTATTTATTGTTGGGGGAGCGGGCTTATGAGTGTTATAGCCAGCTCCCCCTTGATAGTATTTGGCACACTCTCCTGTTGCTATTGTGTACCTTATGTTTGGCCAGGGGGTGATGTCCACCCTCTGCTCATGCCATCATTTTCCCCGACCTTCCCCTTGAGCCTGTAAGCCAAAATAAACCTCTTTTTCACAGAAGCTGCTCTTGGTTGGGTGATTTCTACCAGCAATGAATGCAAACCTGTCTGCAACAGTAAAGTGGTACCAAGGAATGGGATTGCTGCTAGACACCTAACTGTGGCTTTGGCCTTTTGGAGCTGATTTTCAAGAGGAATGTGGAAGGATTTGAAACCTTGGCCTAAGAGATGCCTTTCAGTGCTATAAGTACAGCTTGATTGACTATTCTGGTCAGAGTTGAAAGACCTGAATACAGTAAGAACTATGGACTGTGAAGTTTGGCTTATGAGGGTGAGAAAGAGCTTTGCTTGAACTTGGCTAGAAGTTTGTGTGAGAAGCTTGCTGTTATGCCTGGGTCCTGAGAACTTGTGCAGGGTTGCTTTCTGTAGAAATGAACTGGTGTGAGCAAAGGGATATGGCACAGAAAGAAAAATCTTTGGGTGAATCACTGCCCATTTGGCTGCAATTGAGAGATTACAACCTTTCAGACTGGGCTAGCTGACCTGAAATGGGACAACAGGAAGAATGTAGACTCTTTTGGAGGGGACTGAGTACTCAAGAAGTGTCCTATTCTTCAAAGTCTGCTTTATTTCCCCCTGTATTAACAAATTGGCACCCTAACTGGCATTGTGGAGTATAAGAAATGCAGGAAAGAGAGAATCATTGAGTTTGCAGCAAGGTCTTGTGTTTTGGAAATGGCCATGGGCAGTGTGAAGCAGGATTGCTGGATGCCTGCATGGAGACCCCATGAGGATAAACCGTGGGTTGCAGTGGAGACCCAGTGGAGATGCAGGGACCATGAGATGGCTGCTAAGGAAAGCTGATGGCCCATATGAAGTTTTTCAGGACTGTGAGTAGCCTAGCTGGAGGGGTGGAATTGGAATGCCAGAGACTTATTGCTGGTTAGAATTATAAAACTTGGAGATTTGTTACTGGCTAGAGTTGTTGGACTTGAACCTACAGAATTTGGAGTTTGCCCTGGTTGTTTTAAATCTTATATTGGTTGAATATTTCTAGGCTATTCCCAATGTCATCTTTTGCAGTGTGAATGTTTATTCTGTGCCATTATGGGTTTTTTGAAGTTATGTTTTGGTATTATGGCTCAGTTAAAAGACCTTGGATTATGGGGATGTGTGAACACCATTGAAATTGATAAAAACTATGGAAACTTTTAAAGTTGAATGAATATACTGCAGTTTACATCACATATGGTTATCAGTGTATGGGGACCAGGTGTGGAATGTGGTGGTTTGATTCAGGTGTTTCCCCCCTGCCCATAAACTTAGGAGTTCTGAATGCTAGGTTCCCAGCTGATGGAGATTTGGGAATTAACACCTCATGGTGGCAGTGTATTTATTGTTGGGGACAGGCTTATGGGTATTATAGCCAGCTCCCCCTTGCTAGTGTTTGGCACACTCTCCTGTTGCTGTTGTCCACCTGATGTTGGCCAGGGGGTGATGTCCACCCTCTGCTCATGCCATCTTTTTCCCTGCCATCATGGAACATCCCCCTTGAGCCTATATGCCAAAATAAACCTCTTTTTCCCACAAGCCACTCTTGGTTGGGTGATTTCTACCAGCAATGTGAACCTGACTGCAACAGACATTGACTTGTGCACACTAGTAAGTGGGCAAATAGTATGGTATATGAAGTATATCACAATAAAGCTGACGTAAATAAAACTAAATAAATGGGGCTGGAGGGATAACTTAGTGGTTAAGGTGCTTCCCTGAGAAGCCCAAGAACCCAGGTTCAAATCCCCAGTACCCATATAAGCCAGATGCACAAGGTGGCACATGTGTTTGGAGTTCATTTGCAGTGGCTAGAGACCCTGGCACACTCATATATTTATTCTCTCTCTCTCTTTCTCTATTTCTCTCTTTCTAGTAAATAAATAAAACTAAATAAAGGAACTGTGACCCAACACCCAGGAGCCTGACAGAAGGCAATAAGACAATCAGAGGCAGAGGGAAAGTACGGGGTTATCATAGAACTCTGCAAAGGTTTGGGAGGACAGTAGCTATTCCCTCCCACCAGCCCAGCTGGCTGTCTCCAGCCCCACTTTTCATAGACATGGCACCTGCCAGTTCTGAAGTGAAGCTATAAAAGTGGGGAAGCTTTCTCCAACATTCATAGCCTCAGCCTTACTTGGCTGAAAGCTCAGATCACAACCACTGTATCATATCCCTGAAAGCTACTAATAAAAGCCAAGACATCACAATAAGACAGAGAAGAGGAGGGTAGAGTTCTACAGTCCCAGCACTAGAAAGCACAGCAGGAGGAGATACCCTATTTATCACTCCTGTTTTATTAGGATGAACCTTTAGGATCACTTGGGGGTCCCCACTAGGAAGTAGATGTGGCTTATAATGCCACCACACTCTATCCCAGCATTAGCCTATTAGAGAAATGGCCATGGAATTCTGCCACCATACCCCACAAACTGGGGCAGAGGACAAGTGACAGCCACAGCTACCAGGTCTCTGCAGCACTCCAGGAATCTTGTCACCCTCCCCAAAGCCTTCTCCACAGCCAGTCCTTCATGGAACATGTGCTTAGAATCTGATCCCATGTCCTAACTCCAGGACACTAAATAAGTGACAGCCCTCTCTTTGAGCCTGTTTCCTTATCTATAGAGTGAGGTGATGGCCACAGTGAATGTCAGGACAGTCAAATGACCCACCAAACAAAATGAAGGGATTTAGGGTAGCAATCCCACAATCCTCACAAAAATGCATATTGAAACAGATTCCTGGGCCTACTTGATATGGTCCAGGCCCAGGACTCTGCATTCAGAACCACAGCTCTTCCAGCATTTCTGGTGGGGGTCAAGCGTGGGGAACCTCTGCTTTACCAAGTGTACGAGTGACCTTTCAGGTTTCTATGTTAAAATACCTCACAGAAGAAAGCTGAGGAGGGCAGTCTTTTCCAGCTTACAGTCTGAGGGAGTACCATAATGACCGGGCAGGCATGGCAGCAGGAAACAGCTGACACATGGCATTTGCGGACAAGAAGTAGAGAGAAATGAATGCTCATACTCAACTAGTGTTCTCTATGACTCTAGCCCATGGAATGGTGCTAACTACATTTAGGGTAAGTCTTTTCCTCCTCAATTCACCCAATCTAGACAATTCCTCAGAGATGTGTCCAGAGATTTATTTCCATGATGATTCTAAAGCCAGTAAAGTTTACAACTGAGATGAACTGTCGCAGCAACCAACATGAATGACACGGCACGGCCTCGCAGAGGGTGGGGCAGGGTTTGGCAGACAAGGACAGGTATTACTTGTCAACCCTATGAGCCTCTCTCCTCTGAACCACACATTCCTCCCTCTCTGAGCCTCAGTTTCCTCACATGGAAAGTGACAGTGCCCACCTCTCTTCCAGATGTGCCTGGCTAAGTACGTGCGGTACTCCACACATAATGCATCTTCCCCAGATGGTAGCTGATATCACGTTCATGTTTTGTGATAACTTTTTTTAATTATTATATATTATTATCCGCTAACCTAAGTTAAGCAAAAAGCCTTTTGTAGACTTTTTTGCTTTTTTCATTCCAAAACCACTACATGTTCAACATAAAACTTCAAGCTACCAAGAGAAGTTCTTGAATGCATTCATTACTCATAATTTGGAACATATTGTAGATATTTCCATATAAACAGAAATAAGCATGCACATGGCATCATGTTTATCACACATGCAGAAATTACACTGTGCATTTAGATTCAGATTTGCTTGTCTTTTTGTTTCTTGTTTGTTTGTTTGTTTTTCACTCAGTCATCTGTCGTGAGCAGCCTTCCACACCAGGCACGCTGCTCTATTGTTTTAAGGATTACAAAGCATTCTATTAAACAGACAGCCAAGACTTTTCTAACTGGTTTCCTTCTGTTAGGTAGTTAGTTGGTGTCTGATTTCTCACTCTTATAAGCAAACCTTCAATGCTTCTTTGAACAATGTTCCTGCATCCTCAGGTAAGCATTTCTGAACAGCCACCATCCACCTGATGGCAGATACAAAAACATAGTTATCTCATTTAAACCTTAGCACATCTACACCAAACCTGACAGATGAACAAACTGAGACATAGAGTTCAAAGCTTCTCTTCAGACTGCTATGAAGTATCAGGCCACGAGAAAGTCTGTGGACAAGGAAGTCATTGCATTGGAGACCTCTAATCTAAGATATATAAAGAAATCCAGACAAGAACAGTCCAGCCCAGATCAACAGAACAGCACAGGTGACCCATAGGCTCTCAAAAATCAATACTAGTTCTTATATTAAACCACTGACTCTGGGTATGATGTGTTATGTGACAACAGCTAGCTTATACAAAAACCAAATCTGGCTCATAATCATTATCTTCAATACCCTGCTGCCTTTGTTAGGGAACAAAGCTATACACATAGCCTATGGAACACTGAGCAGTCAGATGTGGGCATGTGAGAATAAGTCAGATGGCTAGGGGTGATAGCTCATTGGATGAAGGGCTTGACTTGAAATGATAAGGACCTGAGTTCAACCTGCAGGACTCTTGTAAAAGCCGGATACCTGTAACCCCAGTGCTGGAGAGGCGAAGACAGGCAAATCATTGGATCTCACTGGCTAGCCAGATTAGTCTAATCAGTAAGCTCTGGTCCAATGAAAGACCCTGTTGCAGTCCGGTTCGCATTGCTGGTAGAAAGCACCCAAGCAAGAGCAGCTTCTGGGAAAAAGAGGTTTATTTGGCTTACAGGCTCGAGGGGAAGCTCCACGATGGCAGGGGAAAACGATGGCATGAGCAGAGGGTGGACATCACCCCCTGGCCAACAGAAGATGGACCACAGCAACAGGAGGGTGTGCCAAACACTGGCATGGGGAAACTGGCTATAAAGCCTATAAGCCCGCCCCCAACAATACACTCCCTCCAGGAGGCATTAATTCCCAAATATCCATCAGCTGGGAACCTAGCATTCAGAACACCTAAGTTTATGGGGGACACCTGAATCAAACCACCACAGACCCCTCCTCCAAAAAGAATCTGATGGCATACCTGAGGATGACAG
This sequence comes from Jaculus jaculus, assembly GCF_020740685.1. Classification (NCBI taxonomy): domain Eukaryota; kingdom Metazoa; phylum Chordata; class Mammalia; order Rodentia; family Dipodidae; genus Jaculus; species Jaculus jaculus. The sequence goes on along the minus strand of NC_059102.1, from coordinate 134,063,743 downwards.
CCATGATTGCCCTTTGGCTTCTGCATGCACAGGCACACACGTGCATGTACACTTGCACACATCCTTGCATAAACACACACACACACACACACAAGAATAAGTCATATATGTTATGGCCCTGACACTGAGGAGCTGATTTTCCAATGAAAAAGAACCTAAGCAAATTACCTGCACAGATAGAAAAGTGGGGCTCATGGGCTGGAGACATGGTTTAGCAGTTAAGTCACTTGCCTGTGAAGCATAAGGACCCATGTTTGACTCTCCAGATCCCGTATAAGCCAGATGCACAAAGGTCAGGCAAGCGCCTCTGTCAAATAAAAAATTTTAGAGAAAAGAAGATTGGGGCTCAGAAGGGGTTAATAGGTCCTAATCACATAGCACATTAGTGACAAAGAGAACACGCAGGCCTCCGGACACTAAAGCCAGAGTTCCCAGAGCCCCCCGTGAGCACCTTGAAAAGTCAAGCCCCCGCCCCACGTCAGAGACAGCCTCATCCACATGTAGTGCATGAGGTAGAAGAGCTCTGGCTTCTGTGGAGGGCATTAACTGCAAGTTTATACTTGCGGTCCTGTGTGCAGTCTTTTATGCATCCTTAAATACCAAAACATAATTACCAATGTCAATACATAATGTTTATTTCTTTCAGAACCGACATTTTAATTTTCCTGAGCAGGCGGGAAAAATGATATGCATAAAAATAATGACAAATATTAAAAGTCTCCCAAATAAGGGGCTGAGATCGCCCACATAATCCTAAATTTAAATGCACTCACGATTGCAGCCACATTAAAGGTCTGATAAGCCAAATTAGGTCCCATGTAAGCATAATTAATCTTCTTTTTCAATGAAGATATTACAAGGGTGTTAATTTGAATCCCAAAGACCTTTGCAAAATTGAATTATATAGATAAAGCAAATATTTGACCTTTTGCAGATAATTACTATTTTAAAATATTCACAATGCAAATGAACACCAAGTAAACCTTAGGTGTTACTAGGACTTGCCAAAATAAAAATTTTTATAAATATGCAGCTAGAAATAAAGTAGGTATTCTACTCCATTCGGCCTCTGAGCTTGTCATTTCTAATTTGGAAGCATAAAACTCCAACCAAGGGTCTTGGTGTTTATTAACAAATCATAGAATGGAAATTGGCCAGCACCAATTATGTCAAATTTGCAAATTATCTGTTATCATTCATAGGTCATTAAATTTCCAAAGACAGTGAGCTGTGGAGGTTCTGTTGCTACAGCAATGATCCTAGAGCTAGCCTTAAATGGGGCCCATCCTCAGTCAAGCAAATTACTCACCAGTAGGAATGATAATTTTGTCACCCCTGAGTCTGGGTCCCAGGTCCCCAAGCAGGGTAACAAGTGAAGATCTTGCATTATCATCCCATCCTTCCCCTTTGCCTACTTGGCACAGGAGAAAGACAGAGAGACTGAGACAGAAGAGAGACATAGAGCCAAGTCTGCTTCTGCAGCTCATAGGCTGGCGGACTTTGGACTTGGTTTCCTTAGCAGTCAATGGTCAGATGAGGTCCTTGGGAATATAAAGTGTGACAGCATATCCCAGAGGTCCAGGTGCTCCTGCCATGCCTGAGACTTGGGCTTCAGCATTGGGTGGGTCTTTGTTTGCATTCCAAACTCCCACTCATGGTCAAATACTCAGAGTGGCCCAATCTGTAAAATAGGTCTGTGGTGCTACAACAATTCCCTTGAGGCTCATCAGAAGCTTGGCAGAGAGTGAGTGCCACCAGAGGGCTGCCCTGCCTTGGAATGCCAAGGAGACATCCTTATTGACAAGGGGTTAGTAAAAACCCAAGCCTGGAGTTACCAGTGATTGGCAGGATGGTATCTAAGTACAGATTCAGGGCCTTCCTGGGAACCAGAAAGTGAGCCTACATACTATACACACACCCAACATATATTGAACTTATCCACACACAAAATTCCAGCGATCAATCCTCTTATCTGATTCTCAGTGTCACTCTCAAGAGCTCTGGCTACCACTGGTCCAGGGAAATTTAAACCTTCATGTTGGTGGTCTGTGATATAGGCTGAATGTTTGGGTTACTCTCAAGTTCATCTGTTGAAACGCTAATGCACACTGTGATGGTGCTTGGAGGTAAGACCTCCTTTTGTTTATATGAAATCATGAAAGATGAGTCTCCATGGTGGAATTAGTGTTCTTAAAAGAAGAAACTTGAGGGGCTGAGGAAATAGCTCAGTTGGTAAAGTGTTTGCCTCAAAATCATGAGGACCTAGTTTGATCCTCAGTAGCAATGTACAAAGAAAACTGAGCATGGTGGTGTGCATCTGTAGTTGCAGCCCAGAGGAGACAGAAGCAGCAGAGTCATGGGGCTTGCTAGAAAGCCAGTCTAGCTCCCTTGGTAAGTTCCACATCTCACTGTGGACAATGCCTGAGGAAAAACACCTGAGGTTGTCCTCTAGTCTTCATATACATGTACAAATAGATGCATGTGTACACATACCTGTATACACATGAACATGCACACACACAGAGACCTCCAGAGTTGCCTGGCTTTCTTAGTGCATGTATGTGTTTGCTGTGTGTGTGTGTTAGCATGTGCATACATGCGTCATGTGAGGACAGCAAGAAGATGGCCACGTGCAAACCAGAAAAAGTGCCTCATCAGGAACCCAGTCAGCCTTGCTCCTGGGCCACCCAACCTTCAGAATTGTGAGAAATAAGTGTTTAAACACCCATTGCTTCAGTCACCCAGTTTTTATTTGTCATAGCAGCCTGAGGTAAACTAGACAGCCTTGCAGAAAGCTGTCAAGGAGAAGGGCCAAGTATGCCTTCTAAACTGTCTTATGTCTGGCACAGGGAAGTGGGGAAGCATGATTTGGCCTTCCTCAGATCTAGACTTTCAAGCCAGTCCCTGGGACATCCCCTTTCTGACAGAGGCAGCTCTCTTCCTGAGCTCTGCCTCTCTCATACTGCTGCAGAGGCCAAAGCAAAGGTAGACATCACAGGTCCTCAGGTTACAGAGCAGCTCACTCTAATGCTGAGTGCCCAGTGTTTCCTTCACCACATCTGCCCTCCACTTTGATACCATGCTCGAGACCTCCTGGAAATAGAATGAGCAACATCTTGGACCAGGCAATGATAAGGAGAAAGAGGCATTGTTGTCAGTAAGAGAAACCTTTCTTGAGCTTGGGAGATGGTTCAGTGGACAGAAATACTTGCTACTTAAGCATGAAGGTGTGAAACTGCCAGAGTTTGGTTTCACAGCACCCACATATAAATCTGGGCATGGCCATACACATCTGTAACTCCAGTGGTATGGAGGCCAGAGACTGGGAGAATTGCTGTGGCTCACTGACTGAAACACACACACACAATTCTCTGGTGGTTCCAAGTTGAAGAAGAAATTGTCTCAAGGAAGCACAGAGATGAACAACACAGGGGGACGTCCAATGTTTTCCTCTGGCCTCTGCGAGCATTCATCTGCATACACACATGCACACTCAACACACACATACACATGTATGAACATGCAAATGCAAAGACAGACAGAAATATTACTTTATGTTCTTAGGTCAGTGGGAAGGCCTGGTAGCAGTGAAAACTGAACAAGAGGCTGGAGAAATGGCTTAGTGGTTAAATCGCTTGCCTGCAAAGCCTAAGGTTTGATTCTACAGGTCCCATGTAAGCCAGATGCACACGGTAGTACATGCGTCTGGAGTTGTTTGCAGTGGCTAGAGGCCCTGGCGTGCCCATTCTCACTCTCTCTCTCTCTCCCTCCCACCCCTCTCTTTTTGTTTCTAATAAATACATAAAACTAAATCTGTTTTAAAAAACTGAAAAAGACAGTACACACAAGATAGCTAGGGGCCACTGCCTTCGTGGAATAGAGTCTAATAAAGGAAATGGAACAGAATAGCAAATGAGCTAAGAAAGCAAATGCATACGTACTTGATTACTGTCAAGGTGCACAGAGTCTATGAAGATTATCCAGTCTGCAAAATGCTGGAGGCATGGAAAAGGCTCCGTATCAGTTTCCTGTGACTACTATAAAACATTAACCCAAACAGATCTACTCCCTTTAAGTTTAAAAGACTTTGGGGCTTTTTGTAAGTAATTTTTTTCTAACTTTTAAGTACCAGAATAATTAGCTTTCAAATACTTTCTGTGTCAGTACATTTTATATGTTAGAAGCTAGCACTAAGTCTAAGAGGTGGTTTAGTTCTAGAAGGCATGTCATTTACAACAATGTCAATGCAAACAAACATTTTCAGAAATAAAAAATAATAATAACACTCCTCACCTCCAGGTCCCTAATCACATCTGCAGGGTCCCTTTTGCCATATGAGGCAATACAGGTTCCTGGTATTAGGACCTAGATGTGGAGGGTGGACACTCTTCAGCCTACCGCGGCTTCTAAGTTCTGTAGGAGAGTGGCTTTATCTTAGGGTTTTACATGAGGCTATTGAATGGGATTGACATTGAATGATATTAGAAGGACAGAACAGAAGATTTTGATTCTCAGAATATATCCTTCTTCAGTGCCAAAACTTGAAACACACAGATAGAGAAGCTTCCACAACAAATAATTTTACATACTTTTGACAATAAAAAGACAACCCAATAAAAAGTAAATTGGAGGCTGGAGAGATTGCTTAAAAGTTAAGGTGCTTATCTGCAAAGCCAAAGGACCCAGGTTTGATTCCCCAGGACCCATGTGTCTGGAATTTGTTTGCAGTGGCTAGAGGCCCTGGTGTGCTCATTCTCTCTCTGTCTATCTGACTCTCTGTCTCTCAAATAAATAATTTTAAAAATGAATTTTAAAATAGGTATAATACATTGAAAAGAAGAAATTGGGCATAGGATTTGAATAGATACATCTCCAGAGATAGCCCACAAGGCCACAACAAGATGTCAAGCACCATGAGCATGTGGAGACAACAAATGAGAATCAGAACACATCACATCACATGGGGTGCAGTGGTCAAGCACCATGAGACTGTGGGGAATGCCAAATGAGACTTGGAACACCACAGTCACATCAAAGACAGTGCTATGACCAGGCACCATGAGCCCATGGGGAACAACAAATTAGAGTCAGAACACCACATCACATCACATCAGAGAGGGTACTATCACAGAAGATGTGTGGAAGGAGTGAAAGATGGGGAGAAACTGGAACCCTCATACACTGCTGGTGGCAAGTGAACCAGTATAGCCCCTGTGGAAAACAGCTTGGCAGTTCCTCAATAAATTAAACATAGAGTTGTTATGTGATCCAATAATTTCATTCCTAGATATAAATACAGAATAATAAAAAATGAGGAATTCAAACAGATATGTGTATATAGCAGTAATATTCACCATAGGCAAAAGATGAAAATAACCCAAAAATTGATCCATAAATGATGTGATGGTCAACTTTCATCATCAACTTTACTGGACTTAGAATCACCAAGGACATGGAGGCACTGGGCATATCTGTGATGGCATTTCCGGAGAGGATTAACTGAGGGGACAACACCTACACTGAATGTGGCTCACGCCATGCAGTGGACAAGGGTAAAGGATGTAATAAAAGGAAAGGAAGAAAGCTAGCTGGGTGTCAGCATCCCCTTCTAATTCTTGGTTTACAATCATATGAACTGATGTGCTCCATCAGGCTTTTCCTACCATAATGAACTGAACCCTCTGAAACTATGAGCAAAATAAATAATTCATCCCTTTGTTTTCTCCAGTATTTTTCCAGGGTGAAGTGCAAAGTAACTAGTAGATATCAGTAAAGAAAATGTGATATATCCATGCAGTGGAATATCATTCAGCTATGTTGCAGTTACCTTCACATTGCTGGGAAAAACACCCAACCAGAAACAGCTTATGGGAGGAAAGGGCTTATCTTGGTCTTACAGAACCCAGGAGAAACACCACCAATGGTGGAAGAAGCTTCCTTAAGTGCATATCGGACAGACTCCACCAAGCAGCTATCAAACACAAACAGCCAGAGTTCAAACTGCTCTGAACACACCTTAGGGGTGGACTTAAGATCCACTCCCAGTGAAACTTCCTCCAGCAGGCTGCTGGAAATTTAAGTTGCAAACTTAATCAAAAACACGTCAGGCTATGGGAGACACACATCCACATTCCAACCATCACATTCCTCTCCTGGACCCCATAGCCTTTATCAACTTTAACCTTGTTCCAAAGTTCCAAGTCTCTTTACTATGAGACCTGTAAAATTAAAACACAAGTGACATACATCCCAACACATAACAACACAAAGTAAATATTCCTATTGCAAAAAGGTATAACAAGGACAGATCAAGCTAATATAAAATCAATATCCAGCAGGTAAGCATCAAACATCTGAAGTTTAAGTCCAACATCTGTAGCTAGTAACAAAAAGTCTCTGGATTCCAATTCGACCCTTCTAGCTGGACTGAGCAGCCTAAAATCCCAAGCCAGCAGCTCTCCACAGCAGCCATTCCATTCTCCTGGTATATCCAAAACATCTTTGGGTTTGCACTGCACAGTTCATCTTCATAGCTCCATGAAATGGCCCTACTTGGCCTCCACAGAGGGTTTCCTATTGTCACATCTCAGTCCCAACTAGAACCAGTTCATCTTCATACAATGACCTCCAGGAGACACAGGGATTTCAACAACCCTGTTTCATATTCCATGTCTCAGTGGCTCTGGTTTACCTGCATACAATAGCCTTACTGGGCTTCCATACATCAAATCACCACAAGTTATAAACACATAAGGAAGAAAACGCCATAACATGGACGAAATTTGAAAATATTACCTTCTGTGGAAAAATGCCAGATACACTATTGTATGAGTCCATGTACATGAAATGTCCAGAATAGGCAAACTCAGAGACAGAAAGCAGATGAGTAGTTGCCAAAGGTTAAGGAGGGAAGAAGTGATATGGGAAATGTTTCATTTCATCGGAATGAAAATATCTGGAACTAGTGTGTGATGATGGATGCACATGATCCCGAATGTATTTAATTCCATTGAATTGTACACTCTAAAATCATTCAAATAGTAGGCACAGGAAAGAGTGACATCTGGGAATAAGTTAGGATCAAAGAAAGTGCATATCACAGACTCTGATGTTTGGAGAACACCCTTTGAGCAGACAGGGCCTCAATACACAGGAGTGTGCTCTCTTCTCTGCACACCTCATAGACTCACTTCCTTCTGCAGTGAATATTTCCACAATCTACAGTGTATAAATGATATTTTTATCGTGTTTAAAATTTTAGAGCCAATCTATGGAGAAATCATGAAAGACTATTATGGTAACAGAGTGAATATAAATGTTATGAACCTTGACAATGTAAGAATAATTATTTAACAAGAATTGGGCATAGGCAAGAGAAACAGAATAAAATTTGAGGATACTTATTTCCTTGTTTTTCAACACAGAGATCAATACTTTCATGCTAAAGGAACAAATCCAGGAATAGAGACTTGATGTGTTACAGGAACATATGAAGTCAATCAGCAGAAAATCTAAGAAGGACCCACCACATAAAGTGCAGTGGGGACAGGAAAGCAGGGCAAGGAAGTGCTCAGATCCTCAGTGTTACTAACACAGTGGCCTCATGCTATGGTCTGAATGTAGTAACTAGAGAATTAGACTATGTTAAACTACGAATGTTGGGCTTCTGTTTTGGTGTGTGATAGAATCCCTCTGTATTAGCTACTTTCCCCAGCATTGTGACCAAATACCTGTCAGGAGCAACTTGAGGGAAAAGAAGTTTCATTTGGCTCATGGTTCAGAGAATATTAAACATCAAGACAAGAAAGGCATGGTGGGGCATGGGACTGGTGGCCAGAGTGACAGAAGCATGAAGCAGTGGCTTCTCACGCAGCATTGACCAGGAAGCAGAGACCCAGACCAGAAGTACAGCCCACTTTAACCATCAAGGCCCTACTCTATGGCTTTACATCCAGCGACTAGGCCCTGTGTGTAAAAAGTTCCACCACTTCCCAAAGCAGTGCCACCAAACAGCACCAACAGCTGGGGAGATACAGTCAAACACACAAGCAGGGATGAGGGGTGCATTTCACATTCAAACCATAGCACCCTTTTTCCCTGGAGATGCTTATTGATGTAGGTAAGGTAGGAGCTGACCACACAGCTGAAACTGACCAATCGTAGCCTTTCCTGGGAATTTTTAGCTAGTGATGTTGAGGAAGACACTGACTGTCAGTAAGGGATGTCAAATCAGGAGAATGTGACTCTGGGCATTCTGCCCATCATCCAGCACAGACTGAACTCATCAGTGCAGACAATTTGATCAGCAACTTGATACAACCTGAAGCTGTACCACCCTCCAGATTTTATTCTCATGTATATGCATGTGATACACATGCAGGTATACATGTTCTTATGTGAGGAGGCCAAAGATCTACATCAGGTATCTTCCTTAATTGTCTCCACCAAATGTCCTCAAGTCAGGGTCTTGTTCTAAATCTAGAGCTCACTGATTTGGCTAGCAAGCCTGTGGGATAACCCTGTCTCTACCTCCCCAGTCCTAGGATTACAGGTATATATCACCATACCTAGATTTTTTAAAGTATTTTATTTGTTTATCTATTTATTTATTTGAGAGACAGAGAGAGCAAAAGAGAGAAGGAAAGGGGCAAGTAGAAAGAGAGAGAATGTGCACACCAGGGCCCCTAGCCACTGCAAATGAACTCCAGACACATGTGCCACCTTGTGCATCCGGCTTACATGGGTACTTGGGAAATCAAGCCTAGGTCCTTAGGCTTTGCAGGCAAGTGCCTTAACTGCTAAGCCATCTCTCCAGCCTCATACTCAGCTTTTATGTGGGTGCTGGAGATCCAAACTCAGGTACTCAGGTTGCACAGCAAGCACTTTACCAACTAACCCACCTCTCCAACCCCCAACCTTCAGGCCTATAAAACCTAACCCTGTGAATTTCTCTTCTGTTGGAGAAAAAACAAAGCCTAGGAAGCCAGGCCCCACAATCCACCTGCTGTGCTGATGTCAGGGGCTACCTGGACTCGGAGAAGAGAGCTCACCAGCATTGGAAGGACATAGCACAAGTGGTAACTGCATATGTCTCACAATAGGGCCATAGATGGTTTTCAGTAGCTAAAACTTCACCCATGGGTGGGTGGGATTATCATAAGGGTGTGGCTAGAATATATAAATCAATGGAAAGACCAAAGCCCAAATCCTGCCATCTACAAGCTGTGCAACATGAACAAATGCCTAATTTCTTTAATCTAAGCTTTCTTGTTACCTAAATAGAGAAAGTATCAAGATCTTGGTGTACTGGGGTGGTATAATGACAGAAGAAGAGGTATGAACCACTGTGAACCAGTCCAAGGTTTTTGATAAATTAGTTTAGTCCCCTGATTGGTCAGGTAAGCTGAATCTGTGTCCTGGCTACTACAAGCACCCTAATTCTGCCCATTAACTCACGAAAATATGCATCCCAGGTGAATGGTTCTCTGTAGCCCCTCCTGGCTACTGAAGAGACCCTCCCCATGTAGGAGAGGCTGAAATGGCCACTCACAGGACAAGAAGTAAGCCAGCTGAGTGCCGGCATCCCCTCTCTCTGCTTCCTCCTCTGCCAGCATGTGGACTGAGGCCTTCCCTGCATGATGGACTGAACCTCTTAAAACTGTGAGCAAAGTAACTAACTCCCAGAGTGCCCATTCTCACCCTTCCCCCAAATAAATAAATAAAATAAAAAAGAAAATGCTAAGCACAGAGAAAATTGTATTCAGAAGTTTTGCTCATGAACTTTCTAAGGGGAAGGAAAGACAACAAAACCATTGTTGAAACTGGGCTACTGATATAAGGGCTGGCTGCATCCATGTCCAAGGAGTTTGATCAAGGTTAGATTTGTAATGGACTGATGTGCTTGGCTCAAGCTGTAAAACTAAAATATTAAGATTTAATATTGGAAAAACTCAAACAAGTTTAAAATTCTGGACACTGAGACTGGTTGCTAAAGCTGCTATTGTCAAATACATTAACAATCTTAAAAAAAAAAAAAATGGCCCAACTGCTTTACATTAAACAATGTGGAGAATCCCTGAGGTGATTCCACCCCCAAAAGACTACATGGTAGACATAAAAATTCTTCTGAAAGGAGTTGACCAAAAGGAAGGAACCAGCTCTGCTCTGGAATATGAATGTGGCTATGTCCTGCACACTTAGTATTGCTTTCAAAAACATGAAAAGTGCATGGAGTGAGTCATAAAGTACTCATGGTTCCAGGAGCCACTGCTGAGACACAGCATGAGGTAGGGCATGCTCACCCTGATAAAGATGCGGGCAAAGCCATTGGAAAGTGGACCATGGTTTGCATGGAAACCCAAAAATGTTTTGGATATACCAGAACTGTGCAAGGGCTACCATGGCATACTACCATGTCCTGGGATACAAGTTTTCTGTGGCTACTCAGCCAGCTGGAGGGGTGGAATTGAAAAATCCAGAGAATGTCAGTCACTGTTTATGGTATCAGACTTAAAGTACAGATGTTTGATGTTTGCTTGATGGTTATTGAGTTTATATTGGTCTAGCCTTAACAGTTGGAAATTTTTATTCTGTGCCTTTATATGTTAAAAATATATAACTTGATTTTATTTTGCAGGACTCACAGCCAAAAGACAATCTTAAATCTCAGATGAAACTTGGGACTTTATAACTATCTTCAATTAGTAAAGATTATGGGGACCTTTGAAGTTGGACCGAATATAGTTTATAATGTAAAATGGTCATGAAGCTATTGGGGCCCAAGGGTGGAATGTGGTAGTTTGAATGGATGTCCTCCAATACATTCAGGAGTTTTATTCAAGCTTGTAACTTGGCTGGAGGAGGTGTTACTGGAGGTGGATCTGAACTCCAGCCTACGATATGCAGAGTGCTTGAGCAATGCCTGCAGTTCCTGGAGTGTGCTTGCTGGTGTTGGTGACGGTTTCACTCTCCTTATTGACCTGTGAAAGGGGGCCAGCTTCTCCTGACATTATGGAACATCCCTGGATCTGTAAGCTTCAAATTAATTCCCTTCCTCCCATAACTGTATCTGGTCTAGAGGTTCATCCCAGCAATGTGAAGCTGACTGCAACACAAGCATACATATATGAACATATAACCGCACACATATACACATGTAAAAAAATCAAATTAAACTACATTTTTCTAAACAACAGGAGTGCCATCTGTACACTGAGGCAGAGTTGGTTTTGAGAGGCACAGGATGGTATTCAGGGGGTCTGAGCTTTGGAGATTAAGAAAAACCATCATGGGAAGAATGGAAGTGGTTCCTCACCACGAGTGTCACAAGTTATGTAGTGTTGGGTTCCTTTTGTAAACTTTTATGGGCTTTTTTATTATAAAAGTAATGTTTCTTATTATATTTTTATTGTGAGCAATATAAGTAATACTGAAAACACAGAAAGATAAGGAAGGGAATAAAAGTGCCCCACAATCTTACAGTCCAGATTTAAACCCTGCTAACAAGGTGGTGGACTCTGCCGCTGCTACATGAACACGCCTACAGTTGGATCACACAGACCATCCTGCTTGTTGCACTTAGTGTTATATTATTAACATATTTCCATAGATTAAAAATTCTTGAAAATTATGTTTTTGGCCAGTCTCACGCTCCAAGGTACTCAAATCTGCCTCATCCAGCTCTCATTACTATATGTTTCAGGTACTTCCAGCTTTTCTATGACTGATAACTCAGCTTAAATTCTTAATCCATTCAGTAAAAAACCTTGGCCATGCCTATACACTGACATCACTGACACAATTGGTCTTGAGGGTCTCTTGGTTGACAGCAACACATCCAAGATGCCAGGTGTTTCTGCCTAAGGGGTGCCCGCATGCCCAGTACAGACAGCCTCATCACCAAAGTCAAAGCTTTGGCCCCTCCTTGCCTTTGTCCATCTCTGAGGGTCATGCACTCCTCCCTGGCCCATCTCCCTATTCTGGTGCCTCTGGCAGCAGAGGCTGTAATCTCAGCTGCATCCTTCTAAAAGGCTCTTTATGCAAATAAGTGCCCCACCACCACAATACCACAATATGCAATTCACTGTACCTTATTTTTGTTCTTATTTTAATTATTTTATTTTTATTAGTAAATAATAATGGGTTTTTGCAATGACATCCTCATACATACATGTAATATATTTTGTTCCTATTCAAGTCTCCAAAACCCTCTTTTATCTCTCTCCCACTCCTGCCTATCCCCTTCTTCTTCCCAGTCTGGCCCCTTTCAATGTCATGCTTTTTCTTCTTGGGGGGAGTGACGATTGACCCACTGAGTTTTAGGGATGCTTATGGGAACATAGATGAAGGATTATTTACAGAAACATGGGCACTGTGCCTATGGTTATACCACTGAACATAGTGTCTCTCCCTCCCCATTAGCTACCTATTAGTTCTCTGGGAGAAATGTAGGCTCGTCTGACCATCCCTTAATTATTCTTTACTGTTTATAAACCCTCAGGAAGGGGTAGGTTCTCATGTTCCCTCCTCCATGACACAGTGTTAACAAGTCCACTCTTACGCAGGTTATATGCTGATAATCACAGCTGCTGAGAGTTCGTCAGTGTAATATCCATGTCATAACCAGGCAAAAGCAACCCACAACACTTTACCCCTCTCCCCAGCTCTTACGTTTTTTTGGCTCCTCCTCCACAGTGTTCCCTGAAACTTAAGGGGTTGATATAAATGAACATTTTAGGGCTAATCTTCCAACAGTTCTCAGCACTTGCACCAGTAACGATTCTCTGTAGTTACTGCTGCCCACTGCGAAAAGAAGTTTCTCTGAACAAAACTGACAGCAACACCGATGTATGGACATAAACAATACATGTTTAGAAGGCAATTTGACAAGGACATCTTACTGTGTTAGCAAAAGGATAAGAGTCACTTTCCCATTAGGCCTATGACCTCTCCAGCAATTGACTTTTATAAAACATTTTTATTTATATTTATTTATTTGAGAAAGATGAGAGAAAGGACCTCTAGCCACTGCCAACAAACTCCAGATACATGCACAATCATGTGAATCTGGCTTACATGGGTACTGAGGAATCAAACCTGGGTCCTTAGGCTTTGAAGAAAAGTACCTTAACAGCTAAGCCGTATCTCCAGCCCAGAAATAGACTTTTGACCAGGTTTACAGTACCAGGTACACATTCCTTTCTGTGGAACAGACTAATCCAATCAGAAAGCATGGCTATACCCATAACAGACTTGCCACTATTATACCAGTGGGCACATCTTTCCTGGCCAGTTAGTATTATAGTGAAAGGGTCCATGGCTAAGTATGACTGTTGGTAACAGTTCTCCCCTGGCAGACTGCATAGCACTTTCCAGCACTATGAAAGAGAACCAGCAGGGAGGAAGCTTCCAGCTCAGCTTATCTCTTTAGATCCTATGACTGAAGTGTATGGCTTCTTCAACAATAAGGTCTCACCATCTATCCCATTCTCATGTTTTTATTTTCTTTTTGAGACAAGGTTTCACTCTGTAGCCCAGGCTAGATTCAAATTCCTGATCCTCCTACCTCTGCTTCCCAAGTGCTGGAATTATAGTTGTGGTGGTTTGTTTCAGGTGTCCCCATAAACTTGGGTGTTCTGAATGGTAGGTTCCCAGCTGATGGAGATTTGGGAATTAATGCCTCCTGGAGGCAATGTATTGTTAGGGGTGGGCTTATGGGTGTTATAGCCAGTTTCCCCATGCCAGAGTTTGGCACACTCTCCTGTTGCTATGATCTACCTTATGTTGGCCAGGGGCTGATGTTCACCCTCTGCTCATGTTGTCATTTTCCCTGCTATTGTGGAGTTTTCCCCTCAACTCTGTAAGCCAAAATAAACCTCTTTTTTTCCTACAAGGTATTCTTGGTTGGGTGATTTCTACCAGCAATGTGGACCTGACTGCAACAGTAAAGTGGTACCGAGGAGTGGGATTGCTGCTAGACACCTGACTGTATGGCTTTGTCCTTTTGAAGCTGATTTTCAAGAGGAATGTGGAAGGATTTAAAACCTTTGCCTAAGAGACACCTTGAAGTGCTGTAAGTACAGCTTGATAGACTATTCTAGTGAGAGTTGAAAGACCTGAATGCAGTAAGAGCTATGAACTGTGAGATTTGGCTTATAAGGGTGAGAAAGAGCTGTGCCTGGACTGGGCTAGCAGTTTTGTGTGAGGCTTGCTGTTGTGCCTGGGTCCTGAGAAGTTGTGCTTTGCATAGAAATGAACTGGTGTGAGCAGAGGGATATGGCACAGAAAAAATGAAATCTTTGGGCCTAAATTGCTGCCCATTCACCTGCAAATTGTTTGAGAGATTACAACCTTTCAGATTGGGCCAGCTGACCTGCAATGGGACAACAGGAAGAATGTAGACTCTTTTGGAGGAGGCCTGGGTGCTCACGAAGTGACCTGTTCTCCAAAGTCTGTTTTATTCCCCCATGAATTAACAAATTGGCACCCTACCTGGTATTGTGGAGTATAAGAAATGCAGGAAAGAGAGGGTCATTGAGTTTGCAACATGGTCTTGTGTTTGGGAAATGGCCATGGGCAGTGTGAAGCAGGTTTGCTGGATGCCTGCATGGAGACCCCATGGGGCCATGAGGATGAACAGTGGGTTCCAGTAGCAACACAGTGGAGATGCTGGGACCATGAGATGGCTGCTAAGTGATGAAGTTTACCAGGACTGTGAGTAGCCTAACTGGAGGGATGAAATTGGAATGCCAGAGACTTATTGCTGGTTAGAATTATCAAATTTGGAGATTTGTCACTGGCTTGAGTTGTTGGACTTGAAGTTACAGAGTTTGATGTTTGCCCTGGTTGTTTTAAATCTTTTATTGGCTGAATATTTCTTTGCTATGCCAAATGCCATCTTTTGCAATGTGAGTATTTATTCTCTGCCATTATGGTTGGGGGGGGGATTTTTTGGTATTATGGCTCAGTTAAAAGATCTTGGACTATGGGAATGTTTGAACATCACTGGGATTGATTAAAAACTATGGGGATATTTAAAATTGGACTGAACGGGGCTGGAGAGATGGCTTAGCGGTTAAGCACTTGCCTGTGAAGCCTAAGTACCCCGGTTCGAGGCTCGGTTCCCCAGGTCCCACGTTAGCCAGATGCACAAGGGGGCGCACGCGTCTGGAGTTCGTTTGCAGAGGCTGGAAGCCCTGGCGTGCCCATTCTCTCTCTCTCCCTCTATCTGTCTTTCTCTCTGTGTCTGTCGCTCTCAAATAAATAAATTTTAAAAAAAAATTGGACTGAATGCATTGCATTTTACATCATGGATGGATATCAGTTTATGGGAGCTGGTGGCCAAATGTGGTAGTTTGATTCAGGTGTCACCTATAAACTTAGGTGTTCTGAATGGTAGGTGCCCAGCTGATGGAGATTTGGGAATTAATGCCTCCTGGAGACAGTGTATTGTTGGGGGCGGGCTTATGGGTGTTATAGCCACTGTCCCCAAGCCAGTGTGTGGCACACTCTTCTATTGCTATGATCCACCTTATGTTGGCCAGGGGGTGATGTCCACCCTCTGCTCATGTTGTCGTTTTCCCTGCCATCGTGGAGATTCCCCTCTCAAGCCTGTAAGCCAAAATAAACCTCCTTTTTTTTCCCCACAAGCTGCTCTTTGTTGGGTGATTTCTACCAACAATGTGGACCTGACTGCAACACCAAGTGCTGGAATTACAATCATGTGCCCCTGTCCAATGACTGGCTTAAATGAAGTTAAGTCTTCCAGCCTCACCCCAGGCCATTAGAGCCTCTACAACACCTGTTTTTACTGCAAAGGGAGTGAGGACTAGGATGGTCAGAGAGCCAGAGAGACCAACCCAAGGAAGCTAGGTGAGAGACCCTCCCACACACAGGGCCTGGCGCCCACGTGGGAAGAGAAGGCTTCAATTCCACCTCTCCTCTCATGATGTTAGCCCCATCCAGCTCAGCATGCCCGCCACATCTTGTTATTCCAGGGCCTGGCCTATGGAGGGTCGAAGGTTTAAGGCATCCCTCTGTTGCCAACATGCTACGTGGTACTGGACAAGTACCTTCCCCTCATGGGGCTGTCAGGAGTAGATGATCTTCAGAAGAGCCCTCTTGAGGCTGCCGGCTTGGTCTAAGCCACAGAGTGCTGTAAAAATGCATTGTATCTATAAAAATGTGCCCTTAAAGGAAGCAGCCCTCTCACCAAGCTGCAGGGAGCCAGGGCTGGGCTGAGGGACACGTTACAGTGCTCTTCCCCAAGTTTCCTGTCTAGGGCCAGGTGCTAAGAGTCAGAAGCAGGTAGCACCTGGCACAGGTGCTGTGTGAGGCCCCAGGTAAGGGTGAGAGAACATCTCTGTCTCCTCAGACAGAAGATAGGAGCCACAGTCATGGGTGCTATCAGGCTCTGTGAGAATGTAGGTGCAGAAGTGTTTCCAGGGAGCTAGGGGGGTTGGCCCAGTGGGTAAGCGTGCATGCTGTGCCAGTATGAGAACCCGACTTTGATCCTGTGTTAAAAGCCAGGTAGCCATGTAAAAAGCCAGGCATGGTTCAGCATGACCGTAAATCCCAGCTGTGAGGGGCAGGGAGCTAAGAATCTCGCTGGGGCACCCACGTCAAACAGCCTAGCCCAAACCCTGGGAGCATCAGGCTCCATTAGAGACCATCTGTAGGAAATAAAGGTGGAAAAGTGACACCCAACGTCTTCCTGTGGCCTCTACATATGTGAGTGTTAGGGCACGTACATCTACACACACATGTGCGTATATAAAAACTAACACATGTGCGCATGCACACACACACATTCCCAATGGTAGGTGGCCCTGCACAGGAAGTCTAACTTGAGTTATAAGGGCAGCAGATCTAAATTCCCTGTGTGAAACAGAGAGAAAGAGGCTATTTCGTGTAAATAACAATTGAATTAATTGAAAGTCTTGAAACGAATTGGACATTTACCTCATTTCAAAGCACCTTCTCCATCAAATAACTACTACTAAAGCCAAGAAGTGACTCCTCAGTGGCAGGAAGTTAGATGCCACTGTGACCAAGTAATCAACTCCTATAACAAAACAGTGGCACTCACAGGAGCTGAGAGGTCCTGAGAAGCCAGCAGTTCTCTCAGGGCCACCCTTTCTGCGTGACATTCTGTTAACCTAGTCCTTAAGAAACTCCACACAAACCCAAGGGGAGGGACAGCTTGCAGAGCCCCTTCAAATAGGGAAAGGTTATGAACATTGAAGAAAATTGAAGGACTTATTCCAGGTTTGAAGGACATTCCAGAGGAAGAACACTGACTGCACCAGACACATGACACTGATCCTGGGGCCTTTTCCCAGGAGGGACATTACTGGGGTAACTGGGGAAACCACAGCCTGGTGGTCAGTGTAAATTTCCCAGTTGTGATGGCTATTGCAGCTGGTCGACTCTACGGGGTTCCCTTGGCTCCTTCCTTCCCATTGCTTCTCTTCTTAAGAGTCTGACTCCTCAGAACTGATCTTCAGCATCCATCAACAGCTATTTCTGGGGTCTGTCCTGTGATGTACTTTTCATTCTGACCAGTCTTGGGCACCAGGGGAGTTGTCCTTCAGCTTAATGACCCTCAGAAGTGACCACTCAGGGCTCCTCACCTCCTGCATTCACCCTCTTGTAGAGTCCCCTTCCAATGAGTAAGAATATGGCAGAATGCCTATAGCATTTCTTCCAAGATTAGGTCTCAGCCAGGTGTGGTGGTGCACACCTTTAATCCCAGCACTCGGGAGGCAGAGGTAGGAGGATCATCATGAGTTCGAGGCCACCCTCAGATTATGTCATGAATTCCAGGTCCGCCTAGGCTATAGTAAGACCCTACCTTAAAAAAAATAAAAGCAAGATTAGGTCTCCAAAAGATAACTTCTCAGGTCATATTTGCTGCACAAATATGAGGACCTGAGTTCAGACCCCCAGCACCCAGGAAAACACCAGATGTATAAAAGGCACAGTAGTGCATGCCTATAATTCCAGCATGGCTGTGGCAAGATTAAAAAAAGAAGTCACTGGGATAGAGAGATGGCTTAGTGTTTAAGGTGCTTATGAAGCATAAGGACCCAGGTTTGATTTCCCCAGAACCTACATAAGCCAGATGCACAAGGTGGCACATGCATCTGGAGTTCATTTGTAGTTGCTAGAGGTCCTGATGTGCCCATTCTTTCTCTATCTACCTCTCTCTCTCTTAAATAAATTTTTAAAATGGCTTTAAAAAAAGTCAGAGATATGGGCTGGAGAGATGGCTTAGCGGTTAAGTGCTTGCCTGTGAAGCCTAAGGACCCCGGTTCGAGGCTCGGTTTCCCAGGTCCCACGTTAGCCAGATGCATAAGGGGCGCACGCGTCTGGAGTTTGTTTGCAGAGGCTGGGAGCCCTGGCGCGCCCATGATCTCTCTCTCCCTCTATCTGTCTTTCTCTCTGTGTCTGTCGCTCTCAAATAAATAAATAAATAATTTAAAAAAAAAAAGATTAAAAAAAAAATTCAGAAGTAGGAGCATTGGAAACTGGCAAGCAGCTTGCCTGGCACACACAGCAGCAAACAACAAAAGAGATTCTTCCTCAAACAAGGTGGAAGGGGAGAACTCGCATCGAAAGTTGTCCTCTGATCGCAAAATACATGCCATGGCACGTGTACACACAGATTTAAATGAGCACAAAAGGCTGCTTTCTCCCTCTTAACCCCCTTCTCTTCTTCACTTACCCTCGTGGAAGGAGGCTGTCATATGGTGAGCAGCTCTTTGGAGAAGTTTTCCTGCCAAGAGGAAACATCAGCCCCAAGGCCGTCAGCCCTTGAGGAACTTGAGTCTTACACAGGCCATGGAGCGAGCTGGAAATGGGCTTTGCAGCTCCAGCCAAGCCCAGGGGGCCACAGCCTTGGCCTTACCCCAGGGGACAGTAAATGCTGCTTTAAGCCACAACTGTGGGAGGAATGTTCCAGGGTGGTGGTAACTATTGCAGTGGTGAGGGAGGTATGCAGGAGAAAGTCGAGTTTGGACTGACTGATGGGAAGGATGCCAAGCAGGTACTATTTTCAAAGAGCTGAAGAATTAAAGTTCTTTGTACCATATCTGAAACTTTTCATAAATTTAGGATTATTTCCAAATGAAGACATTTATTTTAAAAGAAGGAACTGATCCAAGCTGGGCAGGTAGGGGGTGGGGGCAGGGAAAGGCTCATCGATGAAACTGAGCTATAGTTCCTTAGGAATAAGATGCTCTGGGTTCCTGCCTAGTGGGTGAATATAGTTGGCAATTATGTAGTGTACACTACAAAAAGAGAGGACAATTTTGGAGTTTTTATCATGAAGACCTACCTGATAGATGTCTGAGATGGACATGTTTAATCTAATTCAAATGACATAATGGGGGGCTGGGGAGACTGGCCAGTTGGTCACGTACTTGCTGCACAAGTATGAAGACATGGGTTTTGATTCTTGGCATCCATGTAGCAGCTGGGCATGGCAGCATACACCTATAATCCCAGCACTGGGAAGGCAGAGACGGGAGGGTACTTGGGGTTTGCTGGCTAGCTTGTTCAGCAGAATTGGCAGTGAGAGGTAGTCTCACAAAATGAGGTGGAGAGTGACTGAGGAAGACAACCAACATCATTATCTGATCACCACATGCACACATAAAGGTGCATGGTCACCTGCACACAAACATGCGCTTATATACATGTGATCCATGCACACACATTCATGTCACACCCATACACATTGAAAAAACAGTAAACATGACACACTGTACAGGTACTGGAGCATTGCATGGTGCCACATCAATATGGCTAATTTTTGTGTCTATTCTATGTAAAACTATGTTTAGATTAAAAACTATTTTTTCTTTTTAAAAACTTTATTTAGAATGCCTACTTGTAGAAGTTAACATAATGTTACAGATCATTAGAAAAATCCTTTCCTTCTGCAAGCATTTATAACAGGTTATGAATAATAGATTAGAAATGTAACACATTACAAAACAGTAGCCTGAGACTAAATAGGTAATGTGTCCTATGGGCTGGATGGAGGGAACTCAGGATATAACGTAAACTTAATGGCTGGATTGCAAGACACTGTGGTCTCTCCAAAATACATGCCACACTTCCGCCTTAGGCCCTTCACTGCCTCCAGTGAACTCAGGACAAAGCTCGGGCATGAGGGCCTCCAAAATCTCCTAGCTGCCACCTATACAACAGTACACTTGCTTAGTTCCCAGGGCCTGGAAGGCTGTTCCCTTTCATTCTAGACAATGTCTCATGGCCTATAGTCTCCTCTCAGGACTAGTTCCTCTATGTACCCCAGGCCCCTGTCCTCACCCAGCACAGCACAGACCATGTTTGTAAGGGGTGGCACCTCATCCAACTGACTGTGAGCCACAGAAGGCTTGCAGAGCCTTTCATGACTTAGCTTGTGCCCAGTCCCAGAGTGGGTGCTCAAGCTGTTGTATGGCAAAATTCATACACACTGAAAGTAGTGAGCTATTGCCAACTTTATCAAAAGCAGCTGGGATAACTCACAAGAGAAAGAGTTGAGAGGGTCATGAGACCTCCACCTGAGATCTCATGTCAGCTGTTTTCAGTTGTTCACAGTAACTGCACAAGGTGTTGTGGCCTCAGGGGGAGATACAGTATATAGAGAGTAAAAGATGAAGGAACAATGAGCTCCATTCAGGTATCTTCTTTGGAGGCTAAGGGAGGAGCATCCACAGAGTAATCCTGACATAGTGAGTCCCAGTGAAGTGCTGCTTTGTGATCCCATAGTCCTGGACAGAGACAAGGAGCCTCTGGAAGCTGCCATAGGGAAGTCATCATTCTCGGTGGTGCAGTGAAGACATAGGTTTCCTTCTTCCCAGGGGAGAAGTTTCCCATGACAGTTGGCACTCTTACGTGGGATATGGCAGCAGCAAAGACGAGTTTGAAGGAGCAGTGGCATGGACCTGGCTATGGGTAGCACTGCACACAGCTGAGGCTGCGGAGGGAATACCGGACAGGAAATCTCAACGTGGCTGTGCCTCCTCATGCCATGGGTGGTGGTGTGCCTTCTCGTGGTGACAACAGTAGCCTGGGTCTTGCTATGGGTAGTAACATAGGTAACTAAGGCTGAGCCATCAGGAGGAAGAGTGTCGGGGGAAGGACTCCCAGGCCGTCCGTCCTGCTCAATGTGGAATGGAGTCACAAGCATGCTTGGTGAGTGGGGTCCAGTGCAGGAATGTGCGGATGCCCTGAAAACAACTGAAGGATTAGAGACTGTGTTGAAGTCTTTCATTAGAGACTACAGTGTCTGCAAGTGACCACTGTTGCCATTGTCATGGGTTATAAGGCAGACAGCTCAAGCTGAGACTGCTGCACAGTGGGAACTTGCTTGCCCAAGAGAGGAGTTACAAGGAGAAAAGGGCATGTTGCTAGTGTCCTCTACATTAGCCTCTGACTTGACAAGTAAACTGAACAGAAGAGAATATGAGATAGAGGTGCTGGCTCACTGTCTCTTAGGGCTAGCAGGTAGAAAGGGAATTAAAACACAATTAGATCCATGTGGAAGAGCCCTTTATGGGATCCCAAACCTTGGAACCTGTGGGAGGAGCTGAGTCGTGAGTCAGGAGAGAATGAGGTAAAGGTGGTAGAAACATGATCCGACCCTTACTACCTTTCACCCATGACTCAGCATGTAGGTGGGCGGAGGGGTAGCTGTTAATAATGGACCAGTTCAAGAAACCATGACAGTCAGGGAGTGTTCTGCTTTTGAACTGCTGGAGTTAGGAAAGACTTTTAAGCAAGGGGTGGGGGTGAAAGAAATGGTCACAGCCTGGCTTGTGAGGCTGTAGGACATGGATGCAGATGGGATCAGTCTGAGCGCCACAGAGGCTGAAAAACTAAATGTGATGACTCATCCCTCCTTGAAACAAAGACTGCATCACCTGAGGCAATATGAAGGCAACTAGCCCCTGATGGACCAGCTCATAAGAGCTGTTAGAGACATTTGTTTATCACCAGCTGAACTCCCCAAGAATATCGGGGACTGGGAGACAATAGAGGAAGGACAGGCTTTATTGAGAGCCAGGAATGAGAGAAGTGGTGTTTGATGCCCAGTTCGTCAAGCCTGATAGGGCTGTATTCACAAGAGAATCACGGGAGAAATCAAGGACTGGAGAAAGAGCTTAGCCGTTAAGGCACTTGCCTGCAAAGCCAAAGGACCCAGATTCGATTCCCAAGGACCCATATAAACCAGATGCACAAGGTGGCACACATCTAGAGTTCATTTGCAGTGGCTGGAGGCCCTGGCGCACTCATTCTCTCTCTCTACCTCTCTCAAATAAATAAATAATACACAATATATATGTGCGTGTGTGTGTGTGTGTGTGTGTGTGTGTGTGTAGAGAGAGAGGGGGTGGGGATATCAATGAACAGAGACCTCAGACCGGTAAGCAGTGTCGGCTGCTTTGAAGACTCTGGGTGGGCTTGACCTTTGCGTGGTAGGCCAGGCTTTGGCTGATCTAGGTGACTTGGACTAGCATATGAATCGGATCCATAAAATGATAGAACAATCCAGAGATGAGACAAAGGGGTCTCTCTGCATTACTACATGACAACAGTGGCGTGATTGGTGTCAGGCTGCAGTTCCCAAAGATAAAATGAATACAAGGTCAAATGCTGTGTTAGTGAGACTGTGGAAGGCTTTAAGGCCCGAAGAACACTTCTTGAAGAGTATGAATTAACAGGGTGCTTCAGATGAAAAGAACTAAGCTTGATGCTGGGGAGAGCGATTATACTCCCAGAAAGAGCCCTGCACATTTCTCTCCTGCAGGAACATACGCTGGTGTCCGATGGTCTCGCTGGAGGCTATTGCAACCGCCAGGAGAAAGCAGTGCAGCCTCAGGGCTGAGGAGGGAGCCAGTCAAACGGAGCGGGGGGGGGGGGGGGAGGGAGAGTGAGCCCAGGGGCACCATGGCAGGTTAGAGAGAAGCCTCACCTTTGGCCTGAACGAACTGTTTGAGTGGGGCCTGCTGAGTACACTGGGCATGAGGAGGCACAAGGCAGCTCCATGGAAGCACTCGACTGAAAAGCAGGATAGATCATGGAAAATGTCTATAGAGTATGGAAAACTGGGTGGAGTGGTGTATCTCATCGATGATGCTATCCCCAGTATTGTGAGTTTAAAGAAACAGTTGATATAGGCAATGAAATCTTTTCATGCTATGTTGCAGTTTGATAATGTTTTCCTTTAATATCTCTTGGATAGAGACTTCTGAGATCAACAGGTGCCTGCTTGGGAACGATGGCTGTAGGCCTTCGGAGATCCTGCCTACCAGCTGTAAAAAGGCTTCATTACATGTCATAGTGCTGACCTCTGAGTAACTTCCATGTTTGGTAAAGTATCTGGGAGAACAATAAAGACAGAAATTAAAGTGTGTGAAAGAAGGTATCCTATGTAGATAGAAAAGGGCATTCCTGAAGCCAATGAGGTTGTTGAATAAAGCTCACAGTGCCAGGGATGGGCTATGGCCCTAAGAGTTTTTGGCTAGGGAGGCCCATGAGGCTCCCAAAATGAAAAAAAAAAAAGGGGGGGGTATGGCCAGGGTTGTTGGTTGCATTTCAGAACTAAAGGGTAAGACCCTATCGCTGAAGACATGGCTTTCTTCGGCTATAGGAAATGGAGAAATCAGGCAGGGACTGAGCTGGAAGCATCCTCCCTGCTGTCTGGTTTTCATGGTGCTGGAAGATGCTATGTGGGCTCCTACGGGGAGAATGGTCATCAATAGTCCTGCCCAGCTTTGAGTCCTCTGTGCTATAATACCAACGTGCCAGGCAAGGTGTGCCCACCTGTGCAATAGCCACTGCATTACTATTGTGAGTACAGCCAACAACTTTTTGATTGGATTGGAAGCTTGCTCTACAGGAGGGAGTTCATGTCTGGTTCTGTAAACCTGGGCAAAAGCCTGTGGCTGGGGAGGTCACAGGCCCCAGCGGTGCAGCCACTGTTACTATTTTGTTGGGTGGATGTGATAGTCCTGTAAAGTTCCCTGATAAACATTTGTGCTTGTGGTCACAGAGTATCATCATTACTACTGCGGTCAGCTGTCACTGGAGAACTTCTTGCAGCCAATAGCAGTTGCTGAAGGAAAGACTCAACTGGCCAAAATCCCGGTATTAGTGAATTTTACTGTGGCATAGTGCTCCAATGCTTAGACATAGGTGGGTATCTGACTTAACCTTCTGTAAGGCTCAGGGAATATCTCGGAAGAGGGGGCAGAAAGAATTTAAGAGCCAGAGGAGGAGGTGGAGTGCTGTATGGCAAAATTTCTATGCATTGCAAGCAACAAACTATTGCTAGCTTATCAAAAGCAGCTGAGACAACTCAGGAAAGATGTGGGAGGGCCAACAGACCCCCATTTGAGATCTCAGGTGCTCCCCCTGTGCGAGCTATTTGCAATAATGCAAGAGGTCCCATGACCTCAGGGGGAGATACAGTATATAGAGGGTAAAAGTTCAAGGAATGAGCTCAGCAGTTAAAAGTACTTGCCAGCAAAGTCTAACGACCCAGATTCAAGCCCACAGTACCAAAGAAAGCCAGATGCACGAAGTGGCCCATGCATCTGGAATTCGTTTGCAGTGGCGAGAGGCCCTGGTGTGTCCATTCTCTCTTCTCTCTTTGCAAATAAACGGGGAAAAGATCAAGGAACAATGAGCTCCATCAAGGTGGGTACTTTGGGTCCCATGCTCTGTAAGCCCTCTCTCTCCCTAGGGCTGAGGGAGGAGCATCCACAGGCGTAATCCAGACACAGTGAGCCTCACTGAAGGGCTCTGTGACAATGAACTTCTGGAAGTGGCCACAGGGAAGTCATCATTAAGGGTGGAATGAAAATTCTCAGTGGTGCAGCTGCTCTGGGGTCCCCATGTTTTGAAGGTAGGCCCTCATCCTGTAGCTGAGGGAGGAGCATCCAAGGAGTAATACTGACACAGGACTCTCCATCAAAGTGGCTGCTTTGCAAGCTCCATTTTCCCATAAATAATCCCTCTTCATGCTATGTAAGTAACCCCAATAAATACACTGGTTCATCGAGCTGGTATTGGTACAATTGTACTTTGGTCTGCCATCTGAGCCCTATTTAAAGGGAAGTTGTAGGTTTGCATTTCCCCATTTTCCTGTGACAATGGCTTAGACCACCTATGAGTTGGACACTCACAGCCATAACCTACACTACATACCAACCACTACAAAAGTCAAAGCAGAACAGCCAGGAGTCCATCCCGACACAGCTCCTCCTGCCCCCACATAACGGGTCCTCAGAAGTGTCTTCCCAGCCATAGGCCCTCAGACCCCAACAATCTCAGAAGGGCCCTCAGGGGATTGTACAGCCTGCAAAGGAGCAATTTGTACTTCAAGCTTGTTAATGAATCCCTGAACGGAGGAATTAATTACTGTCTGTCGAAATTAGACTTCTCTCTTCCTTTGAGATGCATCTTTTTATTCTTAATTAATTTTTTAAATTACGACGTCAGTGTGAAGTCTAATTTATTTCACTTTTACCATTATTTCTTTGATAAGCAATTTTACTTTATGCCGGTGCTTACCTCGGCACCAATCTGTCACATCAGCTCTCACTTCAACAGGCTGCTGCAGAGCAGGCCCTGGAGACCCCACAGGAGCTGCACCCCTTTGTGGACCTCAGTCTCCGCAGTGGAATGAATGAATCATTGTACCTGCCCACTCATCTCCTGTTCCATGGGCCTAGCACTATGCCCAGACTCTGAGGAGGGGGCAGGGCTGCCCTCCAGGGTCCATGAAGCACCACCACACTTACACCTCACTGACCCTATGAAGCAAAATCTATTATCCCAATTTATTTTTATTAATTTTTTGAGAGAGATGAGAGAGAATGGGCATGCCAGGGCCTCCAACAGCTGCAAACAAACTCCAGACACATGTGCCACCTTGTATATCTTCCTTACATGGGTCCTGACTAATCAAACCTGAGTCCTTTGGTTTTGCAGGCAAGCACCTTAACCACTAAGCAATCTCTCCAGCCCTATCATGCCCAATTTAGAGGTGAGTAGACTGAGTGCACAGAGATGAAGTTGCTGAGATATGAAAGAGGGATTGTTCTGGCTGGTTCTCGGATCTCCACGCTTTCTCTTCACCAACATACCTTCATGGGCTTATTAATTGTCTTAAAGCCTTCAATATAGTCCTAGCTGTTGACAGCACAAGCCCCAGGTGAGCCTAACTTGATTCTACCAGCACCTCCCTCCCATCTCTGTTTGTTCACTTGAGCCAGGAAGCCATATAAGAGGAAGTTGCTTTTGTCAGGACACTGCTCTTAGTCACAGGATTGCTATATGGCACAATCTGCTCAATCTCGCCCAATCAATAAATTCCCTGGTGTTTTTTTTCTCCTCAGGGCAGTTGAAGACAGAGAGCAGAGTCATCCTCCATTAACCCCCTATCCCCTGTTCCTCCTGGTTATGAGGCTGAGGTGACGTGAGCCTGAAAGTGGCCATAGCTAATGTCCTGGCTTACTCCGTGAAGTCAGCCTACAGCATCAAAGAGAGAAGAGGTACAGAGACCCTGGTTCCAACTCCCACAATGCTGCTCCACCCTGGCCCCCAAATTGTTGTCCTAAAACACTCCTCATGGGCTAAACCAGATTAAACAGGTTCGTCACTGCCTAAGGATTTCTGAGCAGCATGACTGGGCTTACAGAGCTGAAAGGACACAGAACATTGCCTGCTTTGCCATGATGGCCTCTAGCCAAGTGATCCTAATCCGTATGGGCTCCAAGTCTCTGAGTGGAACTTGTGTGGCCCAGCAGTGCCCTGTCCCTGCTTTCTCAGCACTCTCACCTCAAGAGCCCCAGGAGGGAAGACCCAGAGGAAGGCTGCCATCGAAGCCTTCCGGCTCAGGGGCTCTTGCTGCACACCCTGGGACCCAGCTCCTCTCCTCTCTCTGCCCGCCCCCCATGTATACAGCAGTGCAGAGAGGAATCTACCACACTTCTTGTCTCCAAGTTTCTGCATATAGGACTCCTTGACGAGGCCTTCCTACTACCACCAGCCCACTCATTTCAGACGCCACCTCCTGTGAAGACCTTCTGACCCTCGTCTCAGAAAGCACGAGCCCCCTCCTCTCTCTGCTGTCATCAGTTGATTGCTGCTTTGTAGCACCTGAGTTGAGGATGCCCGCTCATGTTGGCTCCCTATCATGTCCTAAGCTATGCAAGTACCGTGAGTCATTCATTCTCCCTCGGGCTCTGCCTGCATGTCTCCAGTCACTTTAGAAGAGCCTCCTCCCCTCATCTGATTCCCAAAGTGGTGAGGTGGGAACCAGGGCTCAGATGATTCCAAACTGTATCTTCACCATAAAACAAATATTTTGAAAAGGCTTTTGATGTCACTTTAATGGAGTGCAGAAAACACCATCCAGCCCCCCTCCCCCTCATTTTATTTTATCCTTTTTGCTGTTTTTCTTTCTTTAAAGCTCATGTTTGCTTTCATGTTACATGTTACTTATTTAGTTGCTTGTCAATTAGTGTCTATTCTCCAAGCGACAAGCACATTAGCAGCTGCAAAGACTAGAATTAAAATTCACAGCCTATTTTGGTGCCACCCAAGCCTGCCTGCCTTGCCTGAGGAAACAGCAGCTCCATGTCATTACAAAGAATGCCCTGCCTCTTCGTCCTTCCTGATACTGGCTTCTGGCTTAATTCCTCCCAACTCCTCCATGGTCATTACATGGGTGTGATGACTTGGAGATGGCTTTTTTTTTTTTTTTTTTTTAATGTACAAAGAAGACACAGCTCCTGTTCACAGCGGCCTCTGATGATGGTGTAGGACAGACACTGGCTGGATTTGAATAGCATATTGCAAATCACCAACACACACCTGGTCTCCACTCACTAGTTCAGCCACACAATGCAGTGAAAGCCTCCAATACTGGCAGCTCCTCCAGTCACCAGGCATGTGACTGAGCGAGTGTGCTGACTTCCCTGCACTCTACTTCCTCTTTGAAAATGAGAGAGCTAAATCACCACACAGGACGGCAGAACTGCAGTTGGGTGTGCAGAGCTTTGTGAACTGAGCCTTTCTGATGAATCAAGGCATAGCCTGCGTGCGTTCATTGCGTGGCTGGGCGGCCCAGCACCTCAAGGCTGTAGGCAGGTGGGATCATGAGACCCCAGTCCAATACAAGGCAGTCAGTCAAATGGCTGCAATGGTGGTACGTTTCTCTTTCTCTCTTCCCAACATGCTACTACACAGGTCCTCGCTCAGGAAAACTTTTGCTCTTTCGTTGTGAGCTCAGCAAACAGCTGCTACCACCACACATCCCTCTGAAAGGCACTGTTCTCTGCCCAGTCTCCTAGGAGTAGAAAGATTCTGGTGGCACTCCAATGGGAGAAGAGCTCTCAGAAGGTATGATTATGAGGCTGCCCAGATCATAATACAAAACAGTGCCTGCTTCCCACTGCTTGAATGAAGGTCCCTGGAAAACTGTCTCAGGGACATCCCTTCTAGGAGTAACAAGGACAAGCCCCTGGCTTGAATCCTGCTATATGACCTCAGGCAATTTTCTTTGCCTCTCTGAGCAAACTCTATGGGAATAAAATGAGGAAAATAAAGGAACTTTGGGAGTTTGAACAATGAGAAATTGGAACTTAGGCACCTCAGATATTGAAAATATCACCGTACCAAGAAAACGGGTTTTGTCACCCAACAGCTATGGGCGGGACCATGGCCACATGGTTGGATGCAGTCAGTCAGTCAAGTTCAAAGCAGAGATTCTTCAGCTGGAGCCCTAAGGCCTCAAGACCTAGAAGCCAGGGTACCAGGATACACCTGAACCAGAGCACATGGACCCTCCCAAGAGTCCTGCACCCCTCCTCTCCGTGAGTCATGGCTCAAGGCCTCAACTCCTGCATCCCACCCCAGCAACACAGGAAGCTCTAGACCACTGCTGGATACTCCTGGGGCCTGGGGACCTTGTTACAGCTGCCACTCTCTTCCCAAGACCAATTACCCATCTGGCTTGCCCCAGCCCAGCTCACTCCTGCATTTCGTGTGCGCTGCGCTGCTCTGCTCTGAGGACCTTTCAGCTGTGTGGAGAAGGCCTTTCACACACTAGACACTCACAATCTGCTGGGGGCCTAGCAATGGAAGAAATGGGATGACTTGTCCACAGATGGGTCCAAAGAGCCAGGAACATGGCTGGCGTCAAGCAGGCGCTCAGTCCTGACTCAAGGCCAGTAAAGAGAAGGCAGTGAGAGGAGCTCAAGAGGAACAGCCTCTAAGCTTGCATCAGGATTCCAGAGCGACTCTATTTGAAATGGGGGTCCCCTGCAACTTGCCATGGCCTGCAATGCATACATCTCCAGGGTGCTTTTCACCCTGAGATTAACAAATTTCTGTAATGCTATGTTTGCAGAAAGACAGCAGATTTCAAATGAACCCTGAGAAGGGAGAAGCCCTGAGAGGGGAGTGCCACCCAGCTGTGTCCACAACTTGAAGCATGACCCCAGAAAGCTCTCACCCCATTCATAGACTCAAGTTTCCCATCTGGACAAAGGCCCTGGGTCACTGATTTTTCAAAGGGTGTCCCTTTTAACCCTGTTGTTGCTTGAGGGGCCTGAGAGAGGGAATGAAGGCCTAGTGGGCTCCTGAGTGGTCGAGACCCTGGGAGCCCTCTCAGTCTGCCTTCAGATTCTTTTTGAATGAAGCAACCCAATTCCCAGACATGTCTGGAAACTATTGAGCCAGTCCCTGGCTAGGGCCCAGGAGAAGAGGGCCTCACCTACTCTGGGCTTTGGCCAGATGGTCTCACCCCTCTGAGCTTCATTCTCCTGTCTGTCTAAAGGGGGCTGGGTAAAAAGCCCTCAGATGTCTTCCCTAGCTTGGGGCAGCAGAAAGAGCCTGAGAAAGTGTGAGAACCAAGGTGCAAAGGTATGGAGATGAAGTCTGCAGGGGGACAATTACTATCACATACAATATAAAATTCTAATGGCAGAATTGCTTATATTAGAATAGACATTATGGAGCATGGTTCCATCAAATGAATATAATAGACTTGTTTTATATTACAATGCACACTGTAATTACACATTTCAATAATTCCTTCAAGGCATTACATAGAAGCGTTCTGAAGTAATGGGAGTCTTGGAACCATATATAACAACTTGCCTGAGGGAAGTATGCTGAGGGTGTTGGCAGAGGCCTCCAAGCGGCAGGGAGAGGCAGCTTCCCCAGGCCCATGCACTGGGATCCTGGCTATTGTCTTTAGCAGCTCTGTGTAGAGGACCCATCCCAGCACCTGCCCACCTAGTCAGGAATGCCCTCTGGGCTGGTGAAAGGAAGAAGACAACTACAATGGCTTCCTGGGGATCCTCAGGTGCGCAGGAGGCGCAAACATCAGGGAGGTGTCATTCAAGGCAGAGAAGTCGGGGCTGGGAGCACTTGGATCCCTCCCAGAGGGCAGGTGGAACTGTGCACAGAGAACAGTTCCATCTGGGCAGTGGTTTGGACACCACCCTGCTCCCCAGACATCACAGAGTCACTCTAGGAAATGCCCAAGGGTGGTATCCACAATGGGAGTCCAGCAGGTCCTGGGAACTACTTCCAGGTTAGACCTCCCCCATGCTGGGTGAATAGGAAGGCTTCCTCTCCTGCCCTCAGCCACCCTACAGCCACAGCCAGAAAGGGAATGCTCGGTCCTCAGAGCCAGAGGGCTCACTGCCTTAGAGATTGCTCAAGGTCGTCATCACTCCGTCTGACCAGCCTCGTCACAAACCTTTAGTGCTCTGACTTGTTGGGCTTTCTACTTCAACCTCCTGACACGACTAGCACTGACCGCCCAATGGTCTATCTCCCCATTTCCTTTCAGCCTTGACCAATTCCCTCCCACGGAGCCTTCAGCAGCCTACAAGCTTCTGCAGAGGCTGTTCCTTCCACCTGGGGCATCCTTTCCCACCTCCCACCGCAACAAGCAAGCAGATGGCACTGGTCACCTACCTGGAGCAGGGTGGTGTCCAAACCACTGCCCAGATGGGACTGTTCTCTGTGCACAGTTCCACCTGCCTCTGGGAGGGATCCAAGTGCTCCCAGCCCCGACTTCTCTGCCTTGAATGACACCTCCCTGATGTTTGCGCCTCCTGCGCACCTGGGGATCCCCAGGAAGCCATTGTAGTTGTCTTCTTCCTTTCACCAGCCCCACCATAACCTAAGCCACGCACAGCAGCTTGATCCTATCCTCTTCCTCCCCAATCCACAGCACAGTATCCTGCTCCACTCTGCCTCAGTTTCCAGGTGAGCACACTCCAGTCACTCAACAGCCTGCAGCCATCCCGTGCACAGCTATCCTGATGACATGGCCTGCCTCCTGCTCCTGGTACCTAGGCTTTGCCAATGTTACTAACTGGGTTCTCAACTCCAGCCAAATGCCAGTGAGGGAGAATCACCAGCCAGTGAAGTCAATACTAACAGCTCATCCTTGTTAGGAAGACCAGCCACTGAGCTCTGGTACACAAATTAAGTGCCACCAAGCAGGAGGAGTCAGGGTAGGAGCATACTATGCAAGGGTGGTGTGCACCAAGACCCTGTGGCTGTAGCTCAGGAAAGCCCTAAGAAGCTAGAGCATAGGACCTACATGACAGAGGCCAGAGGGTGACATGATCAGCTTTGCAGGAGACAGGTGAATGGGCCAGGGTAGGTGTGGGGAGGTCAAGTGAGATGCTCCTGCAGAAAGTGGCCCTGGTAAGAGCTGACGGGCACCTGAAGTGGGACATGAGCAGATAAAGTGGCCTTGGCTGCACGCAGGATCTGGAACACAAGAGTCAGAGGTACAGGGGTCTGTGTGTGTGCCATCAGCAGGAAGCAGAATGGGTACTGGCATGGGTAAACCACGGCCCGTGGACTTAGCTGCTCAGGGCATCCACTGGGTGTTGTATCTACGATGAGGAAGCTGACACTAGACTCTAACTGGGCTCCACCCGACAGCGAGCAGCACAGGCAGGAAGGCCTGCTCTGTGGCAAGTGGTAACTAAGACTGGCCTGCGGCAAAGCCTGGGCTTCTTGGGAGACAGGATGAGTAGTTTCCATAACTGGATTTTTAAGTTAGATTCAAAATACGGCCAAGATTGAAGAGGCAATCTGGCAGGCCTGGGCTCCCACAGGCAGGCTTCTCAGTTCCACAATGCTGGGACTAACTTATTAGCAAGATCACTCTTTCTCTGTCCATGGCCCATGGCTATTTATTTTCAAGGCAGCTGTGTTGAGGAATGCAACTGTGGGTCTCTGAGCCCCTGCCCTGGCACAGGGGGACACTGTCTTAGAAGGAGCAGGGGAAGGGCTACAGTTTTTCTAACAGACAGCATTCTGGTACTACAGAATGATCTAGAAGGCAGAATCATTTAGAGACCAGGTTCTGACAGGCTCAATTTCCTCCTTTGAAATGGGCCAATACGGTGGGGGGTGGGTACAGACCCTCAGGTGGGATTTCTCCACCTCACAGCAGGAATGTAGGCGGATAGGTTAAAAATGAAATCACTGTCAAGGTCAAAAATACATGTATAAAAAGTATTGTTTTAAATATTTACATCCCCCAAAATGACATCAAAGGCCACTTCCAAGAAGGGACAAGCAAGAAGCCCCAGGTCTCGTCCTCTTTTTCTATATAGTTAGTCCATGCAGCTGCGCCTCTCAGGTCTGACCGCTCAGGCACATGTGGTGATTAATTTCGCCAACTATGGGAAATTGATGCATTTTTTGATTACTGCTTCAGAGCCTCCTGAATTCAGCTGCTGGTAAAATTAACTCACCAGGGACAATGGAGCTTTTTCCAAGGTCTAAATTGTCCTTATTTGCAGAGTTTGTTCTTGGCCCTAATCCAGCCCAAACAAACCCAGCCGCTCCCCACCTCCTAGAAGAGGGAGGGCCTTCACTAGCCCAAGGTTGGCAGTATTGTAAACTGAAGGATATTAACAGACTTGCTTTAGATTGCTGTGTTCTTGGGACGCTGTGGGAAACTGGATGCTAATGGCCGTCTGGGTTCCAAGATATACCGGGTTGAGCACCTAGATGGGCCCAGATATAGCAATTCCTCCCTCACAGACCCCTAGCTCATGCCCTTGCCAGTGACCAAGCTCAGCTCTCACAGGCAGTATACTAACCAAGTGACAGGCATGGCGAATTGTTCACCACAGGTACATCTGAACCAAATCAAGCCTGGCTTGGGCAGCCATCACCATATTTCAAAGCCTTGTCCACACCTGACACAGGATCTTCAAACAGCACTTTAAAAACTGGCCTGACATTAGCCACTGAGACACTGAAGAGCTATTTTTAGCAAAGGTCTTTATTCTTCAGCTACTTCCAAATTTTGAAGCTCGCAACAGATCTACCATCAGGACTGTGCGGAAGGGTGACTCCCACGGAGCAGGTGTGTTAACAGGACAGAAGCAGAGACCGGGGACTAGAAGGCAGGCCTGCTGTTCTTGTTGAAAAAGGAACCCGACATGAGGCAATACCTAAATTTTCATCCTCACACTGGTTATGTATATAGGAAGAGACCAGCCTGACTCATCTAGTCCCTCACCAAGTGGATGGAGGTTGAGAGCAGGTGCTGCCTAAGTGTCACTTCCCTCTTCCCCAAGTGGAGCAGGCAAGTCACCTGACCATCATCATTTCTGGGCAGCTATGTGGTACCAGAAGCCAGCCTGGGGTTCTGAAGGGCAGGAGAGAGCCAAGCCCTTGGCTGTCCCATGAAGATAGGCAATTCCTACTCCTGAGAGCCATCACAGGCCCCCACTGGGCTCCAGAGGTCTCTAGTGAAGTAAGGGAGAAGGGAGGGGGCAATCAAGCAAGAAGCCCAAGAGGAGGTAACAGGCAAAGTGCAGCAAGAGTAACTTCAGAGCAGAGGCAAACTGAAGGGTCAGTCAAATGGATGCTCACGTCCCTGAAAGGACAGAGAGGGCTGCTGCATCAGAGCTCTGATGGCTGTGGCACTGAGGCTATGTCCAGCTGGTGCCTGCTCTGTAGCATCTCACAATGGGCATGCAGCTGTGAAGCGGAAAGCCAGCTTGTATGGCTGGGGTATCCGAAGCTGCTACTGGCTCTCAGGGTGCCACATGGACCACTTTGTGCCAGTCTTGAAGCTCAGCTACAAGCAGGACTATGGCCTCTTTGTTTACCTCTCAGAAACACTGTGCAGCTCACAGCCAAGGTTAAGGATGCTTAAACACGAAGGCCAATGGCAGGGCTGCAGCAAGCAAGTGCACCAGGCAGCAATGTTAACATCTGAGTGTTCAGGTCGCTAGCATCACTGAAACAATGCAAATGCCAAGTCTCAGCTCCAAGCTTTACTCTGTTCCTTAAATCCAAAACCACATGGGCTTGTAAGACAGCTCTAGGAGTTGAGGATCTGTGGGGGTGCAGTGTGCCCAGGCCACCCCTCATGGACTCGCATTTCTCTAGGCTCCCAAGTGGACTCGGTAGTGACTGAGATGCGAGGCCATGTGGCTCCTCAAGACCCGGTCTGTCTGCTTGGGAGCATGGGACCTGGGCTTGAAGGCGCCTCCCAGAAGTGGCGAGTCATGCACCTGAAATTAAATGATCCATTTAAGGAGCATCTTCACTCTCTGTGCTGGCTGAGAGGTGCATCTTGGGTCCAGTGTGGACCTGACCACACCGATATGCGACACCTCAGCTCCGGGCCCTGCACAAGACTCCAGTGCGGCAGTCCAGAGCTCAAAGCTCTGCTGGCTCCTCACTGCAGAACACCAGAACCTTTGAGACAATGAGCTGAGCCAACTTTCGGACAGAAATCACTGAGGAAACAACACATTTCCTTTGGTCCAGCAACCTTTTTGTCTTTCACCCCTAGGAATCACAGTTAGGACAAAGACATTATGGCAGAGACATGCTTTATTGGCTGAGTGTTCTCCTCAGGAGCCTGGTCTGCTGGGACTGGATGTTCCTGGATGTGCACCCCCAGGCCTGAGCTAGGAAAGAGAGGGAAAAAGAAGAACTTTAGGTCATGGAGGATTTCTGAGGTAGGATCCCTAACAGTTAAAGGTGAGGTGCTATTTCAAAACTGCTTTCAAAGACACTGATTAGCAAACATTTACAGAACAAATTGACAATGAGGTCGTTCTGCATTCATTCATCCATTCACTCCCCTGTCAGTCACTGTTTACTCTCGTTCTCACTGGTAAAGACAGCCAGCACTGAAGGTGGGAACTCAGAGCACCCACTGATGGCAAGTGTGATAAAGTGTAACTCCTCAAGCTCTGCTAACAGAAAACTACCACCATTTGTGGAGTTCGTGACCCCCAGGCCACCTTTGTAAAAGCCATTTCTGAGCTGGAGAGATAGTTCAGCAGTCAAGTGTGCTTCCTGTGAAGGCATGAAGGCCTAAGGGAGCCTGAAACTACCACAGTTTGAGTTTTCAGATACCAGTGGGAACAAGCTGAGTGTGGCTGTGTATACCTCTAATCCCAGTCCTGCAAAGGGGAACAAAGAAACCAGGCAATCACCCCAGCTTGCATTTAAAAACAGCAAGCTCCAGTATTAGTAAGAGACTCCATCTCAAGTAAGAATGGGTAGAAGAACAATGCAGTTAGACCCCTGATGTTCATGTCTGGCCACCACAGGCAGGAACCCCTGGCTACATCACGCGACACACACACACACACACACACACACACACACACACACACACACACACACACACAGGCAAGCAAAGAAAACAAAACAAGCCATTTCTGGTTCTGCTCCCCACCCCCACCACCCCACAGCTTTCTAAAAATAACTCACGCATTACCTCTAAATTTCCTCTACCACCCACAGCTTTCAGAAAGAACAACTCAGAGACATTACCTCTAAGTTCCCTCTGGCCTTCCGAAGGACTTGGTGGGTGATGACCACTGAGGAGAAACAAAGAACAGGACAGTTAGAGCTGAGACACAAGGGCTGGGTGGGAACCGGGAGCAGGCAGCAGGCAGCACCACCACAAGGACAGCAGCAGGCTGGAATCAAACGCCCCCACAGGCTCACAGGTGTGACGCCTGGTCCTCAGCTAGTGGTGCTATTGTAGGAGGTTGTAGAATCCAAGGAACTGTGGCTTCGCTGGCAGAAGCAGATCACGGTGGGCAGGCCTCGAAGATGATTCCTTCTTCTGGCTCTGGCCTGAACTCTACTTGCTGATCAGCCAATATGTAAACAAATTAATTGGGCTGCAAGCTCCTGCTACCCCACACTGAGGCTCTTAGTCTGTCTTTCCTGCAATGATGGACTTATTCCCTGAAACTGTGAGCCAAAACAAATCCTTCCTCTCTTTTTTTCCTTAAGTTGTCTCTCTTGGGTATTTTATCACAAGAAGAAAAGTAATTAATAAAACAGTCCTGAAATATCCAGAAAAGGTTCCTTCCACCTATTCCTTCTCACACTCCAGGGCCAAACTACCCATCAAGAAAGGTAGATCACAGATGGTATCTCTTCAAGTCCTCACAGAAACTCAGAGGTAGAGCACACATGTCAATTTTCACAGGCAACACCAGGCTGTGCAGTTGTCCTGGGCTCAGCTCTGTGAGCCGGTGGTGGGGGGCGGGGGGGAGTGGTGGCAATGGGTGGTGATGGAATAGGGCAGGGTATAGGCCTGAGTCTGACCAGTGCTTGGCTTCCTCTTCTAGCATGGTCCTCTGGGAAGCAGTGTAGGAAGCAAGTCCACAGTTGAAGGTGCACATCAAATGACCAGGCAAGTTCTGTACAACCAGGGTTTTATATAACACTCCTTCAAGCAAACTTCTTGTGGCCTGAAAGAACTCTGGGCATTTTGTCTCCTTCTACTGCCCTTCAGCTGTCAAAATAGCCAACATGGTTCCTTGGCAAGTTGTGTTCTACTTAGACAAGAGTGGGCTGGGGAGTGAGTTCAGAGGACCACTGCCCACTGACACCTGAACTGTGTCCCAGGCAATGTCAGAACTCTAAGAAGAATGGGAGTGCTCACCACTCAGGAGCAACTGTGAGAGAAGGTAGCTTCCTGCCATAGTCCTTTCTTTTCCAATGAACTCCAGCAGGAACAGGAATGGCACTGCTGAGAAAATTCTAAGCCTAATCAGGAATCAGTTCCAAAGATGGGCATGGAGGCTTACACCTTAGTCCCAGCATGGGAAGCAGAGGCAGGAGAACTGCCATGAGTCTGAGGGCCATCTGGGCTATAGGATGAGAGACTGCCCCAGCACACATGGCCCACTCCTTGCTTATTTAGTATAATGGCTCTGTAGGAGCCTAGAGGAAAGCTTTTCTTGATTTACAAAAATTTCCTCTGGAGGTAAGGAGGTCTACTGACATTGTAGGCTTCATTTTTACCTGAGCAAAAGAAATTTCAGAGGTATCCTCTGCTTCTCTGAGGGTCCATGTTGTGCCCGAGAGAGCCCTACAAACACAAATCGTGCAATTTTGACGTGTGTAGGAATGTGTGCACCTTTCTGGGTGGAGACCATCAGTCTCCCAAGATTCACCAAGGGGCCTGTGACCCAAAACAGATTGTCACAGTATGGAAGTTAAAAATAGTCTCAAAAGAGCACTGGATGTACATAAGAACCAAGCTCATCATACAAGCTAAGGACCTTCTGACCAAAGTCCTGAAGTGCCCTTACATCTAAACAAGAGCACTGTCCATATTCCAACACTCAGAAATTCCTGCTGTGATGAGAAGATGGAAGTTCAAAGTGGTTAAAAGAAATCCATTCTAAATCTGATTAGCCCCACTGCAGGGGAAGAAGTTCTCATGTCATAGCCACCAACTTGGTCCAGGACTCTCCTCCTCAAGGGACTAGCAAAGAAGATGTCCATGGAGGGACCCAACTGTGCCTGAGGGTGGGTGCCAACTGTGACTCACTGAAGACCGCAGCCCGATACAGGACTGCTACAGGCAAAGGAGGACCTGAGACCCAAAAATGAAGTGGGCAGTGCCAGGGCACAAGACCAGTAAGTGGCAGGATCCAGGGTCTCACAGAACCCCCTTCCCCTATTTTCTCCTGCAAACTCTGGAAGGAGGTCCAGGTCAGCATGACCTAGCAAGAGCCGGCCCTAGCCCTTTCTCATCCCTGTCACCATGTGGGAAAGGAAGGCTAGGAGACATCATGCCAACTATCACTCAATCACTTCAGAGCCACGAACAGACTCAGCAGGCTGAGGAGTTTGGGATTCCCATCAAGATGAGAGGCAGGACCTGACACAGAGGAGGCACAGGCGCAGGCAGGGCCATATCAAACACCCTGAGGGGAGATATTCTCCCTGCTTTGAGCCAAGCCACCTCCAGACTGGCCTTAGAGA
Source organism: Jaculus jaculus (assembly GCF_020740685.1). Classification (NCBI taxonomy): domain Eukaryota; kingdom Metazoa; phylum Chordata; class Mammalia; order Rodentia; family Dipodidae; genus Jaculus; species Jaculus jaculus. The sequence continues at coordinate 134,025,409 of NC_059102.1, read as the reverse complement.
CATAAAGCTGGATGGCCCTGAACCAGTGCTGGGAAGAGATGAGGGTTTCTTACTGTAAATGGCATCCCATCTCCATGTGCAGCATTTCTGGACTTGCTGAAAAGGAACAGCTAGCATTTATAAGCATCGGCTCTACCCTCAGCACTGGCAGCATGCTGCCCAGTTCCATACATGGGAAGGCAGAGCCACTTTCTACATGGCTATGACTAAAGCCCAGGTTCCTATGGCCCCCTGGGTCCTCTGGAATTACTTTTTCTGGTTAGAAATAGGAGTCTAAAGCTCAGAAGGAAAGACACTTAATTTAGGTCACACAGAAGAGCAATGCCATAAAGTATACTCCTTCCACTCCACTCTCAGTGACCTGGAATGCAGACATGGCATGTTCTGGTCCTCTGAACTGCCACAGTAGCATCTGATCTGAGTTCTGCCTACCTCTGAAATTCTTCACCAGAAACCAGGTTCAACAATAGCCCTGTAGCAGCTGTTCAGGGAGGCGGGGGCACCAATGCCGGAGTTCTATCTGCCTGGACTCAGCCCTGCTTCTCCAGGAATCTAATCCAAATACCCCCAACATATGAACATGACCATGACTAGTGCCCCTCTTCTCAAAAAGGGACATGAGTCTCTCAGACCTCACAACATGCACTACTGTGAGTCAACTGCCTCTCTTTCAAAGCCGTCCCTTTCCCTGCTGGCCTAGAGACCATCACAGCCATCAGGGGGCTCCCCAGCTCATGGTCCCTCTGTGCTCAGCCACAGGCTCTTCTGAAACTCCCAGACACCAACTCACAGGCTCCTTGTAACAATGGTCCCACCTTTCTTCTGTTATGGTTTGGATCTGAAATATTCCCCACAGACACATGTGTTTAAAAGTTTGGTTCCCAGCTCATGGCACTGTTTTGGGAGGTTACACACTGATACCTGGGTAGCCTACCCTGCCATGATGGACTGTACCATCTGAACTATGAGCCCCTTTCCTCTTTGAATTTGCATCTCAGGAACTCTACCAGGTATTCTGTCACAGGGACAAGACCAGAAACTAATATTCTCTCTCACCCAAGCATAAGTCTTGGCATGTCCCAGAACACTCAGCGCTCCCTTGCTTCCAGGGGTATGGCTGGAAGGGCAAGACAGTCTTCCAGAATGCAGCTCCTGCTTCTCTGCTGATTGGCTAGTTCTGAGGGCTGACTCTTATTTAACCCTGAGGATCCAATCAGACCCAATCTTAACCACAGCCTCAACCAGACCCTCACTAGCTCTGAGGCTGCCTGGAAAACCCCTTAGCAAATTGTGCAACTTGGTCACCTCTGGCAGTATCCCCCCCAGACTCCCAAGGGTGCTTCCAAGGGACATGAATGTTTACTCCTCTACCCCGTGATGAAGCCCATGCTCCCCACTGGCAGAAAACACCTGTTCCCATCCCCAGAGCCTGGGGTTGACAGGCACAGGAAAGGGGCCCAGGCTCTGCCCATAACTGACTTTCTCTCATTTGCAGTTCAAACTGCTGGTTTCACAGTCCATCTTCAGAAGGTTCCTGGGGGTAGCTAAGAAAGCTGCCTATCAGCAGCTCTGTATCTTACGGAATGCCCCAGGAAGGTGGATTCTGTTCAAGGCCAGTGGCTCCTCAGGGAGGAAGGGGCTGATAGCAGTTCTCCTCAGATAAGACAAAAATGACCTGCTGACAGCATAGGGCAAGGCCAGGGACGAGCTGCTGGAGAACCTGGTGGAAGCTGCTCCTCTACACATGCTGATGAGAGGTGCTGAGTGTTTGAACCAGGAGACATGTGGCTGCCAGATGGTCTCCGAAGTAGTGGGAGCCACAAGAGCCTCCATCACACACAGCTGTCCAGGTAGATCCTGTACTCTAGGAAGGAGCCGCCCTGAGTTCCAACTGAAGCCTTTCCCAAGAGGCTCTGTCTCCTGCTCCACCTGTCTCAGCCTGCCACAGGCATCTCTTATTGTGCTGGTTTCTCACAGACAAGGCCTCCCTTCTTGCCTCTGTCCATCCTGGGACTTGCCACTCCCTGTTCCAGCTGACAACATTGCTGGTTTGACAAAAGTCTGGGCTTTGAAGTGTGTGAACCTGGGCTCGTGCCAGTCCTTAGAGGCGAGGCATGGTCCAACACAGCAGCCACCCCAGCAGCTCACTTACACTGATCAAAGATGACTCTTTCCTGGTGCTTGCTTTGCTGCAAAAGCTTCGCTGTGTTCTGCAGCTTCCTTTCTTGTTCAAACAACTTTCTGTGTAGCCGGGTGAGCTGTACCTTCATTTCTCCAATCTAAAGAGAAGAGAATTATGAAAATGAACACAAATATCAGACATCACACTACACAGAATGCACTCCAAAACAGTATCAAAATGTGTTCAACTTCACTAGCAAAATATCTGAATCAAAGCCTTTTCTGCACATCAGATTGGCCAAATTGAATAAGCCCAGGGAGGGTGAGGAGGAAGCATCTGAGGAGTGGGGGTGGGGGAACGGGGGTGGCCTGGTCAGGGTGTGCTGGCAAGATCACCAAATCATAAACGCACATATATCTCAGACCTGGCAATTCTACACCACAGCATCAACCCTGAGGAGCAATAACGTCAGTGCAAGAAGATACCTGTCTCCACAGATGTTCGCCTCAGCATTGTTAGTGGCAGGAACAATAAACAACCTGATTTGTTTAATATGAATCTGAGTAAATAAATTATGGCAATTACATACAAAGGAATAATTTTGCAGCTATTAAAAAGGACGTGGTAGAGCTCTATTTATTGATTTTAAAAAATGATTATAACTGATGGTAAAAGAGCCCCAAACAACACAATCTGAACACTGTATCTGAGGCATTTGTTTCATAAAAATGAATACATATCTCTACATGTATAGGTTTCTATGAAGATAGGATAACAAAGCATTAATGGCAGTATATCCATGAGATGTGACTTACAATTTTTGATACTTCTTTTGTTTCAACAGAGGCTATAATGCTGATTTAACGTTTAGTGTTTAAATCCTAACAAGATAATTACAAATTTTTACTCAATACTTGTGCAGATTTATTTTAATTTGTCACAGCGGAGTGTGGTCCAGCCCAATCTCCAGTCCTCTACAGTGAATCACACAGTACAGACTCTTAACTGGCTCCAGGGCTAAGCACATTCACTGTCTCTCAGAAAGCACGTTTAACAGTACCTCCAGTTTGTCCCCAGACTTTACGTACTTGTCATGAAATTACAGAATCAAATTAAATATCAAGTCAACCTATGAGCCGCAAAACAAAGGACTGGCTGTATAAAACTAGGATAGGCTTCAGGACGACCAAATAAAGGCAAGCCACTGAAAAACACTTTTCTGGCAAATGAGGTGTGGGCGAAGCAACTGTAAAAGATGTGGGAGGGACAGTCTAGAAGAATTCTATATTCAAATTGCTTTGTAAGTGTCTCAGGTTTTCTCTTCATCTTAAAGAAACAGAAATTGGAAGTGACAGACATACATTATGGATGTCGCTTATGAAAGAAAGAAGAGGTGGAACTCCAATCAGCAGATCCATATGCAAAGAAAAGGCCTGGCCCTACATCAAAAGAATGGCAAATGAATGTACATTTATCTGTTTTAAGTTAAATGGAAATGTTTTAAGTATGTATCATTTTTTGATTCCCTGCCTTAACCTACTTCTAAGTTTAACCAATCATGTCAGCTACAAGGACTTCAATAGTTCCTCTAAAGCAGATCGTAATTTAATCATTAGATTTGCTTTGATTCTGTCCCACAGGCTAGGACCCCACAAACACTTGTCTTCTGGCCACAGTTCCATAGATCATGCTTCCTAGGATGGGCACCCCATAGTTCTACTCCTGGGACAATTAAAATAACACCTGACCCTTGCACCATACTGCAAGACTCAAGGAAGACAACGGAAGCTGACAGGGAGCTCTGAAGGGGAGGATGGTCCCCTTCTACCTTGCTTAGCTCCATTCCTCTTTTTACAGCCAGTTCAACATGGTACTTACTTAGAAAGAAATGATTTTGCAGCTATTAAAAATGTTGTACATGAACTGGAGAGATGGATTAGAGGTTAAGCACTTGCCTGTGAAGCCCAAGGACCCCAGTTTTAGGCTCGATTCCCCAGGACCCATGTAAGCCAGATGCACAAGGGCGCACACATCTGGAGTTCATTTCCAGTGGGTGGAGGCCCTGGCCCGCACATTCTATCTGCCTCTTTCTCTTGTCTGTCTGTTGCTCTCAAATAAATAAATAAAAATAAAAACAAACAAACAAAATGTTGTACACAGGCTGGAGAGATGGTCTTGTGGTTAAGGCACTTGCCTTCAAAGCCTAAGGACCCAGGTTCAAGTTCCCAGTACCCACGTAAGCCAGATACACAGGTGGTGCATGTGTCTTTAGTTTGTATGCAGTGGCTGAAGGCCCTGGTATACCCATTCTCTACCTGGCCTCTTGCTCTCTAATAAATAAATTAAATAAATAAATAAATAAAATATTTTTTAAGTGTTGGAGAGATGGCTTAGCACTTAAGGTGCTTGACTGAAAAGCTTAAGGACCCAGGTTCAATTCCCCAGTACCCATGTAAGCCAGATGCACAAGATGTTACATGAGTCTGGAGTCCGTTTGCAGTGGCTGGAAGCCCTGGCGTGCCCTCTCTGTATGTGTCTCTCTCTCCCGCCCTCCCCTTCCCCTGTTCCTCTCTCTCAAATAAATGAAATATTTTTTAAAAGTTGTATAGCTTTATTTATTGGTACCAAAAGATTATTATAATCACTGATGACAAAGAGCTCAAAACAACACAAACTGCTTCATAAAATGGAACAACATCTATAACCATAGAAGTACGAACTAATATGACAACACAAGAGGAACATGAGATATGATTTCAAATCGTCTGAAGGTTGTTGTTGTTGAACAGAAGCTATAGCGGTGACTTAATGCTTCTTCTGATACTCCTTGCCCACCAGGACCCTAGGTCCCCTGGCACTGTCTACATCATGGTGGATGGCAGCAACGGCCCTCAACAGCAACAAGCTCCTTTCTTCCTTCTGATCACCTGTGGCTGGCAAAGAGTATGAGCTGTAGCCTCCTTTGCCAACGGGAGAGCCAGTTGTCAATGGTGCTCTCCTAACACCCCATACATCATCACATCAGTACTTAAAATAAGGCATTCTTATTGTGGGTCTGCTCGTTCCCTGAACTTAAGTCTTCCTATTACACGTGCAAAGATCTATAGTAAAAGCAGCAAGGACAGCTCTGTCACTTCCTAGCTGTATGATGCTGAAGCCAGTCATGAGCCCCTTGGAGTCTCAGCCCAAACACCTGGGATATGGGAGGAAGCATCTGCAAGTCCAACCAGCAAGGGGTATTTGGAATGATGCCAACACGGAATGAAAAACAACTGTGACAGATACGTCACTCACCCTGGTCTAACCATTTCATATTACATGCATGTGTTAGGAGTGTCAGTGTATAAATATAAATTTATGTGTATGTATATTATATAGTTATATGTAAATATATAATTACTATATATGTACACAGTACACATACTATATATAAGAGATACTTTAAAATAAAAAGGCATTAAGATTCTTAAACCTTAAGAGTTCAAATATGTATTTGTGAAATAAAACAGACAAGCAACAAAGAACACCTCATTCTCTAAGGTAGTAGTAAGGAGTAACATTAAATGCTGAGTATACCAGAGTGCCTGGTACTCAGTAGATGCTCAACAGAATGTTGGAAGTCAGTTTTCCAAAAGGCCACACATCATCAACAGTGTTCTACCTAGCTTCTGGAGCAGGTTTTCTTGCTTTTCTGTTTGTTTTTATTCATTTTCTCAGGTTGTGTGTAGCATGTGTAGGTCAGAGGACAACTTTGAATGTCAGGCCTGCCTTCTACCTTGTGTGAGAAAGGGTCTCTCATTGTTCACCACTATGTAAACCAGGCTATCTGGCCTTTGAGCTTCCAGGAGATTCTCTTGTCTCTTTCCCTCTTGCTGTGGGTGCCCTAGGATTATGGGTGTCCACTACAGTGTCCAGCTCTATGTGTGTTCTGGGGATCCAAACTTAGGAACTCATGCTTGTGCAGCTAGCACATCACCTACTGAGCCAGGCTCTTTTCTTTTGCTGATGAACATCTCAAGCACTTATGAAAGTAGAAAAAGCTGGACAATGAACTCCTAGGTATCCATCCAGATCTAGCATTACCAATTCAAGGCCAAACTTGTCTCACCCCTGCTCATCCTCCCTCCGAGGTTAATTTGAAACCAACCATGTCTTTCATCTATACAACATTTTAGTTTACATCTCTAGAAAAGACCTATACACCTATAAAGTGAAAATAATTTCTTAGAAGTTGAGCATCCTTAATATGAAAAGCCAAACTACAAATCACTACAAAATACAAAACTTTATAAGCAATTGTATTTTATGCATTTCAGATTTGATTTTCAGATTATTGCTACTCAACCTATAAAAATCTATACAGATATTTCAAAGTCTGAAAAAATATCCATAATCAGAAATCCTTCCACTCCCAGGAATGTCAAAGGGGTGATGGCCAGTCTGCATCCCCAACTACAGAAGCAATGGACACATTTCCCTGGTTGTTTCAAGACTTTTTTTTTCATACAATTCATTTGATTCAGAATCAAATAAGATTCCGTTTCTATGTGGTAAATTTCTTTTAATCCCGTGGTTCTCAAAGCTCCCAGGAGGCTTGACAGACAGCTTCAAGGGCTACTCCCAGACTGGACAGTGTAAAGGCTGAGAAGTTGCATTGTGACCGATTTCCAGGTGATGTTGATGCTCAGGGTGTAAGACACACGCTCTGAGAGCCACTGTAAACCTGCACCTCCCTCCCTGGCCCTCATCTTTCTCACTTTCCAGGAGGCAGTAGTTTTACGCTTATATCATACACTTCCTGCTCAGACCTGGGAGCAACTTATTCCCTAAGAGCCCAGACTCCTCTACTTGAAGAGGCACTCAGAAACCACATTTGGGAATCTGGAATTTTGCTGCACTGAGTCACATTTTATTTCTGTAGTATGCTATGTGACATTAATAAACTTTTCAATAGAAAATACACCACAAGTTCATAATGATTTTTATAATTCAAATGTAGGATTATTGAGTCTTTTCTCTGATTTTATATTTATATCTTTATTCTGTTACAGTTAAAATTTCATTTCCTAATGAAAGCAAGAGTTATCTATATTATAATAGAAATAAAACTGTTTCTGAATATCAATGCTAACACTACTATAAACAAGATAACCACTAAAGACATTTTTAAATTCTGTGTTTTTGGTGATTCTTTTCAGTTTTTTTACAAGGATGCTAGTCAACACAATGTAGGAAGGTCACTGAATAGTGTCCTCCCACATGGCCATGTCAGTAATGATACAGAATAGCTGACTTATTTCTCATTGCTATGCACTTTAAAAAAAGAGAGAGAGAGAGAGAACTTAATTATATGAACATATTGCAAATTGGCCAGATTCCCATCAGGTTATACTCTTACGTGCACTCTCCCCAGCCCCCATTCCACTGAGGGTCCTCCTCAGTGGGGTATCTGTAGTAACTGTGGGGTCATGAATGTACCAGTCAGTCTCTGTGGGGTGACAATGCCTCAGAATATACCTTCCCACCCTGCGGCTGTCACATGCTTTCTGCCCCCCTCTTCCTCAGTGTTTCCTGAGCCTGGAGACTGTGTGTTAAGTCGCCTTTACTGTGGCACTCTCCACAGCCTGATTTTCTGCTTGGGTGGCTTTGATGAGTTCAGTATGCTATGAACTTTTACATGTTGCTCCCCTCAGCATTTTGAATCATTTTATTTATAATTATGTAAAGTATTTATACAGCTTCAAAGTCAAATCTATAAAATAAGGTTGATTTAGAGAAATCAGCTTCCATCCTTGGCCCTCCAATCTCCCTTGTACATCTCCAAGAGTAGGCTGTCTACATATTAGTAACCCTGTACACTTTTCTCAAACAAAGTGATGCACACTTTGCAGAGCAGTCCTACGGGTTCAACATGACCCTGCACTAAGTGCAAAAGGCAAATGAGTGATGCTCGGAGGAAAACATCCAAAGCCATTGAGCTTGCTGCTGCAGACTGAAAGACTGCTTTACACATCCTTCATGCCATGTAAAAGGCACCACATGAAACAGAGAAAGTGAAAGACAAGTGGCCAAAGGTACCTTAATACCACACAGGGGTCTGTGTACACCAGCAACTGCATTGGAAGATCACTAAAGTCCTCCTTCTGACTAAAATCCATGACATGCAAGTGAACACAATCAGTTACCTGAACACTCTCAGGAAGACGGGCCAACCAGAAGGACCAACAGCCCCCAGACTGATTTGCAAGTGGAGGATGATCAATAGGGTTACAAATATGTGTTTTTGTACATTAAGTATGTATGTGTCACATAGTATGTACAGTTTGGATTCCGTCTATTTAACAGTTACTGATGTGTGCTAAGGACAAAAATATTACATTGAAGACAGCTCAGACTTCTAAAACTCATTTGAAGCAGGAAGTAGAGTTTGGGGGAATGGGAAGGCATTATTCATCCATTTATGTCATTATTTATTCATTCATTCATTTATTTAAAAACATGAACAAAATGGACACAGTCCCTGAAAGAAAACAGAAGAGAGACACTCAGCAAACATATAATTACCATGTGTAATAGGCTATGATTAAACAGAAGACAACACTCTGGCTGAGTGATCAGGGAGCCCTCTCTTGTCTGATGCAACATGTAATACTTGAGAGTAAAAAGCAACAGGGAGACATAGACACATGTGGCCATCAGACTGTCTCTGTCACCTAAGCCTATCATGCAAAAGAACATGGCAGGCTGAAAGAAAGGTGAAGCCAGTGTGGCTGAAATGCAGTGAGTCCCATCCATCTTCCTGACACTTGTCTTCCACCTAGTGCCTCTAACAAAGTCACTGCCCTGTGCCATAGGAATGCTTATGAAGTTCTGAGCTGAGTGTACCTAAATTACATTTCAGCACCCCAAGAAAGAAGGCTCATGGCTCATCATTGGAACCTTCAGTACAGAGGAGCTCTTCACTGCCAGGTTCCATAGATCTGAGAGCTGCCAAGTGGGTTTAACTGATGAGATCAGGACATGGAACTCAGATTTCCCTTCTGCCTTCCTGCTGGCTAGTCTATGGTTATGATTACCCAACTAGTCAAATAAAGGGGGAAATTCTGTCATGCCACTGAGCAGAGTTCTATCTTCCTTTCCCTGCATGCTCCTCTTCCATAAAGGCCAGGATCTTTCACACTGTGTCAAGATACACTAAGAAGTCAAGGGTCTACCTGCCTGGCTCCTGACATGAACTCCTTACTCCCAATTATGTTAAACAGTTTTCTAGGTCTTTTTTTAAGTTATTATTATTAGCAAGCAGGAAGGAAGACAGAGAGAAAGAATGGGCATGCTAGGACCCTTTGCCACTGCAAACAAACTCCAAATGCATGCGCCACTTTGGGCATCTGGTTTATATGGGTACTTGAGATTTGCACCTTGGCCATTAGGCTTGCAAACAAGTGCTGCAACGGCTAAGCCATCTCCCCAGCCCCCTTAAAACAGTTTTGAATAATAAAATCCCATGGAGGTGACTGAGTGGTCCAAAGGTCCAAAGGAGGTATCTAAGAGCACAAGGGGTTGCTAGAACAAGCACACCCATGAGGACAAGCTAGGACATGAAGCATATGAAGTTAAGAGCAAGCTCTGGGTTCAGAGCTTTATACTTTGAAGCCAATTTCCTAGTCCTGACCCTGAACCTCAGATTCATATGTGAAGTGTGCACAGGATTCCACTCAACAAGTGTGCTAGGGATTAGATACGAATGCCACCCAGCCACTGTAGCCATGGTGCCATTCTCTCTCTCTGACACATTCCCATGGTGGGGTAGATTAGCTGGGTGCCTGACCTGGACTACGTCCAATAGGCATCCTTGAGCTTCTGAGCATGTGTCACCACTTACCTGATCACAGTGAAGAGGACACTGGCCATCTGTGGGGACTGAGACTCTCCAGAGGAGCTTCAGTAACCTTGAGGCCTCTTCTAGGATCTGTTTGGCTGTGCTTACACTAGAGACAAACTTGCTCAAAGCTGCAGAGTGTGCTCCCTGTGGGAGAGGACAAGGTTGTTACAGACCACCTTAACAGAGATCACAGACAAGCAGGCTTTAACAGGCAGCATAGAGCTCCAGACTAGAACTCCTGTTTCACATGATGAGTAAGAACCTAGTGTCATCACACGACACCCATGCATTGAGGATGAGAAAATTTCGTGATGAGTTTAGTCCAATCAATAATTATGCTCAGTTATGGCTACATTAATTACAGTTCCTATGCTAAGATGAGGATCTATGGTAGTGCCACATGCACTACTTTGTAGTCCACAGAGACCCTCAGAGTGAAGGACACCCATACAGCCCATGGCGCAACACTTATTTTTTTTTGTCACCAGTAGCTGCTTCTGTGAATGATATCAGAGACCCTGTGAAGCCTTTCTCGTTCTCTGCCAGCAGAGGCAAACTCTTGGTGGTGGGGGGGGGCAAGGGCAAGGGCAAGGGCAAAGAGTATGCTTCATTTGAGGAGAACACAGAGGAGAAGAAGGGAAGGGGAAGGGAAGTTAATAAAACACACACCATCACAGCTAATTAACATTAAAAATATATATCTGCTTTAGAAATCAAATTAACAAAGAACATTCAATGAAGCAAAGGTGTGGCAAGACTGATGCTAACTCATGACAGTCTTACTAAAAAGGAATGAATTAACAGTTATCAAGATCCCTAAAAAGTTCACAACCCTTGAACTATTAAGGCTACTGCGTACTGATCAAAAAAATATAGTCAGATGTATAAAGATGGCTTATTGCAGCTAATATTTCCACAAACGAGAAGAGTACCTAAATAATGCCACATCCACATTAGCTTATTTGGAGCCAGTGAATGTGCTAGAAAAACACTGAAGGAGGGAGGAAAGGTTTTAATATCACGTTAACTGAAATATATAACTCACATGTATTTCTGAGTAGGCTTGATAAAATTTGCAATGCCTTAGAATTGTGTGTCTGCATGTGAGGGAGAGAGGGAGGGAGGGAATGATCAAAAATTAAGTACTGATCTTTAGGTGATATTTTAGTATGTTTTGTGTTATGCTTTTCTAAAATTTCTAGTTTTCATATAACAAAGATTTTAATTAGAAAAGAACAAGAATCTTATTGGCATTTATTAATTTATTCAACAGTTATTGACCAAGCACCTATTCCCTACCGGACCTTGTACTAAATAATGGTTATATAACGCTCAACAAAATAGGTATTATCCCTGTTTTCTCAGGGTGTATCATCAAATGGAAAGTAAAATACAAATGGATTTTTAGAATACAGTAAAATCAAACAAAAAGAAAAAAAGGGGCTAGAGAGATGGCTTAGCAGTTAAGGCATTTGCCTGCCAAACGTAAGGATCCAAGTTTGATTCCCCAGTACCCACATAAGCCAGATGTACAAGGTGACACATGTGTCTGGAGTTTGTTTGCAGTGGCCCTAGTATGCCCATTCTCTCTCTCTCTGCCTCTTTTTCTCTGTCAAATAAATAAATAAAATCAATAAATAGAAATTTTAAATTAAAAGAAAGAGAAAGAAAGTAGGAAGGGAAGCAGGGAGTAGGGAGAGAAAGGGGAAAGGGAGGGGAGGGACAGAAGGAAACCCCACAACCTAAGGCAGGTGTCAGGAAGTAGGAGACTCAAGTATTTTCAGTAAAAACCTGAGGCAGGCAAGCATAGGGAATAGTTTAGCCACAGGCAATACTAAGTAGGAAACACACCCTTCTCTTAAACAATGCATCTAGTAGCCTTTTCTGAACCTGGGACACCCACCTGTACCAAACTGTATATATGTCTCACTTCATATAATGAATGAGTTTTCTTTCCCCCATAACAACCCTATTAATCATCAGGTCCTATTCTAATATATTCTTAGACAGATCAGGATCAGAACAGCAGGAGCCATCAAGCCTGGACTAGTTTTGGGTACATGTGCAGTAAGGCAAACTATGTCCTCAGAGGGAACTTATAGGTAGAAACTCCTATTAACCATCATTACACCTATGTATAACTGAGTGTACATATGACTAAAATCAGATGCATCATGGGAAGGAACATGTATATTAAATAAATGTTATGTAACCCAAACCTGTCTAGCAAACCAGAGGAATACCCAAACTACTCCCCTAAAAAGCCTATAAAGAGAAGCCCCAGACCACTTCCTGAGGCCCTTGAGCACTGTCCACTCAAGTGGCCATCTACCCCTTTGGCAGTGTATTTAAACCTTTATCACCTTTTTTTTGTTTTGTTTTGTTTTGTTTTGTTTTGTTTTGTTTGTTTTTCGAGGTAGGGTCTCACTCTAGCCCAGGCTGACCTGGAATTCACTATGTAGTCTCAGGGTAGCCTGGAACTCACGGCGATCCTCTTACCTCTACCTCCCGAGTGCTGAGATTAAAGGCATGCACCACCACGCCCTGGCAACCTTTATCACTTTGAACTTAGTACAGTTTCTTCCTGTTTAAGTACTTGTGTTCACCTTTCTTCAAATTTCTGAGTAAGACACCAAGAACTTGGAAATACCCAAGAGACCACAAGTAACATTAACTACAGGGTCCAAAAATTATGGCACATGGAGCTTGGAGGTCTGGTCTAATCTAGGGATGGATGATCTGATCCAAAGCCTTAGAGAAAGTACATGAGCTATGTATGTCAGGTGGGGGGGGGGGCAACTTAAGATGAAGATGAAACAGGAAGAGGGAGATAGAACAGACTGGGGGAAGAGGGGACTCCAGGTCTGAGGAAACAGAGGAACCAGGGCTGCAGACAGATGCAGTGGCAAGCAGGGAAAACCTCCTGCGGCCCAAACTGTTTGCTAAGAGGACACATGGGGGAAAGAGAGATGACTGACCATAATAAGGCCAGCTAAAGCCAGTTCAGCAGCCAGAGGTCCTAAGAGTTGCTGCCCAGGTAGAACTGGAGTCAGGTGGCTGGCTGCCCTGTCTGTGAGAAGTACTGTCACAACATAATGCCACTCAGGGGCTGGAGAGCTGGCACTTGCCTGTGAAGCCTAAGGACCCAGGTTAGATTCCCCAGTAACCACATAAGCCAGAAGCACAAAGTGGCGGGTGCATCTGGAGTTGGTTTGCTGTGGCTAGAGGACCTGATGTCCCTATTCTCCCTGCATCTTCCTCTCTTTCAACAGAGTTACTTTTCAGAGTCTCTAAAGTGGAAATGGCATCATCTACTTCACAGGAAATAAAATACACAAAGAGCTCCTCCATGGGAATACAATCCGGAGGTGGATGTAGGACATCTTGAGAGCAAGCTCATCCCAAAGTGGTAGAGACTATGGCATGGCCTAGTACTGTGTGAGCACAGTGTGGTCTGGCCTGCTGTGTTACAGTGTGGTGTGGCATGGAACCCTGCACCAGGATCAGATCTCTAATTCCCCACGGCAGCCCCAAAGTCGGAGCACACAGGCTTGTCCAGAAGGAGATAGATGGACGGGTAGATGAATGGCTGGATACGCAGACAGGCAGATTGACAGAGGATGCATGAGACACTGAAGTGAAAGAGCAATCACAGAGAAATACAGCAGATCCCTGTGAAGTGGCTGCAGTTACCCAGGGTACAATCTCAACATACTGTCCCCAACCAGCAACAAGCAGTGACCCCAATTAGAACTAACCCTTGAACTTCCCTATGTACTTCCTGGTCTCTCCTTTTAGGCCCTTACTACATACCATAGCACCACTGGACAAGTGTCCTCTGCCAGCCCTCCCTGCTTCCTGTCCCAGCTCTGTAGTCAAGTTACCTTTGTTCCCAGGTCTCGACTTTTTGGGATCAGAGCTTTTTGAGTTTGAATGTCCAACTCAGCAAGGAGCCTCTGGGCCTGCCTGATCTGCTTGCTCAGGGCATCATAGTCCTCAATCAGGCCCAGCACATGGCGGCCACTCTTGCTGGCCCACAGGTGGTGGTCATCAACCAGGCAGGGAGCGCATGAAATGCTGATGGCTGAGTTGCTGCTATTGCTGGAGAAGCAGGCCATATCATTTCTGGAGAGTGAAAGAGTCTCTGAAACTACAAAAGGAGACACAAGATGTAACATTTACATGGCATAGCATCTATATTCATATAGTTTATGATGTCGAGAATCCACAGGGGCAAAGAGGCCTGGCTCCTGGACCTCTATCTACATCATTCTACACTGGATAATTGCTCATCTTGTGACTGAATTTCAAGTCAATTCAACCAATTTTTATTTAACACCCACTCTGCAGAAGACCCCAAGATTTTCAGGATGAGCCATACAGATGCAGGCATTCCCAGTTGTCCAGGGTCTAATGTGAATACTAAGGCTACAGGAAATGTAATCCAAAGCCAGAGTTCAGTGGAAAAGGACCATCTGAGGAGGAAGAGAGGGTTTTGGGTAGGCTGCAGGTCAGGGGATTGCACAGGAAGCCAGCATTATTATGTAGAGCACAGGTAAAAGCTTTTCAACATCGCATCAACAGAAGTACAGACAAATGACTGGTGCAGCTGGAAAGGCACTTCCATGGGTAAGTCTGCATTCCTGATGAGTCTTGAGGAAGTAGGAAGACTTCTACTAGTACAAACTGGGGCAGAGGAGGTCTGAAAGTCATAGTGAGAAGAAAGTTTGGGCTGTCTGCAGGAAGGTGATTCATCTGTATGGCCACTCCATCACGGAGGGATAAGGCTGGATGGCACCATGGAAACCTTGAAAGACATTCAGGTAGTCTCAGTTTAAAGCAACAGAAACCCACTGAGGTCCTTGAGCTTGGTAACACCTGGGATGGATGAAGCAGCTTAGAGATGACTAGCTAGATATACTGAGAATCTGAGCCCCAAGTCACTGCCAAATACTCAGGGGTTACCATGGATTGTCTTTGTTTTGACTTAAAAGGTTCTGCCACACCCAGCATACATGAATGCACTAAAACAAAATTATAGTTTGTACCTGATTTTAATGTTGTTGCTTGGTGGGATTCAAACAGGTCAAATGAATTATCACTTGTCATAGGACTTTTGTTGCCATCTACAAGATGCAAAACAGAAGGAAGGAAATAAACAGTCAGTAGCACTGGAGAAGGAAATGAATGAGACACAGTTAAGTATCTTATGAACATCCATCCATTCACATCTTCCCTGTGTATGGTCTTGCTGGCCCTTTGCAGGACCTACACGACAAAGTGAACAAACACAGCCTTCCACAGAAGAACTTTCCCATCAGACAGTAAGTAGGCATCTCAAGGTGGTTAGAGGATAAGTAAGGGAAATGTAGGGGTTGTCACCTTCGATGAGGGGGCTGACCCTAAAATGCCTAACACTTCCATTACCTCTTAAGACTGCTTGAGGGACCCATGGGAAGAAGGAGGACAAGAAACACCAGGCAGAAGCAGGTGCAAGGTTACAGAGGCATGAGCTGCTGGTAGGGCAAGGCGAGCATGCCATTTCTATAACAGAGGCGCTGGGTGTCAAGGAAGGACACAGTGAGATACCAGGTCAGCACCATGAGGACTAAGTGACTCACTGAAGGGTGGCAGGCAGGGCAATGTTTACTAAAACTTCAGATCAACAGGGTAGTGGCTTAGGGAGTGACAATAATCTGCAACTGCTGGGAAGTCCATGTCAGAGCAGGCACACATTTATGATGAAACACTAAGGGGAAAATAAAGGACTCAAAATGGGGGAAAACCCAACTTGAACAAGCTCAAGCCTTTGTATGAATAGCAAATGCACAGAATATGCAAAGGTTAAAAAAAAGTCAGTGCGTAGAGTCATCAAGGATTTCATTCCTTTACTTGTTTTCCCCATATTATTAAATCATCTCTTTGGTTGAAAATTTAAAATCCTTATCAAGGAGAAATCAATGAACCAGGTTCCTACAAGCTCTAAAGCAAATCGACTAGGTCTATTATTTGTTTTGTTTTGTTTTTTGGAGGTAGGGTCTCACTCTAGCCCAGGCTGACGTGGAATTTACTATGTAGTCTCAGGGTGGGCTTGAACTCATGGTGATCCTCCTACCTCTGCCTCCCAAGTGCTGGGACTAAGGACATGAGTATACCACCATGCCCAGCTCCATCTTTCTTAAATCAAGGGCAACAGAATTAATTCCCAACTAAGTTAAGTCAAACCTTTGTGCTGCATATTCTGTCTCCTATGTAAGAGTTTGATTTGTGTAGGTGCTGTAGTAAGCATTAGGTAGCACAGCTAGGCAGCTAGAATGAGGTTGGGAGGGGTGCGGTAGAGAGGGATTAGAAGAGGGGATATAGCAGGCAGGCAAGTACAGAGACAAAGTATTGGGTGTGGAAGGGCTTGGGAAGAACACAGGAAGTAGGAAGGGAGTCACTCAAAAGTAAAGATGGGACTGGAGAGATGGCTTGGCGGTTAAGTGCTTGCCTGTGAAGCCTAAGGACCCCGGTTCAAGGCTCAGTTCCCCAGGACCCACGTTAGCCAGATGCACAAGGGGGCGCACACATCTGGAGTTCGTTTGCAGTGGCTGGAGGCCCTGGCGTGCCCATTCTCTCTCTCTATCTGCCTCTTTCTCTCTCTGTCTGTTGCTCTCAAATAAAGTAAAAAAATTAAAATTAAAATTAAAAAAAGTAAAGATGGCATGATTTAGTACTATAGAAACTTATTTCTCCATTAGCTAACTAAAAGATATTAACTCACTTAAAGAGAGACAGTTTGGATAGCAGTATGCTGCTAGGGTGGAAAAAGCTTTACCCTCTAACTACAGGGTGTTAATGGTAAATCCAAGTGCCAGAATTAGGTCATCTTCCCTCCTCCAGTGAGCTGCTGCATCACAGAGGCCTATGAAACCTACAAACAATGCAGGGCATTCAAAAGCATCTGGTCATCCACCAGAAGTAGATGGTAAGACATACTGCTGTCGTAGTGCTAGAAAGTGCTATGTCAGCTGCTGGGGGATAAAAATCATCAACACTGTTCCAAGGTACAAAATCAACCAAGCCAAGCAAGATATATCCATTGGTGCAATAGTGACACATAAGTTACAGGGGTAATCAACTGTTCTGACTGCACATAAGCCTGCTTGGTGGGGGGGAATTCATGCCTGGTGCCGAGAACCAATCAGATGTCTATGACTTGGAAGGTCATATACCCCAGAGGGAAGTCTATACTATTCTTTGGCTATGCCCACAAAAAAAGCTTTCTAAATGTATGTTTATAACCCATGATCAACAATAAACTCTCACTCTTAGTCAGACAACCTGTTTGTTTGTTTGTTTGTTTTGGTTTTTCGAGGTGGGTCTCACTCTAGCTCAGGCTGACCTGTTGTTCACTATGGAATCTCAGGGTGGCCTTGAACTCATAGCAATCCTCCTACCTCTGCCTCCCGAGTGCTAGGATTAAAGGCGTGCACCACCATGCCTGGCTGAGAACCTGCTTTTTACAGATGGCAGTGAATACCAGGGAGACTCAAGACCCATCAAAATGATAAGAGAACGATGACTACCTACCATAAGAAGTCATCTATACCACGCCTAGGGCTAAGGAAGCATTACAGAGGCAGTGGCAGACCAAACAAAGTGCTACTCTTACCACTAGTCAAAACACCTTCTCTGGGAAGATGGTGGTAGACTCAACACTTATCAAAGCAGAAAATCAGAGGCTGCTGAGAACTCAGCACTGAACATGACTCAGGGAACATTTCAGAAGAGGGGGAGGAAAGAATGTAAGAGCCACAGGATGGGAAGGCATACTGTGAGGCAATATCCTCCCACAGAAACTAGTGCATCCATGACCCCACAGGGAGGACAGATACCTCCACTGAGGAGGGCTCTTGGTGGAATGGTGCACTCAGAAGTTCACAAGCTCACATGCTCACACTTCACACACAGACCCACAGGGTTGTACTTCCACAAAGTGAGAAGAGGCAAGTAAGTGCTCTACTATGCTCACCCAGCTGAAGGGCCCACTCAGGAATAGATAGGGCCTGGACATCCAGAGAGAGGGCTCCTTCCTGGGCATTTTTGGCTCCCTGAGCCAACTGCTCCTCCAGCTTGCTCCTCAGTGTGCTGTTGGTCTCAATGCTCCTTTCCAGCTGGGTCCGGAGAGCCTGAATCTCTGACAGGAGGCCATGCAGGTCACTGAAAGAATCCTGTCCCTTCCAGCCTTCCCCGGATGCCTGGCCTTGGGCCTCTGTAGACACATGCAAAGAAAAGCCTTGACATCCTCCATGATCAAAGGATCAGCCATCAAAGGGACTCCACGGTGTTTCTACCCTCCATCACCATCCAGCCCCTTCCAAAGAACTAGGTACAATTTAAAATAACAACTCGACTTTAAAAACAAAAATATTGGCTGACTTAATTGCTGCTATTCCACAGGCTAAATAAGAGCTGGAAATTAATTTTCACTTCTGGCTATAAAAGCCCAGCAAATTGCACACCAAACCCTGAAATTATGTCTAGTACTAATAAAATCTATTTGGGCTGGAATTATAGAATGAAAGGGGATGATTTTAAGAGCCACAGTATATTAAAAAGGCACAACAACAGGAATAAGAGAAGCAACTCAAGAAGAAATGAAAGCTGAGAGCTGACCCTTTTCTAGATAAACTTTCAATAGGAAGAAACCATCTGGAAAATTAGTTTTAAAAAAAAAAACCACTCCATTTCAAAATTGATTTTGAAACATTAGAACTTATAGTTGAATCACTCCGATCTAGTATCTCTCTAGAAACACAGAGATAACCAGGCTCAATAACCGTCCCAGAGCGATATCCAGCAGGTGTTCCATAAATATCGGCTAAATGAATGGGCAGGAAAGCTAGAATGAAAGGCATTTCTTTGAATCCTTACTGTGTGCCAGGAAATGTGGGGGGGGGGGGTGCTTTGATTAAGTCATGTCATTCAACCTTTATAATCCCATCCAATGGGATTATGCTGCAGCTGACCTATTTCTAGAGGCAGAAATAGGCTGAAAATGTGGACTATGCTTCGATAAAGGGAGTGAGCCTCTAAGCCTCAGCTGGGCCTAATTAGCGTGGGCAGAAAGCCAAGTGTGGGGGCACACACAGGCAATCTCACCATTTCGGAGGCTGAGGCAGGAGGAACTTGAGATTAAAACCAGCCTGTGCTATGAAGCAAGACCCTATCTCAAGAAGGGGGAGTAGAAGAAGAATGGGCAAAAGAGCTTGATTCCAAACACACCTAATTTACCCATGGGGCAGAATGGGCTTGACAGCATGAGCCAGTATCCTCCCAGACCTGCTGCCCGCACTGGATGGCACAGGCCTAACCCTGTGCAGCCATACCTGTCCATTGCCTCCTGTGCTGCCCATCCAGCTTCTCATATGCCTTTAGCTCCACTCTGAGGGACTGCAGCAACTTGTCATTCTGTGACAGCAGCAGCTGTCTGGACTTCAGCTCCTCTTGCACCCTGCAATTGCCCCAACATGGGAGAGACGTTTATTTAGTCTCCATGAGCCAGAATAATATGGACAAAAACAGAACAACACACTGCAGCCACTACTTTCCAAGTGCCCCATGGCTGGGCTTCACATTCTCTCAGTCCATCTTCATACACATTCCAAAGGGAGGCATTCTCTTGTCTCTTGTCAGAGAGAACTCAAAAGGTTCCATCTCTCCCAAGGATGGAGAACTGTGGAAGAGCCCAGATCTCTGCCCAAGCCCAGTTGGATGGCAGAAACAATAGTCTTGCCACATTCCACACACCTGGGCAGGTTGGACAAACATGGTCACCTACAGGAGAGGGCAGTCCTGAGTGCCAACATAGACAAGTAAGGCACAGGAAAAAAGACTGGGCCTGAGGAGAGTTTTGGAAGAGTAATGAGATCATGCCGCCCCTCTGCTCAGAAGCTCCCAGTGGCCCATGCCATTTGGAGCAAAATCAGAGTCCTTGTGGTGCTAAGAGCCCAGCATGATTCAGCATCCCAGCCTCCCCTGCCCTTGCCACCTTCTCTCTTCCATCCATACTGACCTCCCTGGCCAGCCTTAGCCACTACCCCTCAAGACCCATGACTACATGGTTCTCCCCTCAAATGGTATCTTTTCAGAAAGGCTTTCCCCAAACACCCTCAGTGAAAAACACCCGACAACTCCCAGGCCCCTCCTTCTTCCTTTACAAATTTTATGCCCATCCAACAGATGAGGCACTTGTGTTTCTGTCTGTACTGGGCACTGGCTGGGGGTGATGTGCCTGGATCCCTGATCGTATGTATCCCCAGTGCCTGGACACAGGACAGCCAATAGGCATGACGACTTAGGGCCCACCTGCTCAGCTCCTGGCGGCTGTGGCAGACCTCCTGGCTCAGCTGCTGGTTGTGCCTCTCCTTCTCACTGACCTCTCTCTGCAGCCTTTCATTTTCTTCCCTCACACCATCATACTCTTGCTGAAGGTGTTCAAGATTCGCAGCCTGTCTGGACAGGGTCTCTCGTAATTTTTCATTCTCCTTCTGTTTATCTGCAAATACCAAATAGCATCACTGAGACGGAATACCATTTGTTCTTTCCAACCTTATTACGTAGATACAGCACTTCAGCTTGAGCACTCCAAGAATACAAAAAAGAATGAGATTTAATCTAGCATTTATGATTTTGGCATTCCAATTATCTTATGCATTTAAGGCAGATAAATCTGTCAACATCAAGTTTGTAGATTAAACGTCACTGGAATGAAGGGGTCTGTTTAATTTTCTATTACATAATAAGCCTCACAAGCCTGTTCCTTTGCCTTCACAGAGCACAGTGTGGGGAGAAACCATAAGGTGAGGCCCTAGCAGTGGGTGTGGAGAGATGCAAGCTTGCCACAGGAGGCCTGTAGGGCTGGACATAAAGCCAGGAGGACACAGTGTCCAGAGGAATAAAACACTCCCAGGGGCTCAGGAGACAAGGAGGCTAAGAGCAGGAAGTGGCAGCAGAATGACCGGGCTCCTGTGAAGCTCCTTCACCTCGCCTTCAGCATCCTTCCCTGTGCTGGACCAGGGTGTTAACATCTGTACGGGCTTAACTTATCACATCTTCTTAGGCATGCTGGGTGCTACAAGCACCACATAAGAGCAGGGGGTACTATGCCCCAACACTGGCTATTAAGACATTACATTAAGCCCCCATATATCCCATCTTTGTCTTCACTAAAGGCTGAGAGGGTTAAGGCTTTCTTGAAGCACACAGCCAGGAAGTAGCAGAGCCTGAATACAGATTGAGGCCACTTATAGTCACTACTTAAGAGAATTTCCATGTGAGCTGGGGTCCCAGTTGGTTCCTCAGACACAGACACAAGTTCTCTCCTCACCTCTAACCCCAGTTCTTATCTGCTCCCTTCCTTCCACTTAAAAGGTATTGGTTCCTCTGAACCTAAGGCACTCAGCTAATCCTTTCTTTCCCTTCTAGACTTGACCTTGAGTGGCTCTGAAGCAAGGGTCCTGCAGAAATCTGGCTTGTCTTCATCATGGCTAGTCCTCACTCTGGCCTGCTAAGGGCAACTGGCAGTACTATCCAACAGATCTTGATCCCCCGAGGAAATGGAGGAGAGCTCATACAAGCCCCTAGGTAGAACAGGATGAGTGGCTGATAGCATGATTCACAGAAGCTCCAATATCACCTCTTAAGGCAAATGCAGAGCTAATATCCCTTAGGCTAGTAAGATTAGCTGCCCCACCTTCCAGCTCCATCACCTTCTGGCTTGGTAACCACAACAGGGCAATTCCTATGAAACAGGACTAATAAACACTCATTCCAAAACTGTTCTACATACTCAAACACAATGTAACTGAAAGCTTTTTGAAAGCTAAGCTTCAAACAGAAGAAATTAAGAGAAGGATCTATATAAGAAATGCTGAATAGACAGCTGGAAGGAGAAAATCTCTGGTACAGACTTGACAGCAACATATTTCCAGCCCCTTTCTCTTCTTCCCTGAGCAGTGCTGTACAAAGAAGGTGAGGGACAAGTACGCACAGTAGCATGCACTGAGGCCCTGGTGGAGGCCTGCGCTGAGTGCTTTGTACTGGCTAATTGCCACAGCCCAGTGAGCTATGCCTTACCCTCTCTGAACTTCAGTTTTCTCAACTATAGGATAGGAATATCTTACAGGGCTGCTGTGACAGTGGAAAAGCATAAAGCCATAGAGTCTGAGTCTGGCTGTGATGGTCAGATACAGCACCTGCATTCTTTATATAACATGGATTCTGGGGCCTAGTCCACAAGTGGCCCCTGAATTCTTACCTCTGGACCCTTTCTCTAGCATTGTACTGAGGGCCTGGTTCTGCTTCCTCAAAAACTGTATTTCTGATGTCAGAGAGCTGTGCAGCTCTGAACCATAGGCAGTAATGTTCGTGGAACCTATAAAGACACACATAACAGTGATTTGTAGACAGGCTCTAGGCAGTGTGGATGGCACTTCTTAGAAAATGTTTTAAAACAATGCAGAAATGCAACATACAATGAAAATCACTCCTGTGACCCAAAAGGGAAAAAAGACTGAATTTGAAGGGGACTCAAAAGGGAGGTCCCCACATCTTACATGTCCTGATAGTTATAAAGCAGAGAAATGGGCTATGGTTGTATAAATGGTAATGGTCTCAACCATCTCACCTCTGAGACAGCTCACTCTGGGAAACACAAGACTGGCTCTGCCCCTCGGCTCTCTCCCATCCTCTCCTGACCTTAGGCGATGGTGCCCTCTAACCCATAATATAGGCTCGCAGCTGGGAGCCATCCTAAACTGCCCCTCTCAGTGGCCAAACAGGCCATCACAATTGCTGACTCCTCTTCCAGAATGCCACAAGCCCCGGCAATGATCACCTATAGTTCAGACCTTGGCTCCTTGTTCTAATCTTATCTCCCTACTTTTATCATACCAAATTCAATCTTTTCATTGTTATTTCCTGCTCAAAAATAGGTTGGCCCAGCACCATGAAAAACAAGCAAGACCTAACTTCTCAGTTTCGAATCCAAGGACCTCCATGTTCAGTTCTAATGTTGTTACTCCCTCTCCACTCAGACCCCAGTGCCTGGAAATGCATCCAAAGTAGGCCACTTCTGTGTACCCCCTCGCCACCTACTTCCCAGTCAAAGTCATATTCCTTCATCTTCTGGCTCAAGTTTCCTTCTCTGAGTATATACTGCAAAGATCAAGGTCTAGAGCCAGACAGACTTAAAGCCAGGCCTATAAATATCTCATCAAGCTACTGCCTTTCTGCTAAAACCCTACTGCTATCCTGTAAGTCCTCTTAAGGGACACCTCTTGCTGAACACACTTGGGACTCCCCCATGTCAGCACTTCTCATCTACACCATTACAATGCTCCACTGACAGCTGCCCTCGGAGTACCTACAGTGTGCCAGGCACCTTCTCCATGAGGCAGGCAGATGCTCCCTCTTGGCCTCAGTGCTGAGGCCACCTGCTATATCACAACTGAAATGCCAGATCCCCGCATTGCCAGCCACCCTGGGGTAGGGGGTCAAGGACAAGGGCATGGGCCACCTGCAGCAAGTGAGAACTAAGGCAAGTCTACCAAAGACTTCAGAAAGCTTCTGTGTCCCTAAGAAAAGAGAAGACAAAGAGAAGCCTCAGCCTCTTCCTCCTCATGCTTCAAACACTGTCCTGGGAGGATGAACTGAATTATCACTTATCAGGGAATCAATCCAACCCTGCCTCAGCACTCCCTGCCTCTGGGGTTCTTGCTATGAAAGGAAACACAATACCTCTTGTTTGTATAGGTTTTTCCTCATAATCTCTTATCTTCAGCTGAAAGCATTTTGGTATGAGTCCCTGTTCTGATTGCACTCTTTATAAAGAAGGTGCAATCTGTTCTCCGATAAGTCCATAATCTTTCTACTCTATAGAACTACCTTTTCCTCCAGTGAATGAGTCATGTATGGCAATGTCAGATAATTTTCTATCAACCAATGTCTCTGCCTATCATCTCTCCCCACTGAACTCCTGTATCATCTCAAAGTGCTATGTCTCCCACTTATAACAGCTGATAGGTCTTGGGCAAACCTCGTAATTTCCCCAGGTCTTTGCCAGCACAATAAAAATGGCTGACATCTCTGCTGCTGCTGTTACCACCTGTCTGTGTTAGTTTCACAACCGATGGTGACTGGGGGGCATAAGAGGACCTGAACGAGCAGGAGCAGCCCTACCAATATCCATACCGATCAATGCTAGGGTAGTTACTTTCAACAGTCCTGACCAATTAAACCTGGCCTAGTGAGGGCCACTTAGATGCTATGAGGTCGACCTTTCTTTGAATACCACCAATACGTGGACAACTGTCAATAAGTTGGAAACTCGATGGCAGAAGTGATCAATTTATTCACATCATAGCATGAAGTTGTCATCTACAAATGTGTTGGACAGCATTCATAGCTATCTTGAGAGGCTTGTGGTCCATGGGCCATAGGCTGAACATGAATACCTACTGTAAGACATGAGGTAACAGTTTGTGACAACATTCTACCTCAACATAAAGAGTGGTGCCTTTCTCAACTGACTCCCAAAACAGACAGTCCACAGAAGAGGCAGGGCTGCTTTCATGTCTTTGTCTTTCCAAAGCCTCTCACAATGGTGAGAGCAGTGTCTTTCCATGAGTGTACGTACTCTATGAACGCCTTTCTGTAAACCTCCCTGCCAGAGGAAACTACTCTCCAGAGCAACTGCTG
Source organism: Jaculus jaculus (assembly GCF_020740685.1). Lineage (NCBI taxonomy): Eukaryota > Metazoa > Chordata > Mammalia > Rodentia > Dipodidae > Jaculus > Jaculus jaculus. The sequence goes on along the minus strand of NC_059102.1, from coordinate 134,000,663 downwards.
GCTCCACTGTAGCCAGTGGCCATCTGAGCCCCCAAATAATTCTATAATTGGATTTTCCAGAGAAAATGTAAAACAGAATGATCTAATTCAAGCATTACCAAACGTGAATGTGAAGGCCCAGGCATGTATTTCTTTCCTGCCTTTGGTTCGACAAAGAACTCAGATTAATCAAGTTCATTAGGGAAGGAGGAGAAGGAAGAATTTCGTAAGGTAAGTGGAAGTGAGGGAAGAGGGTTAATGGGACCACTGTGTACACCTTCCACAGTGTTGCACACACAGAATTCTAGGAAGTGGCCCTGTATGGTAGGCTGGGAAGGAACGACAAGTCTGTCACTGGGTACTACCTTTCTAGAACTCAGAAACTCACCTCCAAATATGTGCATGACATCAGGGCTCCAGCCCACTGCAAACCTTTGCAATATTAATCTGGTAATGTTATACAAAATAGAATAGTAATATAAAACAGATAATGATAACAAAAGCAACCATTTATTGAGTAAGCATTGAACAAGGCCCTATTCATTACACTACCTCATTTAATCTCACAATAACCCTGGCTTTATGAAATGATTAAGACTGGAAGAGGTGAAGTGAATTACCGAAAGTGACAAAACTAATAAACAGAAGAGCTGGGACCCACTCAGGTCAGCTCAACAAACTGAAGCTTTCCCAGTTTAGTAAGCTGCTCTCAAGATACATTTTTCTTTGAATGACGACATTCTTTCTGGAGTAGTAAAGACAGATGTCCAAGATATAATATTCAATGAAAACCTTGCTCAGACTACTACATATGCTACCTTTTGGGCTAATGAGAGGAAGAATAAGAATATTTACTTATGGAGCTAGAGAGATGGCTCAGTAAATGAAATCCCTGCCTCACGAGCATGACCACCTGAGCTTGAATACCCAGCACTCACATAAAACTGGACATGGTGGTGTGCACCTGTAATCCCAGCACTGGGGAGGTGGAGACGGTGGATCCTCTGGACTTACTGGCTAGCTTGTCTTGCCTAATTGGTGAGCACTCCATTCAGTGAGAGACCCTGTTTCAAGTAATAAGGTAGAGAACTGGGGAGATGGCTCAATGGATAAAGCACTTGCCACTCAGATCTGAATAGCCAAGTCAGATCACCAGACTCCATGTAAAAGCTAGAAGCCATGGTGGTCTTCTGTAATCCTAACATGCAAACGGTGAAACAGGAGGTAAGGAAAGGATAATGTCCCAGGAGCACACATACCAGCTTACCTGCCAGACACAGCAGTGAACAACAAGAACAAGAGATCCTGCCTCAAACCAGGTGGAAGGTGAGGAGTGACACCAAAAAGTTGCCTCTGACATGCACATGCATACCAAACACAAGTGCAGCCACACTTAGATACATGAGCAAACACACACACACATACACACATGCACACATGCAAATAAACAATTTAAAATTTAAGGTTGTAGACCAACTGAGGAAGACAACTGTGGTAGTTTAAATGGATGTCCTCCAATACATTTAGGAGTTTATTAAAGCTTAGAACTTAGATCTCCAGCTGCCTGGCTGGAGGAGATGTCAATGTGGGCAGATCCTCGGGTCCAGCCCTCAGATATGTTTGGGAATTGCAGTCTAAAGATATATAAAGTGCTTCAACTTTGCCTGGGGTTCCTGGAGTGTGCTTACTTGCTTGTGATGTTGGTGGTGGCTTTTTTCTCTGCATATATCTGTAAAAGAAGGCCAACTGCTTTGACATTATGGAATTTCCCCTGCATCTATAAGCTTCAACAAATCCCTTTCTCCCATAAACTGTCTGAAGTCTAGAGGTTCATCTCAGCAACCTGAAGCTGACTGCTACAGAACTGGTACCAGGAGTGGGGTTGAAATAAATCTAACCATGTGGACTGTGGTATTTTGGAACTTGTGTGCTCAAAGAATGGGAAACTTGGTGCTTACAACTAAAGACACCTTTTGGAGCAGTAAGCCAAGTATTATGGACTATTATGATGATTGTTTAAAAATACTAAGTACAAAGAAAATTGTATTTGGAGGTTTAATTTACGAACTTACTAATGGAAAAGAGAGACTACACAAAACCTTATTAAAAATGGGCTACTGGTTTAAGAATGGCTGTGTTCTACTGCCCAGGCCCAGAAAGTTTGATCAAGGTTAAATCTGCAATAAATTGATATGCTTAGCTAAATATATGAGACTAAAATATTTAAGATTTAAAGCTGAAAAAACTTAAACTGGCACAAAGACTGGTTTTAAATTACTGAAGCTGCTATTGTCAAACACATTAACAATTGTAAGGAAGATGACCCAAATGCTTTACATTAAGACAATGAAAAGAACAAAAAAACTGCCTAAGATGGTTCCATTCCAAAAAGACATGGTAAAAACACAAACTCTTTTGATGTATCTAAAAAGAAAAAAAGAAACATGTTCTTCAAAGTCATAATTTATTTTGTCCCTCAATTAAGAATATGGCTATGTCCTACACACCTGGTATTGACTTTGGAAATGAAAAATATATGGATTGTGTCATAAAGTACACACAGTTGGTTTACGAGGAAACCCAAAGATGCTTTGGATATACCAAGACCTGAGTGTGGCTGGCCCAGGATGAAGGTTTTCCCTGACTATTCAGCCTAGCTAGAGGGGTGGAATTACAAAATCTGGAGACTGTCAGTCATTGATTATGATATTGGGCTTAGACTATAGATATTTAATGTTTTCTTGATGGTTAGTGTATTTACATTGTTCCAGTGTCTCCTTAATATGCCAGTTAAAAATGTTTACTCTGTGCCTTTACGCCTTAAATGTTGAAAGTATATAACTTGTTTTGATTTTACAGATCTCACAATTAAGAGAAAATCTCAAATGAGACTTGGAACGTTAGAACTATCTTAGGTTGATAAAGACTATGGGGACCTCTAAAATTAAAATGAATACAATTTATAACCTAAAATAATTATAAATCTATTGGGGGCCATGGTGGAATGTGGTAATTTAAATGGATGTCCCCCAATACATTCAGGAGTTTATTAAAGTTTGGAACTTAGATCTCTAGCCCCCTAACTAGAGAAGGTGTTACTATGGGCAGATCCTATGGTCCAGACCTCAGGTGTGCTTGGAAAATTCCAGTCTAAAGATATACAAAGTGCGTAAGCTTTGCCTGGGGTTCCTAGAGCGTGCTTGCTAGCTTGTGATGTTGGTGGTAGCTTTTCACTCTGCATGGAACTGTAAAAGTGGGCCAGCTGCTCCTGCCATTATAGAACTTCCCCTGTATCTGTAAGCTTCAATAAATACCTTCCTTCCATAAACTGTGTCTAGTCTAGAGGTACATTCCAGAGTCCTAAGGCTGACTGCTCCCATAACCAGTGGCTATCTCTGACCTCCACATGCATGTGCACACACATGCATTCACACACATACATGCCCATGCATACACATACACACAAAATAACATTTATTTGTATTTTTATTTTAAACATCGCATTAAAGATATAGGAGGAAGGAAGGGAGGGAGGAAGAGAAAGAAGGAAAGAAGGGAGGAAGGTAGGAAGGAAAGTTAAAAGGAAGGAAGGGAGACCAGGATCAACAAGTACAAAATGAAGGTATTTCTAGTTGCCATAGTGCTGCAAAGTGCCATGCAGACTACTGGAGGAAAGAGTCATCAATAGTCTTAAACAGTAATGGACTTTGAGCTACAAAATAGGCCAGCCAAGCAAGGTATGTCCACCAGTGTAATAGTGGCATGTATGTCATGGGAGTAACCAACTGCTCTCTGGATTTGAAGTCACAAGAAGGAATTCATGCCTGACGCTGAAAACCTAGCCTAGGGCTGGGAAGGTCACAAACCCTAGAAAGGAAGCTACTCCTGTTGTTTGGGTATTTTGTGCCCATGAAGTTGTTCACCAATATTTATGTCTATACCCATAGATGAGTGCTGTCCTCATTTTTGGCCAGAAAAGCATTATTTTGCTGATGACAATGCTGACTGGGAGACTCAAAACTCGCCAAAGTGCTCAGAATTGACAGTTGAGTGCTTAGCACTAAAGGAGACATCTCTATCATCCTCTCCAGGACTCAGGGAATATGGCAGAAAAGGGGAGGATGGAAAAAATGGGGAGGAGTGCTTTGGAATGCTGTCTTCAAAACATGAAGTAGCCATTGCATTCATGACCTCACAGCACTTGTGATTACCTGCACAATACTGGGCCTATCAACATGTCATGAATGATAGAAGAGGGCAAAAAAAGTCACCAAAATACAAGAGGAACTGGGCGTGGTGGCACATACCTTTAATCTTAGCATTTGGGAGGCAAAGGTAGGAGAACTGCTCTGAGTCTGAGGCCACTCTGAGACTACATAGTTAATTTCAGATCAGCCTATGAGTGAAACCTACCTTAGAAAAACAAAATACATGAGAGACCAGTTGGAAAGAAGGGGTTCAGTGAAAAGAGTAAGGGGAGGAAGGACAAAGAAAGTAATGGGAAAGGATTATAATCAAAATACATTATGTATATGTGTTAAAACTGTTAATAAAGAAGTTTAAAAATGGAGGTGTTAATTTTTGAACTATGAATGAATGTCCTAAATATATTCAACTTTCAAGGAAAACCATTCTTCTCAGAGCTAATGGTGGAATACCAGCAACCTCCTCTGGCATGTAAAATTTACCAGACCGCTAAAATTCCTGATACTTTTATAATCTATTATTGATAAAAAGACAAAATACAGCTCTATTCTATTTCAGAAGCCCTATTTGTAGCTCTCCAGTGAGGAGCGACATGAGAGGCTCAGACGTCTCCAGTGATGGGGAAGAGGACATGTGCCAGGCACTGCCGGTCACCCTGTGGGAAGGTTTTTCTTTACCTTGATCCATCTCAGACCCTTGCCGTTCCAGCTGCTTCCGAAGCTTCTCATTGGTTTTAATAGATTCTTCCAAACGCTTTCTCAAACTTCGAATTTCTTGTATATGTTCCATTAGTAAGTCTATAGGAAGGAAGAATGTTTTAATTTAAAGTCTGAAGCTCCCAACAAATTGAGTAATTTTACACAGGGACCTTGAAATTCCAGTCAGAAGCTGGTAATTCATTCACAATCTTGAGGGAAGCTAAGCTGTTTTCCACAGCCCACAGACACAACTCTGTAATGTTCTCTGCAGCCCATCATAAAGAAGCCACTTTACATCACACAGAAAAATTATATTCCATACAATTTTAATGCTAACTCTAATGCAGCCTTTTACTCTTCTCAATATCAAATATTAATTTAAAATCTTCCTTCCAGTGAAACTAACAGATCACTTTCAAGTTTGCCTGAATGGCCCCAGTTGATTAAACTACCTCCGTAATGAAACCAGATATTTTGAGACCAGTTTTTTGAAAGAACCATGTTATTCATGTATCACTTAATAATTTTAAGACTTAAAAAGAAAGCAAAAGGGCTGGAGAGATGGCTTAGTGGTTAAGCGCTTGCCTGTGAAGCCTAAGGACCCCAGTTCGAGGCTCGGTTCCCCAGGTCCCACGTTAGCCAGATGCACAAGGGGGCGCACGCGTCTGGAGTTCGTTTGCAGAGGCTGGAAGCCCTGGCGCGCCCATTCTCTCTCTCTCCCTCTATCTGTCTTTCTCTCTGTGTCTGTCGCTCTCAAATAAATAAATTAAAAAAAAATAAAAAAAAAAAAGCAAAACAATAGTAGTGGGAATGGCAGTAAAAAGCACAATAATCTCAAGAGCACATCCTGTTCGTGTGAGTATAAATGTATATGACCTTTTGAGGCTATTTATATTATGAGTCTTAGGAACTTCTTTTCCACTGTCATTTATTAGATAATTCTACTTCCAGAACACTCATCAGAGATGCATGCATTTTCCAAATGCATGAAAATACTCAGCTGTGCTGTGTGTGTGACTGCAACAACTCAAACTGTTCCATGAACTAAGGTACACATGCCACGACACAGAATTCCATAGCTGTAAAGTTATGCTATGAAAGCTATAAAATACCATGAAAAATGTATCCTGCTATTATGTTAAAATTTAAAATAGATACAAAATTAGTTACAACACAATGGCAACCCACAAATAGACCAAAGAAGCACATGCATCTCAACGTTAACAGCAGTTATCTTAGAGTGACATTTTAGATTTCTCAAAATTCCATATTACATATACTTAGTAATAGATACAAACTTAATTTTTACAGATTTCCTAGCATGAGTATTATTTTTTCATCCTCTCCCACATTTCAATCTAACAAAGAAAAGAGAAGACACAGTTGCAATCTAGAGGTAGTTTTCCAAAGTCAGTATTAAAACATAATCACATTAAGTATCCAAAGGCAAAACTAATGTCTTTAATTTATCAATTAGGGTATACTCAGTATGTCTTAGTAATGTTTGTTTTAAAACATTATACTGATGTTATGACCCAGTTTTAATTCCTCCAAAATGGCTTTCATTTAAAAGTAGCACAATGTTACAGATCTTTTCCTAATTAAATAGTAATTTTGCCATGAATTTGAATGTTTATGAGATGACTTAATTCCCAGACCTTCAGCTATCTCCTGCTAATGCCAGAAGTGTGGCAAGCCATTTGGTGGAATGCATGAGGCTCCCACTGCAGCACAGTGGAGAAGGCTCTGTCTGCTCCACTCACAGCACATACAGCATGGAACCTCCTGGCCCTGCCTCGCTGCCCTGCCAGTCTTCTTCCAGAGGCCAGTTGGCCAGTCGGCCAGGGTCTGTGGGCAGCTTGTTGGTTTGGACTGCAACTTTCTTTGCTGGTTTACCCAGCCACACATCACTGGCTGTGGGGAGCTAAACACTGCCCAGTCTGCATGCAAGCCATCCTTCATGGAGCCCTTGGCTGGGAGGAGGAATCATTACTTGGATTTGAGGAAATGATCCCAGTTGAATTGGACACCACATATTAATTATGCAGCCATTTCAAGGAGAAGGAAACCCTACACTAGCCTTTTCAAAAGGGGAGAACAAGATCTGTCTCTGTTATAATAAACCTTCTGTCAAATGCTAATTATTTAGAACCATAAATAGTATTAGCAGCAGCTATCAAAATGAGTGTACACCTTCTGCCTAGTAGTTCCAGTTTAGAAAAATCTATGTTAAGAAAATGTTCCCAAATACAGGAAAAGCATTATGTGCAAAGACACTCCCTGCAGCACTGTTTACAATTGTGAGATTTTGGAAATGACGTAAATGTTTGGCAGCAGGGAACATAAGGAAAACTGCAGTTTGACCATTTAAAGGACTATTCTAAAGCCACTAAAAATGGCATTATCTAACAACATGTCAGAATGCCTGTGATATAATGTTAAGTAAGAAAAGAAAAAATATCAAATAATCTCTCTATGCAGATTAAAAATATGGCAAAAGGAAAAAAAGAAGATGCAGAGAATAAAAGGCTAAAGAGAAGCAAACCAAAAAGGATAAGAAGGATATATTTGGATGGTTCTAGAAGGTACACAGTCTATGCTCAGGAAAATGCAGGTAACACACTAAGGGGCATAGAGAGCCCTGTCAGTTCCCAGCAGAGCAGGCCAAGAAGAGAGGCCTGAATGGTTCGCATTAGAAAGCAGATGGGTGGCAGATGAGAATGTCTCCCAGGACCACACAGGCAGGTTGGGAAGAAGGGGTCACACACATCCCACTCCCACTTAGCGCTGTAACTTCCATCCTCCTTCCAGGGCTAAAGCTGCTGCCTCAACTCACCTGCACCAGACAGTATCAAGTGTCTTTTAGGTCCGCAGAAGGGCTAAGTGCCACGCAGGATCCAGTCTACAGAAGGTGGTTGGTTACACAAGGGACAGGAAAACAATCTGTGGCCTGACTTAAATTAGCAGAAGACAGAATGTACAGACAGAAGTGACTAACAAATCAAATACTGATGAACTTATAAAACAGCAGAAAGATACCACCAGAAATACCAAGAAACGAGGTCCAGATGACCGGCTACTGGAGAGCCCGCTGCTCCCTGAGTCTCACTGAGAACACGCATGCATGTCTAAGCTGTTGTCTCTGGGCCCTGGGGTCAGAGGAGATTCAGACACCACTATGGAAGAAAAAGCTCTAATATAGTCTTTTTGGCAGATTTTTGAAGCCTCATTCTCATATAGAAAAAAGAAGTCTAGTTGCTTAAATAAGAAAAGAAAGGCTCCAAATATTTTGGACACAATGACCTATGCAACTTCGGCTCAACAGAGGTTTACGCAATGTGATGCTGGGGTCCAGTTTGTGCTGCAGGATCCACAGTGGCAGTGTCTAAAGAACCCACTGGAAGAAGCAAGACACCAGGTACCATCAGAAGAGGTTCAGAGTTTAACCAATCAAAGAGCAAAAACTGGAGACTTCCGGCTAAGGTGGCAGCATACATACCACGCCAAAGCAGAATAGGGGGGAAAAGCCAAAAAAAAAAAAAAAAAACCAACAAAATACACACTTTTACTAAAAAGTGAGGTGCATAGGAAATTGAAACAGCAGCGGAGAAGCAGGAGAGATCCAGAGCCTGCACGGGCTGGCGGAAGCACCTCCAGCGGGGCATGGCACGCCAGACTGCAACGGCAGCACTCGGCTTGAGCCACAGGAAAAGCTAGGCGAGGGGATTTTCCACTCACACCGGGCTCTCTCCGCAAGCTCAAGAAACATGAAGGGAGAGCGGCAGTGAACAACGGAGGAGGATACCACAAGGTAGAAGAACACGTGGAACAGCAGGCGAACTAGAGCAGCATGGGCTCCTCCCCTTCCCCACCGCTAGTGTCCAGCCCTCTGGAACAGAGCAGCGGTCCAGGGACCCAGCCACGCCTACTTGAACTGACTGAGCACCAAAGAGGGACCCAATCAAGAGCGCAGCTGAGACCAAAGTCATCCCAAAAGGTAACTGGGATTAAACCAGCTCAGTACCTGCCTAATAAACCTGGTATATATATATGCCTGAACCAGAAGTGCTAATTGCACCTTCCAAATCAGGATAAATTATATGTTAAATCAGATGGATTGTCAAATTTGCCATTCTTAAATAAGCTGTAGTTTGGGCTTGTTATTTGTTGCTTCTTGAATTATAGTGGCTTTGTTTATTCTTCTGTTATACATTAGGGAAGGGTCTCACCGGGTCACAAGCTGACTTGGAACCCTCTACAGACCAAAAATCTTAACTGCCTTGTTGTCAGGAATAAGGGAGTGGGTGAGGCACCACACAGCCTAAGGGACAGACAGAGGATCTGGCTGTCATAATACCTACTCTTGGATAAATACTCTGAGCTGTCTTTCCTTGACAGTGTACATTGTTTAGTTAAATTTTAGAATCTGCCTGTATTTTGTTCCTCTTAGCCTACTTGAATACTCTCATAGCAGGAACACCCAACACCTAGAGTCACTTTTGTACATACTCTGAGAGTCTTCAGAGCCATACCTAGCACCTTAAGCTCCTACCCTGACGATATATAACAACAGATTGATTGATACATCTCATAATACCCAGCTAACTGGAAAACCCAATCATTAAATAATCCAAGATGAAAAAATATATGCATTATAACACAAGAAACACCAAAAATCAAGACAATATAAATCCACCAAAAATTATTAATGCATCAGAAATGACCTCTAGTGAGAACGAGTTAGAGAAAATGCCTGAGAAAGATTTCAAAAGAATGATTATAAATATGCTCAAAGAACTCAAAGTAGAATTCAAAGGAAGCAAAGACACAGGACGCCAGTTTAATAAAATAAAGAGGTCAATACTAGACATAAATAAGGAAATAGAAATAATAAAGAAAAACCAGTTAGAATTACTACCAATAAAGAACACAGTTAATGAAATAAAATACTCTGTAGAAAATCTCACCAGTAGAATGGATGAAGGAGAGGACAGAATATCTAAACTAGAAGACCAGGTGGCAGATCTAATACAGTCCAACAAAGAGAAAGACAAATTTATAGAAAAGTATGAGTGGGAATTTCAAGATATTCAGGATACCATGAAAAGATCAAACATAAGAATTCAGGGCATAGTAGAAGGAGAAGAATTTCACTCCAAAGGCATAGTTGGCATCTTCAACAAAATCATAGAAGAAAACTTCCCCCAAATTGTGAAAGAGGTATCAATGCAGATACAAGAATCCTTTATAACACCAGCCAGACAATACATGGAAAGAACCTCTCCTCACCATATTATAATCAAACAACCAAACATACAAACCAAAGAGCAAAAACTTCAGGCCATAAACCAGACCTAGTCTATCACCTTGTTGTAAATGCAGTTTTGCTGGAACATTCAGTCATGCACACCAGAGCTGAACAACTACATCAGATCTCATCCTCAAAGACCCAAAAATATTCACTCTCTATCCATTAGGTGGGAAAGTTTGCTGACTCCTCATCCATCGGGTCAGGGGCGGTTTGATTCAGGTGTCACCTATATATATTATATATTCTGACTGCTAGGTTTCCAGCTGATAGAGATTTAGAAAGTAATCCCTCCTAGAGGCAGTGTATTGTTGGGGGTGGGCTTATGGGTGTTACAGCCAGTATCCCCTTGCCAGTGTTTGGCACACTCTCCTATTGCTATTGTCCATCCAATGTTGGTGAGGAGGTGATATCCACCCTCCGCTCATGCCATCATTTACCCCTGCTATCAAGAAGCTTCCCTTTGAGTTTGCAAGCCAAAATAGACCCTTTTCCCCCACAAGCTGCTCTTGGTTGGGTGATTTCTTCTAGCAATGTGAACCGACTACAACAGTAAAGTTGGTACCAAGGAGTGGTGTTATTTGCTGCTAGACACCTGACTGTGTGGCTTTGGCCTTTTGGAGCTGATTTTCAAGAGGAATGTATAAGGATTTGAAACCTTGGTCTAAGAGATGCCTTTTAATACTGTAAGCACAGCTTGATGAACTATTCTGGTCAGAGGTGAAAGACCTGAATACAGTAGAACTATGGGCTGTGAAGCTTGGCTTAAGAGGGTAAAAAAAAAGAGCATTGCCTGGACAGCAGTTTGTGTGAGAGGTTTGCTGTTATGCCCGTGTCCTGAAAATCTGTGCAGGGTTGCTTTGAGTAGAAACAGACTAATGTGAGCAGAGGAATGTGGCACAGAAAAATGAAATATTTGGGCCAAAACTACCTGTTCAGCTGCAATTTTATGAGACTATAACCATTGAGATTGGGCCAACTGACATGCATTGATTCAACAGAAAGAATGCAGTCTTTTGAAGGGGCCTAAATGCTGAAGGAGTGTCCTGTTCTTCAAAGTCTGCTTTATTCCCCCCTGGATTAACAAAGTGGCACCCTACCTGGTATTATGGAGTATAAGAAGTGCAGGAAAGAAAGGGTCACTGACTTGCAACATGGTCTTGTGTTTTGGAAACATCCATGGGCAATGTGAAGCAGGTTTGCTGGATGCCTGCGTGGAAACCCGTTGGAGCTATGAGGATGAAACATGGATTGCAGTGGAGACCCAGTGGAGACAGTAGGAGCACAAGATTGCTGCTAGAGAGAGGTGCTAGCACAGATGAAGTTTTCCAGGACTGTGGATAGCCTAGCTGGAGGAGTGGAATTAGAACTCCAGAGATTTGTTGCTGGTTAGAATTGTTAAACGTGGAGATTTGTCACTGGCTAGAGTTGTTTGACTTGGAGCTACAGAGTTTGATGTTTTCCCTGTTTAAATCTTGTAGTGGCTGAATATTTCTTTGCTATGCCTAAAACCATGTTTTATAGTATGAGTGTTTATTCTGTGCCATTATGGGCTGGGGGGGGGGGATTTTTTGGTATTACGGCTCAGTTAAAAAGACCTTGGTCTATGGGAATATTTGAACATCACTGGAATTGATAAAAACTATGGGGACTTTTAAAGCTGACTGAATGCATTGCATTTTACATCATGGATGGTTATCAGTTTATGGGGGCCAGAGCAGAATATGGTGGTTTGATTCAGGTGTTCCCCATAAACTTAGGTGTTCTGAATGCTAAGTTCCCCAGCTGATGGAGATTTGGGAATTAACGCCTCCTGGAGGCAGTATCTTGTTGGGGGTGGCCTTATGGGTGTTATAGTCAGTTTCCCCATGCCAGTGTTGAGCATACTCTCCTGTTGCTTTTGTACATCCAATGTTGGTGAGGAGGCAATGTCCACTCTCTGTTCATGCTATCATTTTCCCCTGCCATCAAAGAGCTTCCCCCTTGAGTCAGTAAGCCAAAATAAACTTTTCCCCCCACAATCTGCTCTTGGTGGAGTGATTTCTGTCAGCTATGTGAACCTGAATGCAAAAGAGTCCCCTATATCTCTTGAACTTTTAAAATATGCTGAATTACAAACACTAAGTCTGACTTTCTACCTTAGCAGGGGGTAACTAAAATTGTAAGTACAGAGGCAGAGTGAAGGGAGAGACAGAGGAAGGGTAAGGAGAGACTAGGAACTCCTGGGAGGTTCATTCAGCCAGGTCAGTCCTCAGTCAGAGGCAAAGCAAGGCAAGGTGGCTCCAAAGTTCCAATGTTGAGGTATCAGGAAGTGGGACATTTGGAGTGAAGGTCATGAGAATGCAATGAACAAAATTAGTGCCTGTATAACACAGACCACAGAAAGTTCTCACACTCACCTCTGCATGATAACACACCTCTCAGAAGACCCTCACCAGAACCCAACCACATGGCCTCAAAGACACCCCTATGGCCACCTTCCCACTTCCAGACCTATGGAAAATGGATTTGTGCTGCTTGTAAGTTCCCCACCTCCAGACCACGACATTCTGCCATAGCAGCCTGAATGGACCAGAACAAAGGATCCGACCCCACGGGCCAAGCGTCACACTGAAAGGGAAAGGAAAAGACAACAAACCTATGAAATCATAAGCTTTGTACTTAAGACAAAATGATCAAAATGGGTTGTGCGCTCCTAGGCATCTGGACAGCTCAAATCAGAAGAGGCCTCAAAGGGACCCCACTTCAGGATAAGCAGAAACAAAAGGAAGTGAGCCAAACTTGACCGACACACAAGTCCAATGAGAGAAGAGCAGGAAATGGTAAATTTCACATCAACTTATCATTTAAAAAGCAACCATGACTTTTCCCCAGCCGTCCACACTTTGAACACCACGGCTCCCTCTCCAGTGATAAATGACCCTCCATGAGCAGCTCTGGCCCTCAAGGGATCTCCCTTTATCAGTCAAAGCAAAGCAAGACAGCAGGCTAGTGTCAAACCTGGCCATGTGGAAGATGGTTAGTAAAGCTTCATTTACCTTGAGGAAAATGGCTTGCCACCGAGGTCTTCTCAGTTTCACTGTCTTGCTTCTGGTCTCGTGACAGGAAGGAGGACTTCTCAGACATTTCATCATCAGACAATGCATGTGAGGCAGAAGGTTCAGGAGACTCAACCCGGATATGTTTGTAGGTTAAGTTTTCTTCTTCTTTTCTTAATCTTTGAAATTGAAAGATAAGTCATTTTTCACAGTAAGATCGCAAGACAGACCACGAGTAAGGACACTTGGGTTACTTTCCCTTTGTAAGTGCCTCATTAGTTCACCTTTGTGTTTCCTTAGGACATTAAGCAGTGACATTCTGGGGGTAAAAAAAGGTTCCATGCACTCAAACCTAGACACAAGGAAGAAAGAGAAAGGAGGGAATTGGGTCTGTCCTGGAGTGGCTCATGGGGGAGTAACCAGAGAGAAGACATGGGTCAGTGACAGCTGTTTACCAAGTACCACTCTCCCAGCATTCTGGACCTTCCTTTGGGCCTCTGAGAAAAAGAGCCTCCTTTATGGACAGAGAGGCCAACGCTCACCATGACCCAGCTGCTATCTCAGCTCATAAGTGGTACTGCTCAAAACTGACCAGGTCTGTTTGCCTATAAGGCCCAAGAAGAATGTAGAAGCCCAAAGCCATAAGATAGCTTTAAGGCCTTAAAAATTTCAAAAGCCCTTATAGTCTCTCAGCAGATCGCCATAGACACATTCTGGCAATCATCTGATTATTAATCTGTATTTCCAAGGACCATCTAAGCCATGAGGAAAACCAACACAAATACTGCGAAAACCCCACGTAAATCTCCATTTTAGATAAACTTCTTAATTTAAGCCCTTTTCACTCCTACTTTTTTTCTTATTACTTCTTGTCAGTGGCTACAGTCTCATTATTCATGTGCTCAGACAAGAGCAAAGGACTTCAAAGTTGCAACACATTCATTAACAGGTAAACACTGGGTGCAAATGCACCCAGACAGAGTGATGGATGCCCAGGCTTATTGCTGCATTGCAAAAGTACAGTTAGAGCCAAGGTTATCCATTTAATTAGCTCAGGAGCAACCTGTGAGTACTAAGTCTACAGCTGAAAAGGTAGAACAGTAGAAAAAAAAAAAAGACACCTGCCAAAAATGGAAGGAGGCCAGGTGTGGTGGTGCACACCTTTAATCCCAGCACTCGGGAGGCAGAGGTAGGAGGATCACCATGAGTTCGAGGCCAGCCTGAGACTCCAAAGTGAATTCTAGATTAGACTGGGCTAGAGTGAGACCCTACCTCAAAAAACCACTAAAAAAATAAACAAAAGGAAAGGGGAGCACACTGGTTGAGGTGAACAAAAAGAGGTCCCTTGCCTCCCTCCAAGTCAGTCCAGTCTCCATATACACCTGACGTTTTATTCCCACATATCCTCCTTCAACTAACCCCCACCCTCCTGCAGAAGAGTGTTGGCACTGGAACTCCTAAACACAACATTTGCAAACCAGCCCAGTGTGCATAATCTACCCCTCTAGCCTTTGCTGTCCAAGAACCTGATCAAAGGGGCCATGTCTCATTTTCCTCACAAATAGGCAGACTGCTTACAGGTCCCCACCCCTTCACTATTATTCTTTAGATCTCAGCTAGGCCTAGCCCCACTCAGGGAGGCCTACCCAGCCTTCCCCACTGTCAGAGGGCTGTAGCAAGAATCAATGTATCAGGATGAACTGGGAGGGACCTTTGATGATACTACAGAGGGAGGAAGGAGGATTATTTGTTTTATAACCACGGAAGCTCTGATGAAAATGTCCTCCAGTGGCCCAGAGCACCTCACTGCCTGCTCACTCTAATGATGCCAGGTGGCCTTTGTGATGCTAGTAACACCCATGATTCTGTATCCCAGACTCGTCTTTCCTTTTTTATTTTACTCCTAGGAGTCTAAAGGGTCACATCCTTAAAAGAAGAAGGTGCCACGGCATTAACAACATTTAGAAACTTTAAAAAGAAATGGGTAAGATCTTAGCATCTTCAGATGGACACAGAAGCAGCTAAGAAAGTATGCTATTCATGTATCATGTATATTTTGCCCCAAAATACAGTACAGAATAACAGTAATACTACAGGCACTGGAGTAGAAGAGTCAAGTTTTAGTCTTTGTTCTGCCTATCAGTGGCAAATATACAATTGTAATCCATAGACTCCTCATCCTGAAGTGAGAATGAAAATGCTTTCTTTGTTAGTTTAGAAGTACCATGTAAAACACCCTCTGTCACCCAATCAGTGCTAGCCAGCTCCTGCCTTTGGACAGTGGTGAGATGAATGCAGAAATAGTGTAACACCACATGGGAAGGGCTGGCATGTAACTACGTGCCAAGTGGCATGGCAAGTAGAAGAGATCCTAGAATGAGGAGGAAAAGCAGGGCATTGGGAAATGCCAGGCTCATTTCCATTCCAGCTACATCTGAGGAATAGCTTTCAAACGGCACAAGAAAGGTGGGAGAATTCCCAGCTGTGCATAGCCATAGTTAGAACAGGGAGACAGATAGGAAAGGCATGAGGCAGGGCACAGGATAGAATGGAATGAGGGTAGCAGGGGAAGGAAGGAAGACAGGACAGCCTAAAATGAGCTCCAACCCAGGCTAAGGACTGAGGAACTTTTATCCTTAGGTATAGAAGGAATACATTATCTGCTTCAAACCACAGGTAAATATTAGCAGTCAAGGGTGGGGAATCACAAGGCCCCACCACTTCCTGAGGATCTACTGTTAATGGTGGTTTGATGGGACATTTCTTCAGTGGTGTAGCCACTGGTAAGTTGTCCATGAACCTATAAGAAATCTCTAATTAAACTTACAGGGACACACACACACACAGAGAAAAAGAGAAAGACATAAAAGTAGAAAGGGCACTCCTTGGTAAGAGGAAGGAGATCAATGGGAGGAGGACAAGAAAGAGTAATGAGGTGAATATGATTAAATACATTATATACATGTATAAAAGAACCATAATTAAAATCCATTATTATGTAAAATATATGCTAAGCGAAGGGAATAAGAGGGAAGGGAGAAGGGAGGAAAAGGAGAAGAGAGCAGAGGAAAGGGAAGAGAAGAAGACATAATTCACTCAAAAATAATGGATGGGCCAGGCATTGTGGTGCATGCCTTTTATCCCAGCACTAGGGAGGCAGAGGTAGGAGAACCACTGTGAGTTCTGGGCTACCCTGAGACTACATAATTATTTCCAGGTCAGCCTTGGCTAGAGTGAGACCCTACCTTGAAAAAAAAACCAAAATAAATAACTAATAAATAAACAATGGATGGGGGCTACAGGATCCACTGGTGGGCTCCTGTTTCTGTGTGGTCATTGTCAGTTCTGTAGGTGTCAATGTCTGATTTACAGAAAGCAAAAAAGTTACAGAATCAGGTGGGAAACCTAAATTTATAAATATGGCAGACAAATCAAAGCCAGAAAGTCCTAGAAAGTTTTCTTAGCAAGTGCTACACACTCACCTCTCCATTAGTTCATTCTGCGGACTCAGTTCCACTCCTGCTGATTTTCCTAGAGGCAGAAAAAATGTCAAATGAGAAAACACTGTTTTTGGAAAAGTGTTCCCTGATAATTTCCTGTTCACACATTTGTTGAGGCATTGTTCCATCTGTTTAAAGATACTTGACAGCAATCCTGGCTGTTGGAAGTGGGATTAACCCAGAACCCAACTCATACACTAGAGTCCTGCGTCCTCACTGCTCTGGCACTAGGTCCAGAGAACAACACTGAATCTAGAAAGCCATCACAGTGGCATAGCTGGCTGCAACTCTTCTCATTCTCTAAAACATTGAACAGCCAGGCCTGGTGGCTCAGGCCTGTAATCCCAGCTACTTCGGAGGCTATGATAGGAAGGTGCAAGTTCAAGGCCAGCTTGTCTCAAAAAGTAAAAGTTGGGGGAACAAAACTCCAGAATATATCCTCCCACCCTCTAGGCTCTCATATTCTTTTGGCCCCTCCTCCACAATGTTCCCTGAGCCTTTGAGGGCATATTAAAAGTCTCCCTCAGTGTTGAATTCTCAGCAGCCTCTGATTTTTGGCTTTGAAGAGTTTTGAGTCTCCTCAGTGTCTACTGCCATCCACCCAGAGGAGGTTCTCTAGCTAACAGTGAGAGCAGCCCTCATATTTCTTTTTTTCTTTTTCTTTTTTCTTTTTCTTTCTTTTTTTTTTTTTGGTTTTCAGGCTGACCTGGAATTAACTCTGTAGTCTCAGGGTGGCCTTGAACTCACGGTGATTCTCCTACCTCTGCCTCCCGAGTGCTGGGATTAAAGGCGTACGCCACCACGCCTGGCAGCCCTCATATTTCATTGGCGACTTCTTCTGTAATGTTTCCTGGGCTTGGGGAGAAGTGATAGAAATGACACATCTTTGACAGGATGTATCATGACCCCAGTGATTACCAATAGCCCCACTGAGGTGGCCTTTCAGTGTAACAGGAGTGGGGGAGGATAGAGCATTAAGATATAACCTGATGGTAATATGTCCAATTTACATTATGTTCATATATTAAAGTTCTCAAGAGAGCTGAGAATATAGCTTAGTGGTAGAGCACTTACATAGCTTATGTGAAGCCCAGGGTTCAATTGCTAGTACCAAAAACATAACAGACAAACACAAGCCCTGGACACTAACAGAATATATGGTCACCAGGGGAGATTAGAAAAGAATCAGAGAAAGCCCTTTCTTGGCAGACATATTCTTCAACTTCCTGCTTTTCTTTCTTCCACACACATGGGCGGAGATGATGCTGTACTTCATTTTTTTTATATATCATATTTCATTATGAGAACTTTTCTTACTACATTTGCTTTAGAAGCTTCTGTTTTAAAGATCATACTCATGTTTCAGGGCAGCCACACATGTACTAAGTTTTGAATTTAGGTCATCTCCAAATTTTTATTTTAAGACATAAATGTGACAAACATCTTTGTGCACACAGCTTTATCTGAATTTCAATTATTTCCCTAGGAAAGACTCCCTCATTGGGATTAGTGGGAAAAGGAGTGCAACTATTTAAAAAAAAAAAAAAAAACACTCCATAGCAAGGAAAATGACTAGCAAAACTTATAAAAGAGAACAAAATACAGCTCACAATGTTACTGGGCAAAAGATGCTGTGCTTTGTCCCTGTGTGTCATCACTTGTTGTTTGAAAGGAAGCAAGGGCCCAGATTTCAAAGAGACTAACAACTTTATTTTAAAAATACTTCAAAACTCTGGAAATTGCAGACCAGGATGAGTTCTTTGAAGAGACTGATACATGACTGAAGGAAAAAAGAAGAAGAAGAAAAAAAAAAAACCTTCTATAGCTGCACTTGAAAAATGAGACTATAATTAGCCTGAACCCACACATAGTTTTCAAAACTCCTAAAAGGAAAAGTTCTCAAACACCACAGTGTGGGGAAAGGCCACTAGAGTGGACACATTTTCTTCTATGATTCATATGGTAGACAGCACAGCACCTAGGATCCATTTCCTACCAGGTCATCAAAGTGAGGTACCAAGAGCCTGTGCAATATGAGGACTCCAAAGCCATCTTCTGCTGCCGTGTACGGTCACCCCCCAGAAAAAGACAAATGGACCCAGTGACAAAGCACTGGATCCACAGCAAGCTTTAAGATGCACTCTCTCTTTCAGGTTTCACTACATCTTATAGGCAGTCAGTGCAGTGGAGAAATGCAAGCCCAGACGCCTTCATGTTCCGCCCTCGCTTTGTTGTGCTTTGCAACTGAACAAGGGGAGGCGGGGGAGTCAGCTGCAGGTGCAGATCTCTGCCTTGACTTTCTAAGTCACATCCCAGCCAAGGCATGCATGCATTCCTATATGGAAGGAAGAGGGTGATGGCCCTCCATCTCAGATCTCCAGTCACTACTGTTCTGTTCTCTGTACTTCTCAAAGGGGGAAAGCTAATCTGCCCAGGTCAGATCTCAAGACCTTGACTGAAACTTCCTAATAGGCAGGGACAAATTTCTTCTGAAAGACCAGATCACCCAGCACTGGGACTGCTCATCAACCCTCAGCTGATGTGCCAACTCTGACCTCATAGGTTTGAGGATGGGCCACTGCCCGGCCTGCCTTGCAACCAGCTAGAGAGATGCCTCCACACTGCCAGGCACACTGAAGGCAGTGCTCTGCTATGCGGGCATCTTGGTGCATCGGGAGTACATGCAGGAACTCCATGGAGTGGGTACCTTGGTTTGGGACAGGCTTTAAGTATCCCAAGTCTCCTAATTGTGAAACTATCTTAAGCTGTCTGAGACCTCTCCTCTATTTCTAAGAAAGCCATGAGTGCAGATGAGCACAAAGAGCCTGGCACCACCAGCAGTGATAATTTCCTCCTTTTCAAGTAAAAGGTTCTTTGGAGAGCCTAGTTCTGCCCATTCCCTACTACAACAGGGTTCTTTTCAACCAAGTGACAAATGGCTACTGTGGGGCTCAGGGGGCGATAACAACTGACTGACGTACTGAATTTCTTGGTGGAAATGCCTCCATACAGGTGGTAGGGTACCATCTGTCAGCTATTCCAAAAGCACAGGATGTATGTCATGAAAACACTGCTCCCATTTCTCTAGCGAGCCTTGTTGCTACACCTCAAAGCTCTGTGCTGTGAGGGAACTTCATCTTTTCAAATTAAAATATCTAGGGCTGGAGAGATGGCTTAGTAGTTAAGCGCTTGCTGTGAAGCCTAAGGTCCCTGGTTTGAGGCTCGATTCCCCAGGACCCACGTTAGCCACATGCACAAGGGGGCGCACACATCTGGAGTTCATTTGCAGTGGCTGGAAGCCCTGGCGCGCCCATTCCCTCTCTCTCTCTATTTGCCTCTCCCTCTCCCTCTCCCTCTCCCTCTCTCTCTCTGTCACTCTCAAATAAATAAATAAAAATGAACAAAAAATTTTTTAAAAAACCAAACATCTAGCTACCATTCCATGTGTGCCAAGGGAGAAGACAACAGTGCAGGGTGACTTGTAACTGGCTGACCAACCTCGGTCTCCACACCGGCCGCACTGCCTCCTGCAGCCACCCAGCTGCCTCTTTGAGCACAGTGCTCATCGCTCACACCCCACCATTCCCACAGAGCTCAGCCACATCCTAGAGCCTGGTTTCCCAACATGACCCCTTCTTCCTTCCTGTCCACCAGGGGTACTGGTGGCTGGACAGACACTGAGGATACAGGGATCTATGCAAAGCCATCCTGCCCTCAGTGGGCTCATCTCTAAAGGGACAACAATGGCATGGCTGTGATCAGGGGCAGCATGGTGACTAGGACTCCAGAGCAGACAAGCAAAACCCAGCCTGGCCCGGTAGGGAAAATTTACAGGGCAATGGAGTTCTCTCTTTTTTGTTTGTTTTCGTTGTTGTTTGTATGTCTTGGTTTTGTTTTGGTTTTGCTGTTGTTTGAGACAGTTTTGCTAGATAGCCTAGGCTAGTACAAATGCACAGCTGCCCTTCGCATGTCCAGCTTTCGGGCTATGTCTTAGAGGCAGGAATTGCTTTATGAAAGTGAAGAGATGCTAAGAGGCTCTGAGCTAAAAGGAGACGGCAGATTCTAAGGGTGACAAGGAGTCAGAATTCTCCATTTTTCTGACAGCCTGAATCACGAGTCTAAATATAACTTTCCTGTGAGCAATCATATCACCAAGGGTGACACCAGATACTTTAAAAAATCTCATTTAATCCTTACAAATAACTTTGGTTAAGGCAGGTAGTACTATCCCCATAAAGGATACGTGACCCTTAAAGAGACCTGTAAGGCTGGGGTTTGAACTCAAATACTTCCTTATAGGCTAAGTACACAGAAAATGTTCAATGAAAAAAACCCAGCCTTCCTCATTGGCCTTGATAAGGAATGAGTATTTGGGCTTATTTCTTCCAGCAAAAGAGTGTCAACACATCCCAGAAATGTCTTTGGGCCAAGTGACTAAACCCTTAACAGCCATAGTGAGCTCAATGAAGGACCGCCTCATAATCTTTGAACTTATTCCAGGGTCTCACTCAAACTTAATTGAAGAGAAAGCATTGCCTTTCTCATTTACAACACTTCTTGGGAGTTATCACAAATGAGACTATGGTGGATACCTGACTGCAGCTCCAGTTCCTGATCTACTTTGGATCTCAATCCTTTGAGAAATTTTATTTTGGGTGTGTGTAGAGTGTATGTGGTACTGTGTGACATGCACGTACGCACTTGTATTTGCATTCTGTGCATGTACATATGGACGCCAAAGAACACTGGGTGTCCTCTATTGCTCATCCATGTGTTTGCTTGGAACTGAGTCTGTCAGCCCAGATGTGCCATTTTTGGTCTGTGAGCCCCAGTCATTCTCTGGTCTCCATATCCAGTGCACTGTGGTTACTGATGCATGTGCCTGTGCCCAGCTTTTTACACAGATGCTGGGAATCAAACTAGGGTGGTCTCTTGCCCTCATGTTTGCACAATAAGCTCTCACTGAGCCATCTCTTTACCCCAGGAATCTTAGTTACAGAGGCTCACTCCAGAAAAATGCATACCCCACAGAATCTAGGTGAGTTCCAGATCCCTAGTGGAATCTCTACCTCCCAGCTTTACTCTTTATAGGCATTAAGAAACTAGACTGGCACCTGGCTTCTTAGACTCTACCAGGAAACATTATAACATCTATCCCACCCACCAAGGCTCAGGGCATATTATGGAAGAGGGGATATAAAGAAGGCAAGAGCCAGAGAATGGAGAGACACACTATGAAACAATGTCTTTCAGATATGAAGTGGCTGCTGTATTCATGACCTCACATGGTCATGGTTAGCCACACAATACTGAACCCATTAACACTCCATGATGGGTAATGGGTGAACATCAAATAGAAGAGGAACTAGTTGGAAAGGAGAAGGGGTTTAATGGTGAGTGGAAGGAGGTTGGGAGCAAGGGGACAAAAGATAGTAAGGAGCTCAGATTATGCCAAGTTTCAATATAAGAATTTAATAAAAATGTTATGATAGGTTGGTATTATATATATGTAAGTATAATGAGTGAGATGGGGAGGTAATATGACGGAGAATGGAATTTCAAAGGGGAAAGTGCAGGGGGGGTATTACCATGGGATATTTTTTATAATCATGGAAAATGTTAATAAAAATTGTGAAAAGAAAAAACATAAAAATAAAAATAAAATTAAAATTGAAAAAAAAATGTTATGATAAAACAGTAAGGATACATACAAAGATTTCAATCCAGTGTTCTTTATAACAGCCCCAACTAAACACAACCTAAATAAATGCAAAAGAATATATACAAAGCATACAAAATCTATTAATGAGCAAAGGAGGAGGGTGCAAAACAGTCCTGCTTCCATTAAGAATAGCATGTTTTAGTAACATCTGAGCAAAGAAACTCCAGGCTGTCTGTGCATTACTGTGTAAAGGATACAATCAGAGTAGTATCTGCTTATCTGTCATTCCATAGTAAACATGTTTTTGGATTTTTTTTATTTTTTTATATTTTTATTTATTTATTTATTTATTTTTTGGTTTTTCGAGGTAAGGTCTCACTCTAGTTCAGGCTGACCTGGAATCAATTTTGTCATCTCAGGGTGGCCTCGAACTCATGGCATTCCTCCTACCTCTGCCTCCCCAGTGCTGGGATTAAAGGCGTGCGCCACCATGCCCGGCTTTGGATTTTTTTTAAATCTATCTTTAAATTTTTGAAATCTTATACCATGCAATGCCTCAGATATAAAATTACTTTACCTGAATGGATAAGTAAATGAACACTGAAAGTGTTTATGGTGCTATACACTAATGTCCATGATACTTCCTGTTGGATGTAATTTTTGCAGAATAAAAACTCAGAACAGTGCTTCAAAATTACTTTATGGTAAATATGTCTCATAATTCAAGAGCCAGACCTATATATGACGGCCATCCTAAGAAAGACTCTTCTGCACATCTCCTTTCACTAGTTTTGCTTTTTATAATATTTTTATTTATTTGCAAGGAGAGGGCAGGAGGGAGGAAGGGAGGGATTGAGAAAGAATATGGAAGCACTAGGGGCTCCAGTTGCTGCAAACAAACTCCAGATGCATGGGCCACCCTTGCATCTCGCATTGCATGGGTATTGGAGAACTGAACCCAGTTGTTAGGCTTTCCAGGCAAGCACCTTAACCGCTGAGCCATCTCTCCAGCCCATTTTTTCATTCTTTATGAAAAGAAACTGTAGTGAGGAGGTTCCTGGAGCCTTTGTGCCTTGAAAAGTAAATTAAATTAAGTTCTGCATTTGTGCTATTTGTTAAACCTGAGATGCCCCAAACCTACAGGAAATAGGAAGTAGGATCACCTTGAACTAGTCAAAGTCAGTGGCTGAGAAAGAAATCTGGGGATGGCTGGCTGGATGAGGGAGGGCAGCTAGTGCCCTCCACTCTCCTCCCAAGCCATGGCCAGGACTATAGGAAGAAGAGACAGAGCTAAATACCTCGGGCCTGAGAAATGCAACTGTATTTATCAGCTAGACAGTTCCCTACTAAGAACACGAACACAAGCTTATTTGGAAAACACGAGCCAGAAGAAAAGTTTTATAAAGCTGGAAAACAGTGTATTACTCTAAAACCTGGCCCTCAAAGGGAAGAGAAGGTCTTTGATCTTAAGAACTACATACTCAAGTGAAGTCTGGGGAGAAATGGTTAGGATATGATCAGTCTATCCTAGTAGGATTCAGAAGGCTGAAGAGGAGAGTATGTGCTTATCCGTGCATGTATGTGCACATGCACAAGTATGTGGAAGACAGAGGCACAGGAGGTGAGCAAGGACATGAAGTCAGTTCCACCTGAACTTGCCCAAGAAATCAGACTCATCACTGGTGTATCTCACCTACTTACCATCAAGAAACAGCTTCTCCAGTTGCTCTAGAAGCCCAGCACACTGATTCAACTGCTCCTGAAAACCCTCCGCCACACAACAGTCCACATCACTGGCCTGCAGCAACTCGTCGAATGCCGTAATCACGGCACTCATGTGTTGATGGTAAGTGACACAGATGTCATAGCTGGCCTTGATCTGCTGCCGCTGCAGGGAGAGCTCCCTGGCTTGGGACTGAACCAATGAATCGTATCTGATAAAACGAGGGAAAGAAAATGTGCATGCCATTTTAGAATTGAATTTTTGTGACCTTAACACTAATTGGAAAAATGACAGAGCATAATTTTTAAAAGCCTGCAGCTGTACAAGTATATATACTTTTAGAAAAATTGAAACTGTACAAGGTCACTCCTTCTTTGAGTTCAAATAACCAACAAATGCTATAACAGAGTCTCTCCCACAGTATTTTTAACCTTATAAAGCCCCCAATTAAAGCAAAGATTGGCAAGGACTTAGGAGAACAATTAGTTTCCATATACTTTTCGAAATCACTATTCTGAATTGCAGAAACAAGTGCCCCAAGGGCCAGAAAACCACCAAAATTTTTCACCAAGTACAGAAAAGAAAGCATAAAGTAAAGGATTTTTAAAAAAAAATGTCTGTCTGCTCTCAACTGAAAGTTCAGGAAATACCTGGACTCCTGGCTATCATTTCCTAAATGTACAGGGCTTATCTGTCCCAGAATAAGAAATTTTATGTTATCTGATTCTTGTAATCTTCCAACAACTGGATGAACACAGAAAAGGAAAAATCATCACAAAAGTTAGTTTTGGCCCTCAAACACACTGTGGCTCAACTGTGCAATACTACCTCCTTACCACCGGGTGGCAACCGTCTCTGTGTGGGCGGTCAAATGTTAGCAAGCACAAAGGGGGAAGCCAAATAGGCATAGAAACTTGGCTCCAAGGTGGCTTGGCAGACACTTCAGTTCACCATGTCTCCCATGCCATGAAACAACAGTAATATGGGCTTGGCAAACACTCTAACACCAAGAATGTACATACAGATCACATAACACCAATTTGGAAGGGAGGGGCAGTCTCATGAGAGAGAGAGACAGTATGGACAAGACATGGCAGTGGCTCGGATTAGCTCTTTGAACACTCACAGGCAAGTCGCAGCAATCTATGTGAGTCTCAGTTTCCTTATCTATAAAAGCAAGATGAGAATACCTCTTTCTCAGTGTACTTGGGAATTAAATAATGAAGGGCCTCACCCAGGATGGCAGGTGGTATATACCTATAATCCTAGCACTTGAGGCACTGAGACAGAAACACTGTGAGTCTGAATGAGTGAATGAAACAAAGAAAAGAGAAAAGTTCCTAACCTAGGGCTCTGACACAAGAGTCCATCAATAAACACAAGCTTTTTTCAATCTCACTGGTTGGGAAACCTTACAAAATTCCCTCTGGCTCCTGACAATTTCAGTACAGTATGTTTGTCTCAAATTAGTAACAAATGAAGGTCAACTTGAGAAACAATCCCATTTTTGCCATCTCACAAAGCAAAACTTATGCATTTATATCCATAAAGTATGATCTTAGGACATACAAACTCTTCTCTCTGAACACAGGCTTCTGTTGCCTAAAGATGGCTTTATTTTTAATTTTTAATTTTTTGGTGGGGGGGGGGGTTTCGAGGTAGGGTCTCACCCTAGCCCAGGCTGACCTGGAATTCACTATGTAGTCTCAGGGTTGCCTCGAACTCACAGCAATCCTCCTACCTCTGCCTCTCGAGTGCTGGGATTAAAGGCGCCACCACACCAAGCTCTAAAGATGACTTTAAAGGGTAAAGATATGGAAAATATTTATATTTATATTATTATATTCTTCCAAACCTGCCAATAATAGAGTCCAAAAATAACCACAGCAGTTCAGCAAAAGCACTATAATCCACCAAGCAATTGGGAACCCTCTTTATCTAAGTCCCCAGTCTGAGGACAGCAACACCTGCCTTGCTAGTTTCAGAGGGCACAAAGCTCCTAACCAATGCACGCATGTGCAACATGACACTTGCTGGCTTCATATTTCACTCTGCGTAGCCTGGCCCACTAAACTGCAAGCAAAGCCTCTCCTAGGACACATTCTGCTATCAGCCAGTCAGAGCATTACCACATAGCTCCTGGGGTGCTATATAGCAGCAACAAGGGAGAGATATGGGCTTAAATGAGAAGGTGGGGAGAAGGCAGGTATATGGTATACCTTGAAGGTGTGAGGTATCTGAACTTATTCTGCAAGTTATGGATTTCGCTGAAAAGTTCTGAGTTCAAATCCTGCTCCTTCTGCAACTCCTGCTCCTGCTCCACCAGCTGCTGTGTGAGGCTCTCTAGCATCCTGCAGTCAATCAGCTTTGTAGCCAGTGGGCAGAGGATTTTCATGTGTTTCACATACCGTACTTGGTGTAAACTTGAAAACGTCACTTCTTCCTCATCAGTGGTGCCCCTGTTCAGGCCATCTTGGGCCCCTTCAGTCCCACACAAAACTGTGATAATGGCCTCACTGCACTGACAGTGCTTTTGCAGCTGAAATATGAAGTTCCGGTAGCCTTCCAGCTCGGTTTGCAAGTCATGGATTTTCTGCTTTAAGAATTCTGCACTATCTGAGGTGTCAATGTTCTCAGACTGGTCAGTCTCAATCATACTGACTTTAATGGAGAGCTGACTCTTAGAATTTAAGTAAGTAGCCAGGGAAGTTGGATCCAGAAGTTCTTCAGGATTCTCTTTCCACATTGGTAATATGGCCAGATCATCAGGAGAGCAAATTTCAGACTCTGAAAATCAAATACACTCATGTCAGTATCTCCTTGACTGCAACCTACCCTCCTTCATCACAGCCATGATCAGTCAAGACCACTGCAACAGCTACCTAACAAGCCTCCTGCCTATACTGTTTCCCAAGGTCATACTTTGGATCTTACACAGTCCCCAAAGGCCCTCATGTTAAAGGCTTAGTTGCCAGCCTGTGGCACTACTGGAAGGCCATGGTCACTTCAGCAGGTGTGGCCTAGGAGGAAGTTATGTCACAGGTAGAAAATGATATTCTGCCCCCCACTTTGCTTCTTAGCCATCATGAGGTGAGGTTTACCATAACACGCACTCTGCAACACGATGTTCTTCCTCATCACAGGCTCAAAGTGACAGGCCAAGCAGCCATGGATTGAAATCTCTGAAACTGTGAGCCAAAATACTATTCATCTGTACATGGCTGAGCCATCTCCACAGCCCCAACTTCTTATCTTTTAAAATTGATTTTCTTAAAATATTTTATTTTTATTGATTTATTTATCTGACAGAGAAAGAGGAAGAGGGAGAGAGAGGGAGAGAGAGAGAGAGAGAGAGAGAGAGAGAGAGAGAGAAAATAGGTGTGCCAGGGCCTCCAGCCACTGCAAACAAACTCCAGACGCATGCGCCCCATTGCATCCGGCTAACGTGGGTCCTAGAGAATTGAACCTGGGTCCTTAGGCTTTGTAGGCAAACGCCTTAACTGCTAAGCCATCCCTCCAGCCTTTACATTGATTTTCTTAGGGACTTTGTCACTTACAGAAAGTTGACTAACATAACCTCTTTGCTCTCATTCCATCTTCTTTTTCAGAGCAAATGTTCTAGAGTGAATTTAACCATGGTAAACCAGCAATATATCTAAAATTCATCAAGATCCCCACTCTATCTAAGACCAGCTTATCCAGCAGTATCCCCTGGCACTACCTACAGAGTTCCAACAAAGAAACCTTAACATGCTGCCAATACCATGCTGTTTCAAGCCTCTAGCTTTTGCATGTACTGGGCCCTTAGCCTAAAATAATACTGACCCTCTATTCTATTCCAGTTCAATGAACTCGTATCTGTCCTTCAATGCCCAGACCTTCTTCTGTGTCACTTGAAGCTATGCCGCAGGCCATCTCCTCTGTGTTGCATGGCACCCTGTATGTACAGACAGTGTGCTAGGTGCTACTATGGGATTAGAGTTGGCTAATAATTAGATACTTAATGTGCCTTTCTCCCACACTACACTCAAAGTTCCTTTATACCAGGGGTTTGGCTTTCAATCTCACATGCTCAATGCCAGGAACAGCACCAGATCAGAAGTCAGTGATAGTCTGAGAAATACGCAAGGGCTCAGGATACAATACTGAAAAGCAATCATTTCAAGCATCTATAGTGGGAGAGTTTTCTTCTCATGTCCACATCTCCCAGTGTCCAGGAGAGGGCCATTGTGGCTCCTTCACAAGGTGTTTCACTGACACCCAGCCTTGCCATAAACATTTCTTTCCAGTGAGCTTAAATTCCAAGAGACAGCCCAGCATGTATGAGAGGTAGATACCGTAGAGCTTTGGTGCACAGAGCAGTGGGTCACACCTAGCCTTGCCATATGCTGGCTGCACAGCCTTAGGCAAGTAACCTGCTACCTGACAGCTTTAGTTTACCCTAAAAGGTCACAGTGAGGTTTTTGAAATAGCTTCTGTCCTTAACCACTATCCCACACTGCCTGCCACCCTTGTTAGAAGTTGTTTGAAAATGTAAGAGACAGCAGGATACACCGAGAAACCCCAGGTAGAAATCCAGCACACCAGGTTTCTAACACTGGCTCTGGCAGTTAGTTTTGCACAACCTTCTTATACAAATTAGTGAACCTCTCTGAATCTCTGTAACTTCACCTATAAAGTGGAAAGCCCTCCACCAATATAAAGAACTACATTTGTTTCTGTGTTTCATAGGATCATAAGGAACCTATCTGTAATTCAGCATCTGGAACATAGCAGTGAAGGAACCCAATTCACATGCATGTCCTTTGCTTCCCAAGACCAACCACTATGGGATGGCAAGCCCCATGCTGGGAAACACTCTAGTGAAAACTGGCCTGGGGAAAACACTGCAAGGGCATCAACTCATGCTGGGCCAGACAACCCAGGTCTCTCAGGGTCCTGAGAGAGTGCATGTTCTAACTTCTGGTGCAATCTGCTCCTTTTAACCACAAGTCCCCTCTTGTTCACAAGGCAAATGTCATAAAACAAACCTATTTATCTTAGACAACTGCTGTTACATGGCCTAAAGTAAGCATTCCCAATCTACCATTTTTCTGTGCACAGTTGTCAACATCACTTGTCTATGAGGGCTTTGCGACTAGAAACCACGTCATTCATCCATTTCTCCAGTGTCTAACACAGGGCCTGTGATAGAGACGGTCCTCCTGTCTGAAGGAATATAAGCAACACAAAGAGCAAGGGAGAGAGCTTATGAGGTTTTGTTCCAGTAAATAACCCTCCAAGATTAAGAAATGCCTACTGGAACAACCTCTTTTAAATGAAACTTGGTCTGTATTTCTTGATGAGAAGTAATGGTCACTCAGGACTACAAATTGTGATAATTTCTGTTAAGTAATCATGAAGCAAAGACAAATCCTATACAAATGGCCCTTTGACAGTCAGCCTGTAGCAGCTCTGATGTCTAGCCATATAACTCCACGAGTATCTGGGATGGAGTACACTCTCAGTCATACTTAGACCTCCACTTTAAACTGTGCTTCAAATGATGCAACAAGCACAACATTCCCACACTTCACACACAACAGTTCTGACTTAGTGCACAGTCTACAGTAGTTGGAGAGTTAGCAGACACAGGGGTTTGACTTCTAGGCTCTAAGGCATGGAGGTCTCATGCCCATCACCACCATGGTGACGTGGCTTTGCTAGTCTTTGCCCAGCAGTTCATGATGAAGGTCTGAAGAAGATGCTTCCCCTGTTCAATCACAACTGCACGGAAGCTGTGAGGGAGGATTACAAGCTTCAGAGGAGGTCTGAGCCAGCAGAATGAACAAGTCCTCAGGACTTTAAGACCACACATGCGCTAGGACCTGGCCTATGTAGTGTGCACCTCACCTGTGTTGTCTACTCAAAGCACCCAGTGGGGCATTGCTAGGATCCCCATTTTACAAAAGGGGAAGTCAATGATTCAAGAGTTGGAGAATCTGTTCAAGACAGAAGGTGATCACCAGTAGAGCTCCTAATCAAAGCCTGACACTCTGCTTCCTGGCACCCCCTTCCTGGAATCCGGGTCCCCGTGCCAGGGGCACAATGGCAAAGACATAGCTCTGGACCCTCTACAGGAAGGCCAATAGTACCTTCAAAGTGCTCCTGATAAAGAAACTCGCACCAAAGTGTCACCAAAAGTACGCAGCCCTGAGCAGGGCAGTCACTGAGCATACCAAATCAACACCAAGTAGTACTGGGAAAGGAAGCATGGGAGCTAACAGGAATGCTCAAATCCTGGGGTATTCAAGAAGTGTACCTAAAATAACATGAAGTTTGAGCGGAGATCTCAAGGTGAAACCTTACCGAGGCAGTAAGTGAAAGGCTGTTTACACAGCAGCAATCACATGTGCTAAGTTCAGCAAAAGATGAACACTGTTCAGTGACAAGGGCTACTGAAAGGAAAAGAAATCGTCCAGAAGGTTCTATTAGTCACATCTCTGAACAAGAAGCACAAAGATGTCCCTGGAACCATTTATTTGCATTATAAAAATACTCTGACTCTAGAACTCTCCATATGTATTAACCTTCTCATCACTGTGACCAAACACCTGCCTAACCAACTTGAGGTTTACTCTGGATCATGGATAGGGGTCCAGTCCAACAGAGAAGGGCAGGCATGGTGACTAGAACGAGTCAGGCCATGGTGGCAGAAGCCTGCAGCACAGGCTGCTCACATGGCATTAACAGCCAGGAAGTAGAGAGAGCTTGGGCCAGAAGCAGAGAGAGGCTATGACCCAGTGATCCACCTCTTCCAGCAATGCCTTTGCCCTGAAGGTTTCCATAACCTCCCAAAACATCATCAACTGGTGAGCAAGTGTTTAAACACATGAGCCTGTGAGGGACATTTCACATCAAACCACTGCAGTTGAGCTAAGGGATACATTGCTGCCTAGTACAGGAGCATTTTCTTCAAAACTCAGACACACAGGAGTATGTGACCACGCAGTCCCCTCACTGGTGTCCAGCTCTGAGAACTTACTGAGGTCTCTGAGCCCACAGCTCAGGCTACTGCTGGAGGCTGGTATTCCCACAGTCATTCTGCCACCTAGGAGGACTCCTGATGAGTATTACTTCTTACAAAGTAAATGAAGATTCAGTTTAACAGTAACTTTTAAAAATATAATTAGGACTAAAAGATCTAAGCTAAAAATAATGAATGCATCCATTTGCTTAAAATGCCTGAATGGGAATGAAGGTAGCTGTACATCTATACGTACTTATAATATTTCATGGTTAAAAGGGAGATAGAGCTTGCTGGTGGCACCACTCACATCTCTGCACCAACTCCACTGACCTGTTGGTAAAGTTCACAATCCTGGCCTCAGCATCAGGCTCTTCCCTGACCCACTCCTTCTAGATGGACAAAGACCAACTTTATTCACCAAAACAAAGCCAGCACCAAGCTGGATGCTGAGGTGCCTGTGTCCCTGGTAATGTCCCTTGATAGCAGGCAATGTCCTTTCATGCTCAATAACCTGCACTCACCCCTTGCCTTGCAGAGGCACTGACAAGGCACTGGCCAGTTCCTACTGACATTCTGCATGCCCTCAATCCTCTACCTCCTTACCAGCTGGGTTACCCAGTCAGTCATTTTTAAAAACCTCACCTTCCTTATGTGTTAGATGGGAATGGTAGAGATATCCCAAGTGGGGTCTAGGAATAATTCTGACAGAAGCTAGCTGAACAGTGTTTGTAGTTGTTTAACATGCATAGGGGTTAAATTCTAACCAATTTCAAAGCCTGTATATTGGTCACTGTCCACTTCCTTGTCTGTCAGGGCAGAGGTCATGGGTCCTTTTTGCTCGCCTGGGCTATCCTGGAAGGCTGCTCCCACAAGAGACTGAGCTGCAGACACTGGTAAAGGAAAAGAAAATAAAATCAGAGACTTAAAACTTAGCCCAGCAAATGAAAAGAACACAGGGTTCAACAGGGAAAATAAAAACACTAGGGAGGCAAAATGCAATTTATAAGATAAAATTAATCTATTGAGCTACCATAACAGGACATAAAAAGCATAAATATAATGCAACTTGTTTAAAATGGTTCAAGTCTAGGCTCTCAAACAATGATGAGAGAACAAATGAATTCCATCATCCCATGCCCATCTTTCCCACACAAGAGAGGCCAGGGGTCTTCTGGGTAGTACGTGGAGCAGCACCTAGCTGAGGGTCTCAGCAAGGGTGTGGTACAGATGGCAAGGCCAGGACCTCCACAAGGCTGAGTCATTCCTTCCATAAAGGCTTTCCTCTCTGAGGCCCCATCCCCACATATGCTGATAAATTATCTACAGCTGCCCACAGCCCAAGTAGACAGGGAGCTCTTAGAAGGTAGAGAACCGTATCTGACTCCTCTCTCTCACACCCCATGCTACAGTGGGACACAGCAGATACTCGAGAACATGTATCCAACTGCATGACTCCATTCCTGATGGTTGCAAGAATGGATTGACACAAGGTGAAACAGGAGAGAGGGATAGAAGAGCAACTCTGCCAAAATACAATTTACCTTGCACCCTCAAAAATGGCAAGTCTAAGAGGAAACCGAAAATTAGAGGAAACTACCTCTGGCTATGGTACCATCATAAAATCCATACAAGAATATTATATGCTAGAATTAAGGGACAGCGAAGAGTATACACTTTGGAATCGGGCTAGTTCATATGGCACTCTGGCAATTAGCACTCAAGTGACTATGGCCAAGTCACTTCCTCTCTGCAACTGCTGTCTGAGCTTAAGATGGAGATGGTTACTGGACCCCTCTCCAAAGATTGTGGGGAAGACTCAATTAGATTGTGTATTTAACCTGTATGGTGGGGCTTCACAAATAACCGGGGCTTGTTTCATTAATGCCACAAAAAGTCCATGGCTCCAGGACCACCTTTAGCCCCTGACCTGTTCTAGAAAACCCCTTTCACTAGTAAGCCCCAAAGACCACTAAACTGCCTGAACACTAATCTCAGACCCTGTTTTAAGTGAATCCAGGCTATCCCAAGGACTCGGCTTCCCCTAAATCCCACGTCACAAACCTGGAGGTCTGTGAGTCCCTGAACTCCTCAATGCCATGTTCACACCCTTCTCTTTGTTTTGTGAAAACTACTGATGTGCAGCTCCTACGGCAGACACACTGATGATTACCCCACCTTACCTGGGTCATCCTCAGCACTCTGACTCACTATGGACTCACTAACAATTTGGGTCCTAGTGGCCCTGCATCTCTACATCACTCAACAATGCAATTCCTCAGAGGTTTCTATCCTTGCTGCCTTCAACTTCTCTCCTCTCTGGAACCCATGCCAATCAGGCCTCACCCATTCCTCAGAAAGAGCTCCCTTCTAATCTTACTAGCAGTGTCTGACTTGGCCATCACCCTTCACTCTGTCTCTGAGATTAAGCTGTCACTCTCCCTTGGCTACTCACCTCATGGGCTGTTCCTTCTCAGTCCAACCTCTAACTTCTATGGAATCCCTTTCTTATCCCTATGGCTCTAAGCCAAATATTAGTGATAGGTGATTATTTCTTGAGTTTGTATTTCAAATACACTCCTGGACTCCAAACCCACCTATCTCTAACTACCTACACAACATCTCCATTGTGAAGGTCAACAGACATTTCAACAAGTACAAAACCTAATGCTGTCACAAATCTGCCTCTCCTGTAGTCTGTCTCATTCTAGTGCAGGGCTACCCCATTCTTCTAATGGCTCATATCAGAAGTAATCCTTCAAAGCACAAGTCGGCGCACTTTCGTCAAAGAGCCAAACAGTATGATTTTAGATTTGGCAGGTCACAGGGGCTCTATCATTACCTATCTAACTCTACTATCAGAGCATAAATGTAGTTAGTTACAGCTTATATGCAAATGAATTGGTGTTGCTGAGTACCAATAAGCTTTTTTTTTTTTTTTACAAAAACTACTCAGCAGTAAAGAAAAATGAAGTTATGAAATTTGCAGAAAAATGGATGGACCTGGAAAGGATTATACTAAGTGAGGTAACCCAGGCCCAGAAAGCCAAGCGCCACATGTTCTCTCTCATATGTGGATCCTAGCTACAGATGATTGGGCTTCTGCGTGAGAAGGAAAATACTTAGTAGCAGAAGCCAGTAAGTTAAAAAGGAGACATAAAGGGAAGAGAAAGGAAGGGAGGAGGGTACTTAATAGGTTGATATTGTATATATGTAAGTACAATGATTGAGATGGGGAGGTAATATGATGGAGAATGGAATTTCAAAGGGGAAAGTGTCAGGGGGGAGGGAGGGAATTACCATGGGATATATTTTTTTATAATTATGAAAAATGTTAATAAAAATTTTTTAAAAAGGGTTAAACTCAGCCTAGAGAGAGGGCTCAGCAGTTAAGGTGCTTGCCTGCAAAGCCTAACGACTTGGGTTCAATCCCCCACTACCCATATAAAGCCAGGTGCATAAAGTGATGCATGCATATGGAATTCATTTGCAATGGCTTGAGGCCTTGGCACACCCATTCTGTTTGTCTGTTTCTCTTCTCTGTATCTCTCTATCTCTCTCTGCTTGCAAATAAATAAATAAAATTTTTTTAAAAAAGCATGCAGTAAGCTACATACATTTGGTCCAAAGACAATAATCTGTCAACTCCTGCTTTAAGGTTTAAGTCAGATCATGTCACTCTGATGTTTGAAACTCTCCCCAGTTTCTCATATTATTGTAGAGATGGAGATGAAGTCCTAGGATGGCCTGGGGAGGTGACACAATCTGCCTGACATCATCTTCTACAGCTCTACCTCTTCCTCACTCCATGCACACCAGCCACAAGAATGGCCTCCTTGGCATCTGTCCAAGTTCTCAAGTTTAAAGCAACACCTGGGCCTTTCCCCTGTTCCCTTTTCCTAGGGTGACCATTGTGCTAATTTCTCCCAGTTCCCATCCAAACACCACCTTGTCTCAGAGCCCTCTCTAACATTCATGAGCAACAGCAAACCCTATTACTACCTGTGACCCTCATGCTTACTTTTCTCCACAGCATTTTTCTGAGATATTTCATAATGATCACTGTCTTTACATACACACAAGGATGTAAGCTAGAAACAGATTTCATTGGTTTTGTTCTCCTTTCTGCACAGTGCCTAACAGAGCATGGCACACAGAATATATAAAGATTACTTTTGTTGTGGCTATTGTGCAGGTGTCACTTGCATACAGTAAGAGATCAAAATCAGGTGATCACATGTACGTTTATGATTTCACAACCCTTGGCAAAATGATGCAAATGGTACTTAACTGCTGACCTGCACTGTTATTTCTAAATCACAGAAAGTCAGCAGCATTTGGGATTGGCCTCAAACTGGCCAGAGAACCTCTCACTTGCAAACTTTATAATGTCACCTGGCAACCCTTCTATAGCCGAGCCAGCCCAGGTTCA
Source organism: Jaculus jaculus (assembly GCF_020740685.1). Lineage (NCBI taxonomy): Eukaryota > Metazoa > Chordata > Mammalia > Rodentia > Dipodidae > Jaculus > Jaculus jaculus. Next base: position 133,965,111 of record NC_059102.1, on the reverse strand, counting down.
AGTCATCCGCACCTAGGCACCTGCAAACACTACTCAGGGAAGGCAGCAGAGACTCCCAGGACCTAAGAGCACTACGAATCCTGTTTATCTAGATTACAGAATCAAAGAAACCTTTTCATTTTTCTAACTGTTCCTCCATCGTATATTTCTTGAGTTAAGATTAATTACTGCAATTCATGAGATTTACATGCAAACTTACTACAATTCTAAACAATAGGTTCTAGTTCATGAAGCATGCATATTCTTTGGTGCTTACCGTTGAGCATCATAGGCTCAGGCACTGGCAACCCCTCCATCATCGCCTTTGCCATAATTAACTTTTGGTGAAGTTGCTTGTTACGCACTTTAAACTCCTTCAGTTCTGCCTGCAGCTCCAGAATCCGGCCCTGGAGCTGAGCCACCTCTTGGGAAGCAGTAAGATGACACGTATTTCGTAATGACTGGGATGTTTTTATGAGGATTGGTAAGCGAGACTTCTTAGCATCCTGAAACACACATGTTCCACAGTGAATGTGCTTCAAGAACACTTCCTTTTATCATACAGGTAACATTCTCTTGCTGACTTTCCAGAATAGGTTGCAAACTACTCACCCAAACTTCCCATTCCTGCAGTGGCATCTACGTCCATCCACAAAGGAAGAGCAATGTACCGTGACAGTCACTTCTCTGGCTACCAAAGGTGATCTTGAAACCCTGGGCCCTGATCCACTATCTCTAAACAATTCAGATGTTCTCTCTATTTCTTCATTTCCTGCCATTCCTAGTATATATCCATCTGTCTGTCTCACACCCCTGCTGGCCCCTGACTCGGTGACTTCTAGTCACTAACTTAGTGTATTTCTCAGACTCAAAGCGCCCAACTTACCAATCCTAGGCATATTTATTTGTGAGGGCTTTGCAGGCCAGGTAATCTTTGATTCCTTCACCTCATGCCCCTAACCATAAGGGAATGTCCCTTTGACTGTCTGTTTTGATTCACAAGTCTATCCATTTACTGTACAATCCAGTAACCTGGAAATCATTTTTAAAACCCCCTATTCTCATCACTCACTTTCACTGCCCATCAGGTTCCAATAATTCCAATTGTCTCTAATTCTGGCTTAAGCCATTGAATTACCACTTCTGCCACAACCAAAACTACAAAGAAGGTCATTGTCTTTTCTCTCCTCTGCAAAACCTGGTAGCCACATGGTGATGAAGGCTCCTTCCCTGAGAGAGGAGGAGAGGTAATATGTTTGCCTGCCTCTAAGACCAGGTCTATCCTCTCACTTTGGAGTTTTCTGAACCTTCTATTACCTATGTATCTTCCTGCATACAATGAACATACTACTTGTTGAACTCATACACGTGTTAAAAAGATTAAATAAGATGGAACAGAAAATTCAGCACAATCCCTACTACATATAGCAGAAGATAAAAATAAATGAATAAACAGTTTCCTCTTTTTGAAAATTCAGCATGAAGGATAATTTTAAACAAAAATATCTAATATATTTGGATAAATTAATTCTATTAAATTATCCAATTTTTCTGAACACAGAACATCTCCCACACAACAGAAAAAAGAAAACAACAACCCCACCTAGTTTTCCTAAAAACACAGGTACAGGCTGAAGGAACTGGGGCAGATGAGAGCAGCTCTATTCTAGCCAAATTACACAGATTTGCATTTTGAGTACCATTAATATAATGGCTTTATTTTTTTTTGTTGTTGTTTTGGTCTCAACTGATATCTTTAGAAAACCCTTTTCTAGAAATTACAGTTTTGGTGCATAATTTAAAACAATCAAAAGCAATTTTACTAATGATATATCCAGCTCCCTTTGGTATGCACAAAAGCAGTAATTTTGTGGTCAGAAAATAAACTTAATTCTCCATTCTGATGCTATAAAGCAGTGTGCACAGTTGATTTCTCAGCTACAAAACAGCCTTTAGAAACAAGAATCCCACTGCCCTTGTTGGTGCTCTATTAGAACCATGACCTAGTTCCTCCTCCACCAGAACATGTCTTCTTGCCAGAGGCGCTCAACCCCAACCCCTAGTTCCAAAAGACTATAACGTACGTCCAATCAAACACAGCCAAGAGAGTCTGGCTCTTAATAATACTGCCTGTCTGACTGTATCTGCAGAGAAGCTGAGGGGGGGGGGAGGGAGGGAGGGAGGGAGGGAGGGAGGGAGGGAGGGAGGGAGGGAGGGAGGGAGGGAGGGAACTTAGACTGTCATGAAATCAACATGGAGACATTCACTCAGCAAAACCAGACCCTGTGTCTGGGGAGGAGCTTGAAGAGGAGCAACTACATAGTCAGTCATAGTAGGCACCATCAGCCCAGGCCCTTACTTTAGGCTGGCTAACCAGGACACTTGGGATCTGGCTTCTAAGAGAGACAAAACCCTCTGAATAAGGCCTCTTCCCACACATATGAATCCTCATAAAACAGAAGCTACGCTCTCATCCCTACTCTAAAATCAGGCTGTTTCAGTTTTGCTGCAACCTGCAAAAGGAAATGCCTGACAATAGATGGGCACTGTATGAATTCTTAACAATGGAATCTCAGGCAGGCATTCCAGGGAAACATGTTCCGTGTCCACAATGTGAACGAGAATGTTACAGACAGATGTACAAACGGAACTGCATGGATATTTTTCACAAGGAAAACACAAAAATGTTCTGGTTAATGAGACAGGGCTGGGGGCAGGGAAGAGTGGGAGGAGGACAGCAGCAACAGGAGAAAGAGGTACTGGAGAGATGGTTTAGCAGTTAAGCGCTTGCCTGCCCAGTTCAAGGCTCAATTCCCTAGTACCCACATAAGCCAGATGCACAAGGTGGTGCATGCATCTGGAGCTCATTTGCAGTGGCTGGAGGCCCTGGTGCATCCATTCGTTCTTTCTCTCTCTCCCTCCTTCTCTCTAGGTCTCTCTCAAATAAATAACTTTTTAAAATAGGAAGGGAGAGAGAGGGAGTAGTCAGGAAGGACAATACTCAAGGTAGAGGACAGGAGTGATGCAGGCAGAGAGACACACCAGACTTACTCTTCACACAAATAGAAGAAAAAAAATGGCAGCATAGAGGTGATTTTTCTGCAGGTTTTGTTTGTGTAAAGTGAATACATAGTATGTGGAACACCTTACCTTGCTGGTCATGCTGGGGAAAGAGAACGGAGTGACCTGCAGCCCTGGGATCCCACACAAGTCCTCTAACTGGGGTTCAGTGCCGGAAATGGTATCTGCTGGCTTCTCTTCCCCAGCCTCTTGCTGCCCTTCGGATCTGAATCTCTGGGGATCGTCCTCTATGGCAAAGGTCTGCACTAAGGCATCCTTTAGCTCCACCTTCAGCTCAGCCTTGTTGCATGTGTTTACTAGCCAGGCCTCTCCAGCTGACTTCAGTTCATCATGTGGCTTGAAGAAAAAGTCGGCTGGGACAGAATGGCCAAGTTCACCTCTCAGCTGAACAGCCAGCTGCTTGAGTGTCTTCTGAGTTTCCCCATCAAGGTGATCTCCAAGAAGCTCCTGCTCAGCCAACCGTATGCACTCCAAAAGCAGCCTGCCCAGTGCTTTCAGGAGGTCTGGCCTGTTTCCCCAAAGGAAGAAAGTGGGAAAATAAGCTTCTTGTTGCAGCCCTGTCCCATACTCAGCTTCCTGAGTTTCTCCTACTGAAGTCAGTCCAGATTTTGTCTGAACTAAATACAGCGAGGCCCTGCAGTATGCCACGCAGCATGCCAACCATTGGATTCCTTGTAACCTCACTGCACCCAGACAAGACAGGTATAACATTTCTATTTTATGGGTAGCACATGACATTGGTACATGGCTTATAAGTATACCACACAGATAAGAAAGCAGGTTGGCACACATTCTTGTGTACTTCTTGTGCTGGGCACTGTTGTAGGGACCAGAGATACAAAACCATGGGTAAGGACTTAGAGGCAGTATGTAAACAAATCGGTACTCCACAAGACAAAAAGGGAAACATGGGCAGTGTAAAAGTGTGGGAGGGCTGCAAAGCAATAGACCAGGGTCCAGACTAAGGGTTCAGAGAGAATGCCAGGAGAACCCTGAAGTTAAGGGAAACTAGCCAGGAAAGGGGATGGACTAGTAGAAGCATGACACTGAGAGATGAACAACCATGTGGCTATGCAGAAATTAGGGAGGGCGGGCTGGGAGGTGGGCCGGAGAGACAGGAGGGGGAGTCTTGCATGCCATGCCATGTTAAGGAGAGTGAGTCCCTGAAAGGCCTGTGATGCAGTGGCTTTCTCAGGCACAGGCTTCAGAAAGGTGGCAGGCTACTGTGTGGAGGACAGATTTCCTGTCAAGAGGATGTGTCAGCACACACAGGAGCTCCTTCTACTCTGGTCTACTCACAGAAATGACAGCAAAAAATGCATAACCAAAGAGAATTTCAAGATATATTAGAGGGCTCAAAACAAGATAAAGGTACCCACAGACCCCTCAAAAGGAAACCGTCTAGAATAAAGGCTGCAGAAAGCAGTAGAGCCAGAAACTCAACTGCAGGGTGGAAGAGGAACTAGACAAATGCCATGGGCCTTAGAGAGCCAGCATCTAAGAGAGAGCATTCAAGACCAATACCAAGCTCACATGAAAATCCCATTCCTAAAACGGACAGTAATCTGGGCACCAGAGCAGTGGGTAGTAGATGAAGCATGTGTTGTGCAAGCATGAAGGCTTGAGTTCACATCAGCACCCACATGAATGCTGGGTACGGCACTGTGCATCGACAATCCCAGTGCACAGAACACAGAGACAGGTGGAATTTCCAGAGCAAGCTGGCTAAATAGTCTAGCCATGTCAATGAGCTCTGTTGGCAGTGAGAGATCCTGCCTCAGTGAATAATGTGGAGAGTAACTGAGAAAGACATCTGGCCTCTACATGTATGTGTGGAGATGCATCCATACACACACATGTGCACTTACTAGCATATGAACACACATACAATCATGCACATACCACATACAAATACACATGGAAAAAAGATATCAGTCTAAGAAATGAGAAAAATCATACATAGGAAAACAGACACCAAAGAAATAAGAGAATTCAGGAAAAGAGACATCATAAAGTAATTTACCAAAGATATCAAAATAAAAACTGTTTAAAACATCTAAAAAATAAAACAAAAAGCATGAAGCAAGGACTAAAAACACAGAGAGCTGTGGGGAAAAGCACTGGAGGGCAGGATCCAGGTAGAGGGTGTCTGGGACAGTGTGGCTACCTCCCAGAAGAAAGACAACTCAGTAAAAATGAGGTCATACAGTCAGCAGAGAAAAGGGACAGGGTGGCCCTCATTGTATTCCTTCTTTTAGTTTCTACTTATTGCCTTTAAAAGATCTTGGAAGAAAGACCAGAGCCTACCCTCTCCTTTTAATACACCAGGCCATCCCTCCCTCTGATCATGGCTATCACTGGAAATGGCAGCTCCCATGCCAATCTTCCCCACTGTACGATAATGGCAAGACCTGCCTCAATATTCCCATGTCCTAGAGCAGGACAGTCAACTCAAACAACTATAGCACACTGAAATGAAGGAAAAATAAAAATGCAAGATGTATGGTGCATTGCTCATTTCCAGTGTGGAAACATCACTAACTATCTTAAACTGTAACAGTAAAGTCAGACTTTAAAAATCTTTCTCAGCTGTTGTATGTCTCAGCTGTTAAGGCACTTGCCTGCAAAGACTTAAGGACCAGGGTTTGATTCCTCAGTACCCACATAAAGCTAGATATGCACAAAGTGCCGCATATGTTCCTTTGCAATAGCTAGAGGCTCTGGCATGCCTGTTCTTCCTCTCTCTCTCCCCCTCTCTTCCCCTTCCCCCTTTCTCTCTCTCTCAAAAAAAAGATAAATAAGTATTTTAAAGATATATCTCTGGTAGACTAAAGGCCCACCATGGCTCAGGGAACACTGTGAAAAAGAGGGCAGAAAGACTGTAAGAGTCACAGAATGAGTAGGAATATCCTGAGGCATAGTACCCCAATGGAAGAAGGCCTTTATTAACCCCAAAAAGGAAGGCCCTCAGGGAAAGGGAAGCTAGGGTACAGAGGATGAGGGGATCTAGAGTTTAATCTTTTATAAAATAAAAGAAAAATGTCCTTGGCATTCCAAGAATCAGAAGTTTTCTAAATTACCCTTTCCTTTCTCTCCCTTCTTTAATAATGATAAGAAACAATGACAAATACTCTTCAGCTATCCAGAGGACCATGACTCACCACCAGACAATTCACAATAAAACCCAGGGGAAAGACTTTACATATGGGTACTAAAAGGTGGTAAAAAGGCCATTATATACTAAAGTGGTAGTGCTATTAACTAAAAAGTTTCTAGGATTGCTTTGCTAGAAATATGAATAGCAGATTCATTAAGCTGTTACTGTAATCAGGACCTTTAGAAAAGTCTGGTCCCAGGATCCTGTCAGAGGCCCAAGTAGTGTTTCCATGCCCTTCCTGAGCATCTGTGCCCAACAGAAGGCATAAGGAAAGGTACTGACATTCACTAAGCACTTACCATGTGCCATGTCCTTTAAATACTACAAATCCTCACAGACTATAAGAGCAGAACAGGTGAATGAGTGGGCTTGAAGAAATTCGGGATGCCCCAGAAAAGAGGCAGAGAGCAAAGATGAAAACCCAAACCATTCTGACCCCAACAAAGCACTGACTCTTTGTAGTTTCCTAAGTTTACCTTCTGCTGAGAAGTGAGGCTTTCAATTGTCTGCAATGTTCAAAGATTTATTGGGTACTCTCCAACTGACACAAAAGACAGAGGTGAGAAAGAAAAAGAAATGATGGAGAGTTACATGTACACTGATGACTGAAAAAGACAATGTCATATAACAGTAAGTACTATGCATGACAGGGAAGGACAGAGGAAGGCATCCAATAAACAGATACAGGGTCTCCCTTCAGATCAAGGAAAGGCTTCTCTCAAGAGCTGACATCTCAATGGAACTATGCTGGCTGTACACATTTGGGTGAGGTATATTCCAAAAGAGAGAACTCTAGCTAATGCAAGAACCATTGGTGGAAAATGGACTTGGATATATGCAGAACAGAAAGACAATCAGTGAGTGTGGCTGAGGCTCCGTGAACATGAGTAGCAGGTGATGAGGTCAGGAAAGAGGCTGGGTCAAGAAGCTCTGATTGGCCTCTATGGACAATGGAAAGCCACTGGAGGATGTTACAGATGGAAGAGACAGGATCTGACCCAAGTGTCACAAAAATCACTAGCTGTTCTGTGGAGGATGGACTATGAAGGGCAGAAATGGGAGTGAGCAGGTTAAGTGAGGACACTGTGCTACTGCAGGAGTGCAGGCAAGAGACCAAGAAGGTAGGAGTGGAGATGGGAAGGGACTGAATTAGGGATGGAATCAGGACAACTTGATGTGGCTACAGGGATTGAAAAACTTACACTTTTGTGATATAACTCAGACACAGAAAGAAAACTGCTGTTATGTCCTCACTCATATATGGACCCTAACTTGGAATAGATTTGTTTGTATCTTAAGGGAAGCATCAGCACTTATGGTCAGAAAACTAGAATTAGGCTTGGAGAGAAGAGAAGCAGAGAGATTTTAGGGAAGGAGATAATAGGCAGACAGGTAGAGGGGCAGAATACAGGGGGTGGAAAGGTCTAAGGGGGAGTAGAGGAAAGGGAGGGAGAGATGGGGGAGGGATACAAAAACTAAAGACAGTATGGGTAAGTGCCATAGAAACCTAATTGTTAGCTAATGAAAAGACCAAAAAAAAAAAAAAAAAAAAGATGAGAGGGAAGAGAGAGACAGTGTGGGCAGAAGTACCCCACTAGGGTAGAGAAAGATGAGGGGCAGGGGGGAGAGAAAGAGAGAGGGTGGGCGGAAGTACCCCGCTAGGGTAGAGAGAGATGAGGGGTAGGGGGGAGAGAGAGAGAGAGAGAGGGTGGGCGGAAGTACCCCGCTAGGGTAGAGAAAGCTTTACTTTGAAGCCATGGCTATTGCAGGTGAGTCCCAGTGCTGGAGATGGGTCACCTCCAGGCAGTGAAGTGTTGGACAGGGAGGCCAAAACAATGCAGGCCATTGCCAAATTGATTGCCCCTGAGGTAGATGGTAAGACACTATTGCTGAAGATACCACAGGTTGTGGTTGCAAGACACTGAGAAATCAGACTGGAACTGAAATGGAAGTCATCCCCCCACCACACAGCTGACATAATGCTGGAAGGCTCCATGCAAACTGCGGGGGAGGCCAAAGTCATCTATAATCTGAACAAGCAGTAAATCCTGAAAGCAACAAAATCAACCAGCCAGGAAAGATATACTCACCAATGCACTAAATTATGAAGGTAATCAATTGTTCTCTTACTGGATAAGAGACCCAGTTCAGGCAAGGTATTAAGGATTGAATCAAAAACCTAAGGCTTGGAAGGTAACAGTCCCCAGAGGGAAGGTTCCACTGTCCTCTGGCTAAATGGAGAGACTGTACCTATCAAAAAGCCTTCTAAGTTTGTATATTTAAGCCCTTTGATTAATGTTGATCTCACTTTTTGGTTAGAGAATCTTCTTTTTACAAATGGCAGCAAATACCAGAGACTGAAGACTCATCAAAATGATAAGAGAAAGCCGAGGACTTAACACTAGACAAGGCATGTCTACCAGGACGTAGGGAACACTGCAGAGGTAGTCTTGGAAAGAATGTGAGTGCTGCTCTCACTGCCAGCCAGAGACTCATCCCCCGGAGATGGTGCTGGATACTGAGGAGACTCAAAACTCATCAAAGTAGAAAATAAGAGGCTGTTGAAAGCTCAACATAAAAGGAGATTTCTACCATGACACCTCCCAGGCTCAAGGAATAATGAGGAAGGGCAAGTGGAAAGAATGCAAGAGCCACAGGGTGTGTAGGTATACTTTGGAGCATTATTCTCCCAAAATAACCTGACTGATACACTCATGGGCAGATTAGACCAAGAACCTGGGTTTGGAGAGATTACCACTGACACATCTAGTACCCACCCAGGTGGAAATGTCCGAAGCAGAGCTGACTGTGCGATCTGAAGACAGAAATCTGAGTGTAGCACAGCATACTCTAAAGGGCTGGAAGAGCAGAGGAAGACAGAAAGGGAATGAGTTAACAGCTTGGGACACATCAATATTCTCCAACAGAGAGCAAGGAGAGGCCAGGGAGAGGTTGGGGAATAGGCCAGCGGACTTCACAACTTGGAAATTGCTACGGACTTACTATGTGAAGCAAAGGATATGAAAGCATTTAGAATGGGGTAGAGAATGAGAGAAAGTGGATGCTATAAATAAATGATAATTCTGAGAAACCTTGCCTTGGTGGTAATAAAGAAATGGGACCATAGCTAGAATGGATATGAAATCAGAGGGAATGGGGAACTCTTCCTAAATGTCTGATATCAAGCTATTTTATGTTTATGAAAACCATTCAGTGAGAGGGAGTACTCATGAATTATTCAGAAGAGACAAGGGCTGAGAAGACAGGACCCAAGCTGTAATATGAAGTCTGGCCAAATAGAAAGGCTGGCTTTGGATGGCAGCAGGAATATGTCTTCTACTCCACCAGTAGGAAGGTCAGAATGCAGCGTTGGAGGCAGGCAGTATGGCTTGGGTTTGATTGCTTCTATTTTCTTTTATTTATTTATTTCTATTTATATGGGTGCGCAGACAGAGAAAGAAAGAGGCAGAGAGAGAGAGCATGGGTATGCCAGGGCCTCCAGCCTCTGCAAACGAACTCCAGATGCATGTGCCACCTTGTGCATCTGGCTTACGTGGATCCTGGGGAATCAAGCCTCTCGGGACCCTTAGGCTTCAGAGGCAAGTGCTTAACCGCTAAGCCATCTCTCCAGCCCCACTTCTATTTTCTTAATAACAAATACAACAGGGCCATTAGCCAGTGAGGATGGGGAGAAGAAAGCTATGCAACATTCAGTCTGTGCCTCTTAGAGTGTAGATAAAAAATAAACAAATAAAGACCCATCCTGTGAACACATGTAATATGAGTAGGATTAACCTAGATTTAAGGGTAGGGATGTGCAGAGGCAACAGGAATGCTGGTTCAGAGACCAACATGTACAAAGGCCTTGAAACCACAGCCACTTGATTCATTCTCCATACTGAGAAGGGTAGTGTGACCCAGGTACAGAAAGCAAGTCAAGAACAGCACAAGCAGAGCTGAGGGCGAAGCTGCTAGATTGCGCAGAGCCCAGCAGACCAGGGAAAGATTTCTGAGCCCAAGGACAGCACAGCGTGGCTGAAGGAGTTATGTAAAGTGGTCCACTGCAGTTTTACACAACTCCTCTGGACGCACTACAGCCCAGACGGGAGGACTGCAGGACAACAGCTAGAAGCTGTACCAGCAATCCTGAAGAAAACGAAGCAAGCGAGGTCTGGAGAAGCAGCATCCTGGGCTTAGAAGGTAAAGGAGACACAAGTATTAGTACTAGGGTCCTGTCTAGAACCCCCACAAGTCGAGTGCCGCTAAACTATACATTCTCTCTGCAAACACTTGCCTATAGCCAGAACATACCCTTCTCCACAGACCTCCTTGGACTCCTACTGGCCTCATGTTCCAGGGCTTCTGCACCTGTCCTCAATTATGCCCACAACTGCACAATCAGACCTCCTAGGAGGTAGCCTCTCTACTTCTATTACCTGGAGATCAAGAGTATATTAGCCTTTTAAAAATCATTTTAATAAAAGTATCAAAGAGTGTTTCTCCTTTAAATTTTTATAACTGCTTGGCTATCAAATATCACATAAAACTTGCAGCAGCAAAGACCAAAAACAACTTTTGATGGTAAAATGCTGAACATAATTAGGGGCTGGGGATATAGCTCAGTGGATAAAGTGCTTGCTAAGCAATCTTGAATATCGTAGTTTAGATCCTGGGAACGTATGTAAAAAGTCAGACACCATATCAGGTGTCTGTAATCCCAGCCTGCCTGTGACAAAATGGGAGACGGAAACAGAAGAGCCCAGAAGGACAAAGCCTAGCAAATGCAGTGGTGAACAAGTAGAGACCCCATATCAAACACGGCAGGAGAACTGACACCTGAAATTGTCCCCTGATCTCCACTCATCACACCTGTGTGTGTGCACATGCACATACATATACACAAACATAATTAGGTCTGAATTTTTAAAGATCAAGAGATTTATCATCTCTTTCTCTCAAATAATGTATTTGTTTGCTCCCTTAGCTAACTTCTGGATCTGTCAAACTTAGTTACTGCTTTTATTTGAAATAAAACATTCTCAGCACAAAAAAAAAAATAGAGAGAGATTTAGAGTATAACTTAGGAACATTGACGTCCACCAGCTTAACAACTGGATGAGCTTCTGTCCACCAAAATCCATCACAACCCATCTGTCCCTAGCACACACCCCCTGAGAATATTCTGATGTGGTCCTCAGAGAAGCAGTGGTATCTTTTATAAAGCTGGAGACCCAAATGTTTAAAGATATTCCCCACTTCTGAGCAACAGCTGTGGCCACCTAACTCTTTGATAATAAACCAGAAAAGCTATTGGCATGTCCCTATGGAGGACTTATGCTAGAAGCATAGTAGGTATCAGCCTCTTCAATCTCACAAGAACAGAATGGAATGCTTCAACTGAAGAAAGTGCCACAAGGCTTAACCCACCAAGAAATGTTACTGAACGGTCTGGCTCTTGCCACACACCAGGGCAGTTGTAATTATCTGTATCAGAGGAGAACAGAACACACATGACATGCCAGACAATTTTCTTCAACACTTTTCTAAGTCCTCATAGCAATGCTGAGAAGTGGACAGAGAAACAAAGGTACTGAGAAATAAAGGGGCAACTCTGTAGTCCACAGCCCAAAAAACTGTCATAGATGGTCTAGAAGGAATATGAATGAAGGAAAAGCTCAGGAAGGACTAATTTAACAAATACAAATGTAGTAAATGTTTCTCTTTCTTTGCTTTAAGGAAATCAACCTGTAGAATTTCATCAGATGAGATCTATTTCCAGTAGATATGAGAGGCAAATTTAGTTCAAGTTCAACATAAAACAGCAGCGTCACAACAACAGCATTTTTATGCTATTGCCAAAACTGGCGTAGATTCCAGTAGGGCTGACTCCTCTCGCTGACAAGCAGGCAGCTTTATCAGAGATTCTCAGCATTAATTCTCAAGAAAAGCTTTCTCTGGCCTCTAACAGGCCTGCATGAGGCTTTGCTGAAGTCTCTTCACAGCCACCAGAACACAACGTAATTACTTTATTGTATGATTGGTAAGATTCCTTCCAAGCCATTTTGGGAGCTCTCTCAGGTACACTGCACACCACCAGCTAAATCCATTTAGTAAATGAGTGAATTCTCACCTCAAACCAGGTACAAAGCAATGCTTGGGCCCACATCTACCTGTACTCGAGTGATGAAGTGGCCTTCTCATGGAAGAAAGAGGCAAGCAGGCCCAGGAGTTCACCTTCTAGGCTCTGGTCTCCAAGGCAGCCAGACTTGCAGGCCCCATCATAGTCTAAAATATTAGAATCTGTGTGCCTTAAATATCCATTTTTGCTGCCCCCTCTGGCACAGTCTTCCATAATCTGCAAAAAGAAGTATAGGTTAAATGGAGTATTATGGAGAAGGGAGGGAGAGATGGAAGAGAAAGGACATAGAGGGGCAGTGAGTTCAAGTACTCACAGAAAAGAGGGAAAGGGGATGCAGGTCTCGGGTTTATGTGCTCACTTTAAGCCAGGGCTATGTTTCTATCACTTCTCCTCACACTAAATTTCCTCCCTACAAAGTAGAAAAGGTCATGGAAACAAGGTGGGTAAGTCAGGTTAAGTGTCTGACTCAATACAGGTTCCCCTGGATACCTGTTTTCCAAGCCTCTTTCTACTACCTGAAAGTTCTTCCAAGGGCCAGAACCATGTGACCCACAATGCTTCAGATGGTTATCATACATTTCCTGTCACATAGCCTCCTTAGTACTCTACAGGCATGCACTAATTAACACAGCTTTGATGTGTCTCATTAAGAAGGTGGAGAGAGGTCCTAATTCCAAGGAAGATGTTATTTTCAGAGGTGCCATAGTGGGTCCCTGTGGGTCCCAAAGGATCACTACCATGGAGACATCCAGTTAAAGCCTGTTCTGGGCATGTCCTGAGGTGGTGCAATTAGCATTCTCTCTCCCCTATCCAAAGCTGTAAATTTCCTCGCCCAGTCTATAAATAACTCCTCTTGGCTTTATTACTGTTGGTGATACGCACATTAGCCATCACTCCCATCTCTCCACACTGGAAAAATGAAAAAAAATTCCCCCATCTCTCCACACTGGAAAAATGAAAAAAAAAAATTCCCCCATCTCTCCACACTGGAAAAATGAAAAGAAAATTTAATGGAAGACAAGACTGACACAAATGAGCTGTTATTTATAGGGTCTTGCTTGTCACCAATCTACTTATTAAATCAATCAAATAAACAGCCTTCAAAAAAGGAAACATAGATTATAAGAATATAAACAGTACCTGTTATCATTTCCTGAGCACTTACTACATGCCTTTCTATTTAAGCATCCCAAATAGAAGAGTTTCTATCCTCGTTGATAAGGAAACTCGGGCTTGGGGGTTAATCAAAGGGGTCACAAAGGAACCAGTTATAGCAGTGACACAGCAAGACTCAAAATAAGGCTTATCTGTAAATGTCCTCGCCCAGTCTATAAATAACTCCTCTTGGCTTTATTACTGTTGGTGATATGCACATTAGCCATCACCCCCATCTTTCCACACTGGAAAAATGAAAAAAAAATTCCCCCATCTCTCCACACTGGAAAAATGGAAAAAAAAAAAAAACAAAAAACCTTCCATTTCCAATTGCTCTGCCCTCCAAATATATCTACATCTTGTAACCGCCCATTCAGGATCCATGAACATGGGCACCTTGAAGACTAAAAGTGCCCAACCTCTAGCCTACTATCTTCTGCCACATATCAGTCTCAAGATTCCTTAAATCTTGGAGGCTGTTCATTAGAATGGTTTAGTAGCAATGTAACAGGAAGGGTGGGGCTCAAACTCTCCCAGTGCCCAGAGAAAACCAAGCTGGATTCATTATCAAGAGACTGCAAAGGGCCACTTAGTTACAACAGGGACTGCAATCAAATATCTGAGAGCTCAAAACAGTCCAGACATAAGGGTTCTTGTCCTAAACCTGTCAGTGACTTAAGCTATGCCCTGAGTAAATCTTCTCCCTTGATTTCCAATACATAAAATAAACACTGAATTAGATCTCTACACATCTCTCTAGGCCCACCACTAGTCTTTGTTATGTGATAACTATCTCATTCTTATAACCAACTATATATTTCATGGCTGGCTCCATCAGCCATGTTGTAACTTCTTACTCACCACTGGCATACAGTGGGCACTGGCTTGGGCCCAGAGTGGGACACACAGAAGGAGTTAACTGCCATGTTCCTACCTCATTACACTGCGCCAAATGCGGATCCCTTTGCTGTTTATTCTCATCCTCCTCTTCAGTTTTGATTGTGACCTCATCCTCCTTGCCAGCCAGAAGCTATGTGGAGCATGGAATGGTGTGAAAAAACAACCAAAAAAAGTGTGCAGTATGAATATGCATGACTAAGTCAATTTTGTCTTTTTTTTTTTAAGTGGAAAATAAAAACAAACAAAACAAAAAAATGCCAAAGCTATGAAAAAAATTAACTGAAGTTAGAGTTACTGGTTCTGGCAAATCACATTCAGCTGCCTGGGACTGAGAATGATTCAAGGATAAATTCCCCAAGAAATAACCAAGGACTTTTCCCTGGCCTTGCAGGCTCTTTCTGTGCCAATGCAAACGGAACATGCTCTCAGTTGTGCCACTGCCATTTCTACCTTTGCTAAATCCACTTTCAGATTATATAAAGGTAAAAAGATTTTGGAAAACAGCTATGATGTCATTGAGAATATCCAAAATAGCAAAGAAGCAGTAAATGAAATTTACAGTGTGCCCAATTTATTCATCACGTCTCCTATTTAGTACAGGGCATAAACGTCTTGTTAGGCTGTCACACATCTGATAGGGACAGTCCCAATAACACTGTCATTTTGCTGACAAAAGTCCTCATCACTAATAAGACTATCAAGCTTGCCTGATGATAACTTTATGCTATTGGAAATGAAGGAGAGTTATTTATAGAGACTGTAGAAATCTGAAATACTTCAAAAAAAAGTATAAAAAATCCCAAAGCATTCTCTGTTCCTAAAAATGGACAAACTTCACAGAAATGCAAGACCCCAGCTCTCTAGAAGAACAGAAATTCTCATATTGGGGCATGTGGATTAACCACACAAAACCAGGGAAACTCGCCACATAGACCAGGCTGGCCATGCCTAGGAAGGATGCCAATAAAAGCTATTCCAAAAATCACAGCAAACCTCACCTCACTGACACAGCTGCTCATTGCACTGAAAATGTGACAGTCACAGAGCACAGGGTCACGTGTTGGGCAGCTGTGCATACGAGATACTTGCGGTTCCATCTCAATGGTTTTTGTGATGAGTTTCAACATTCAGTCAATTGTACCCAAAACTCTCCCTGTCTGTTGAAATTCTTCTGAACATCCTCTTACAAGGAAAAACCTTGCTTTGTTAGGGGAAAAAATGACTTTGGAATGTTACTTTTTAGAAAGTCCCCAGGGTCAAAAGACAATCAACCTACCACATCTAAATCTGTAACCAGGATCAAAGAGATCTGATGATCAAAATCAAACACATTTCATATACACATAGAAAAATTTACTTCAAGTTTACAAATATGAATCAGAAACCCCTTTCTTTATCCAGCTTCTTACCTCAAATTACCTTAAATCATCCCCCTGATGGCAGAGTGGGGCAGGGTGAGACAGTGTCTCACTGTGTAGCCCAATTACTTAGAATAAGATAGGCTAAAGTCTGTGAGAATTCCCTTGCTTCTGTCTCCACCCAGTGTTGGGATTACAGGTTAGTGGCACCATGCCCACTTAGGTACTAAGTGATACAGAACTATCAAAATTGTTGGCAGAAGCATAAAAATGTTAAACCTCTTCCTAGACACCCAATGCACAAAGACTTGTGCATAAATTTCCTATCACCCTTCCCCCAAATGTCTACTGAGAATGAGTAATAGTGTAATACTACATACCAACTATCAATTATACAACAACATGGATGGGTTTCAAAACGATTATGCAAAGTGAAAAAAACCTGAAAGTCCAATTCAGACAGATTATAACACAACAAAACAGAAGCCAGTGGGAGAGAGCTGACAACAAGGAACATAAAAGACCGTGCCAAGAGTTGGGGTTACATAAATTTGTAAAACCTAACAAATGTAGGCTTATGTCTACATTTTATTGTATATAAGACCTTAAAAGAAAAAGTATCTAAATATATACTAGAGTTAAATATATACATGCTTAAGTACTTAGAGGGAATGTACTGATGTTTGCAATTTCAATTTCAATTTATGGAGTAGGTAAGATGAAGTGATGACAGACAGGTGGGAAATGTTAATAGAGTGTAGGTGGTAAATACCACATCATCTCCCTCATAAGGGAATCTAAACAAGTGGGTCTCACAGAAGTTGGTAACAGTGTTATTGGAACTGGGGAGGGTAGGGAAGAGGGATGGGAGAAGGTGAGGTGGGGATAGCACATTAGGTAGATAGATAGAAGTTGCTCACAGCAGGGGGCTTCCAGATAACAATAATGCACAGCTGTAAAAACTAGAAGTCTTTCACCACACAAAATGATAACAGGCTCAAGGAACTGGACATGCTTAACTTAAATATTACACAGTGTATCAAAACCTTACATAGGACCCCCTTTTAATATTTATAATTACATTTCAAGATTTGGCTCAGCTATGTATTTGTCAGTTATAATTTTTTTTCTAAAAAAAAAAAAACAAAGAAAATCAACTTTGAAAAGAAAATGCACTTTAAATTTTTAAATTACATTTCATAATACATAGCTTGAAGTCTTAAATGATAGCTATAAATGTTTTGTTTAAATTATTTACATTTAATGGCCATATTTACACAGAAAACTGAGTAAATGAGTTAAAATTTCTGAAATGCAAATTTGTAAAAGAAGGACAAAAAATGGAAAGCATTATAAGATTTCTTTTTTTCTTGGGCTGGAGAGATGGCTTAGCGGTTAAGGTACTTGCCTGCAAATCCAAGGGACCCAGGTTTGATTTCCCAGGACCCAAGGTAAGCCGGATGCACATGCAGTGCATGAGTCTGGAGTTCATTTGCAGTGGCTAGAGGCACTGGTGTGCCCATTCTCTATCTGCCCCCAACCCTTGCTTTTCTTTTTTCTGTCTTTCTTTCTTTCTTTCTTTCTTTCTTCCTTTCTTCCTTTCTTCCTTTCTTTCTCTCTCTCTCTCTCTCTCTCTCTCTGTCTCTGTCTCTGTCAAATAAATTAATTAAATATTTAAATTTTTTTTTCTTGATGTCTAAAGTCTTATCTGAGGCAATTTACATTAGAACTAAACCTCATAATCCAAGGCCCAGCCAAGATGTTGAGGTTGCACTTTGAGCATTTGCATTAAGTTTATAGGAAATGGACTGGGGCAATTCTGTCAGAAGGAATCTTTCCTCACAACCCTATTAAGGAGTAAGAAATCAAAAACCTTTCCTGTTCCTCCTTCCAACTGGCCAACTTATGCAATCAGCCCCAAAGTTGTTCCAACTCCTACTGCAATTGTTCCCACGCTTCTTCAAGAAGTCCTTTTCCAGGGCTAGAGGGATGGGCTTAGCAGTTAAGGCGCTTGCCTGTGAAGCCTAAGGACCCAGGATCAACTCTCCAGTTCTAGAGAGAGTGAGAGAGAGAAAATTGCCTGCATCTGGCATCTGCATCTGGCAAGCACAAGGTTGCACATGCCCACTAGGTGGTGCAAGCATCTAGAGTTCAATTTGAGTGGCTGAGGCCCTGACACGGCAATTTTCTCTCTCACACTCTCTCTAGAACTAAATAAAAATTCATTTGAAGAAAAAAAAAAAAAAAACAAAGTCCTCTTCCATGAGGTTGAGAAATTAAAGGCACTTGATTATAAAGCCAATTGGCCCAGGGTTCAATTTCCAAGTCATCCATGTAAGCCAGACACAAAAGGTGGCACAAGTGGCTAGTGTTGCTTTGCAGCAGCAAGAGGCCCCGGTGCATGTGTGCATGAGCTAATAAAAATTAAAAAGAAACAATGAATTTCTTCTTCAGAATGAGCTTCTGCTCCTCTGCTTAGAGGACAGAGCACAGTTGTGGTTGTTTCAGGAACAACTACCTTGGGGCCCTTTCATTGTTTTCCACGTCTGTGATCTGGTCAAAAGGGCTCTGTTTCAGCTCCTTCCTCCTCTGGTACTCCAAGATATTGTGTCCTCACCTCCTATCATTGTCCTTCATCACCCAGGACCCAAAGCTAGCACTGTGGTGGTGACTGCTGCTGTGTTTCAGGACTCTGCCACCATCTAGATTAGCCTTCTTGGCAACAGAACAGCCCTTCTTTGTGGAAGGGGAAGCATAATTGTGAAGAGAGTAGAGATTGGTGCCTCTGGAGGACCAGCAGAGAGTAGCTATGGCCCGTCATAAATGGGGACACCTACTCCAACCTTCTGGAATAGGGCTGCCTCTTTTCTATAAAAATCAGATCCATTTCTTCCTCAGCTTCTATACTTCCTAAGCTGCTGCTAGTGGTGGGTGGTATACCCTCATGAAGGATACCAGGGCTTGGGCTAGCCAGCAGGGAGGACTTTGCTGGAAAGAGGAAAAATAGCTATATTTTACTGAGTTTCTAGTACATGACAGACACTATGCCAAGGGCTTTACATATCACACAAAATAATAGTACCTTAATAAGTCAAGCTGACAGAAAACTTCTCATTCAAATGAAATTAAATCTACTCTGATGAGATTGTTTTTGGTGTTTATGTGTGTCTACATATTCATGAATGTGTATAGATGCACATGTGACATAGTGCATATGTGTAAGTCAGAGGTATCTATTTTTACCTCCCACCTTGTTTGGGGCAGGATCTCCCCTTCACTGCTGCATTTCCAAGCTAGCTGACCATCAGTTTCAAGACTACTCTCCTGTCTGCTCCCCTGTGTGCCATAAGCGCACTGCAATTACAGACACACAGTCTGGTTTGTACACTGGTTCTGGGGATACAAAATCTTGCACTCACACTTGTGCCTGATCCATTGAGCTATCTCTCCAGCCCCATACCCTGGTGATCTTAACAGAATACTCAATGAGCGCCCTCTTCTTCAAAGTACCATTTCTGTCCTCTAGTTCCCAGCTTCTTACTGTGGGCTACAGCCCCATATGGGGGCCACATAACTGAATGTGGAACTCAAACAATTTATAAACAGTAAAAAGTTTTAAACATGAAATAACAAAATAAATTCAAATTCGAACATGCAGTAAATCCAAGGTGTCTGACAGCATTTGCCTGTGTTGCATTATACAACTTCACTATAGCCTTGGTTCTAAACACACATGTTCACTTTGCTGTCAAGCCACACACCACCAACCTACACAGCCTGAAATCCCATGGCTCAGGTTCTCAAGTACTGCACGTTATGAATTACTATACACAGAGGTATTTTTGCTCTCATAGAAACATAATAATTTAATTAGAAAACAAAGACTTTTAATATTTTCCTGCCATATTCCTCAGCATGTATAAAATTAGTTATATTTGGATTATACTATTACAATGTTTGATTTTTTAATTATTTATTTTGAGAGAGAGAGAAAGAGGCAGAGAGACAGTGACAGAGAGAGCTGGAGAGATGATTATTAGTAAAGGTGCTTTCCTGAAAAGCTTAATGACCTAGGTTCCATTCCCCAGTACCCATATAAAACCAGATGTACAAAGTGGCACATGCATTTGGAGCTCATTTGCAGTGATTGGGGACCCTGGTGCACCCATATTCATTCATTCTCT
Source organism: Jaculus jaculus (assembly GCF_020740685.1). NCBI lineage: Eukaryota > Metazoa > Chordata > Mammalia > Rodentia > Dipodidae > Jaculus > Jaculus jaculus. Next base: position 133,945,158 of record NC_059102.1, on the reverse strand, counting down.
TTCTGCTTGCAAATAAATATTTTTAAAAACTTTCTTAACAAACTGAAAAAAAAAAAAAGTCACGAGGGCCAGAGAGATAGCTCAGCAGTTAATGGTTCTTTCCTGCAAAGCCTGATGTCCCAAGTTCAATTCCCCAGTATCATGTAAAGCCGCAAAGTGGTACATGCATCTGGAATTCATTTACTGTAGCAAGAAGCCCTGGTGCTCGTTTGTACTCTCTCTCCTTGCAAATAAATAATTTTTAATAATCATGAGGGCTGAAGATATGGCTCAGTGGTTAAAGGTGCTTGCTTATAAAGTCTGACAGCCTGGGTTCAATTCCCCAGTCCCCACATAAAAGACAAATGCAAAAAGTGGCCCGTGCATCTGGAGTTCTTTTGTAGGAGGTACTGGTATGTTCTCTCAGTGTTTCTCTCTCTCTCTCTCTCTCTCTAAATATGTGTGTGTGTGTGTATGTATGTATGTATATACATACATACATACATACATACATATATATATATATATATATATATATATATATATATATATATATTTTTTTTTTTTTTTGGTTAGAGTAAGGTAGGGTCTCACTCTAGCCCAGGATGACCTAAAATTCACTATGTAGTGTCAGACTGGCTTCAAAGTCACAGGGATCCTTCTATCTCTGCCTCCCAAGTGCTGGGATTAAAGGGATGTGCCACCACACCCAGCTCCTAAATATTTTAAAAAATATCATGAAGTTAATGTTGGCTTAGGAATTTCCACCAGCTTCTAAAATGACCCTAAAGATGCTTTTGCCATTGTGTATTATGTATTTATTTATATGAAATGGTATTCTTGGAATTGATCATTATAAAATCAAAATACTAATTAACTCTGAAACATGTTGAAGATGTTCTATCTCTGCCATATCAGATATTTAATAAAGATTTAAGAGTTTGGTTTTAATAAATGACAAAATTTTGTGTTTACCAAAGAATTGTTTTAGAATAAACTGCTTTAAGGGGAAGTAATATGATAGAGAATGGAATTTCAAAGGAGAAAGTGGGGGGGGGAATTAACACGGGATTTTTTTATAATCATGGAAAATGCTAATAAAAATTTTTTAAAAAAAAGAATAAACTTCTTTATGATTCATTAACAATAAATGTTTTATTTCTATACCTACATACGCAAGGTAATTTAAACATTTCTTGGGCAAAATAAGATCATGAGTGGAAAAAGTTTAAGAAGCCTTGCACACAAGGTCTACTTCTTGTTCACTATGACAGCCCTACAAAATCTGAGCTCAAATCATGCTCCTTGATCTATGTTTTCTCTTCACGCCCCCCCCCAAAAGGAATTCTCAGTTGTCTAACCACATCTAACAATAACAACACAATACAAGCGTAGTTAATCCTTCTTAAATACTGCAAGGTGCCAGCACCTGCACCTCTCAGCTGTCCTCATGGAAACAGTCGCTGTGTGCATCATGGCCATCAGTGCTCACCACCCTGGCTGTGCCCTGCCAAAATCCCCTCAGAATGGTGGCTCTCAAATTCTTCCCGAACATGAAGTAATAACCAGCAGACACACATAAGAAAATAGTAGCCACCTAATTAGAGATTGTTTACATGCACATTAAGACCAGAGGATATCTATTCTTGGTCATCTGATGGTTTCTATGTGAACTGCCAGTTTAAGGGACATGCACATCCATGTAACTGAATGGCACAGTTCTAACCCAGATCAATCCTTTTGTTAAGAATGTGGCAAACCGGGCTGGAGAGATGGCTTAGCGGTTAAGTGCTTGCCTGTGAAGCCTAAGGACCCCGGTTCGAGGCTCGATTCCCCAGGACCCATGTTAGCCAGATGCACAAGGAGGCGCACGCGTCTGGAGTTCGTTTGCAGTGGCTGGAGGCCCTGGCATGCCCATTCTCTCTCTCTCTCTCTCTCTCTCTGCCTCTTTGTCTGTTGCTCTCAAATAAATAAATAAAAATAACAAAAAAAATTTTTAAAACAGAATGTGGCAAACTAATGGGGTGTGGTGGGGCACGCCTTTAATCCCAGCACTTGGGAGGCAGAGGTGGGAGGATCTCCATGAGTTCAAGGCCACTCTGAGACTCCATAGTGAAATCCAGGTCAGCCTGGGGCTAGAGTGAGACCTTACCTCAAAACTCAAAATAATTTAAAAAAAAAAATGACAAAACCTACCAGGGGCTTCCAAACTACTTCTATCCTCTTTCAAATTAAAAGTTGTTGGGTGGGCTAGAGAGATGGCTTAGCGGTTAAGTGCTTGCCTGTGAAGCCTAAGGACCCCGGTTCGAGGCTCGGTTCCCCAGGTCCCACGTTAGCCAGATGCACAAGGGGGCACACACATCTGGAGTTCGTTTGCAGAGGCTGGAAGCCCTGGCGTGCCCATTCTCTCTCTCTCCCTCTATATGTCTTTCTCTCTGTGTCTGTCGCTCTCAAATAAATAAATAAAAAATTTAAAAAAAAAAAAAAAGTTGTTGGGTGAGCCAGGTGTGGTGTCACACGCCTTTAATCCCAGCACTCGGGAGGCAGAGGTAGGAGGATCACATGAGTCCAAGGCCACCCTGAGACTACAGAGTTAATTCCAGGTCAGCCTGGACCAGAGTGAGACCCTACCTCGAAAAAAAAAAAGTTGTTGGGGGAGGGTAGCTAAAATAAATTTTATGCTTACTGGATATCTTTACCTGTCCTTTGACCTACTAATTACATATCTGGGAATACATTCCAAGACTCAGAAAAGGACTTGCATACAAAGACACTCAATTTAATACAGTGAAACACTTGAAGCAATCTACATCTCCAACAGGAGTCAGGCCATTAAATTTCAGTGCATCCAGAAGAGGGAACAAGATGCTATGACTTAACAAGTATAAAAAAAAAAAAAAAAAAACAGACTGCAAAGTATTACAACATGAGCACATACATACACACAAATATACAAATATAAAATTCAAAAATGAAAATGCTAGCTAATGCTAATTAGTTGTGGCTATATTAAAGAGACAGGATTCGGGGTCATTTCTCCACTTTCTAAAATTTAAAATACATTTTATCCCCCACTTCTCTCTCTCCTTTTATGACTCCAAAGAGCAGGAACCATGCACGCCCAGTCCCCACTATGCAAACCCTGCTGCTCAGAGAAGGCTGAGGACCACATGGCCATTTTTGGTCTGTTTCTGGTTGTTTCTTATAAAAGGAGACCTACACACCCTCCCCAGAGAAAAATTGGCTCCCCTCTTGCCATCTCACCTCACCCTGTCTCCCTGTCCTCCCTCAGCTTCAAATTAGACTGGGCACACCATCTTTCCATGCAGATCTTCCCATCTCTCTCCAGGGGGACATGGGGAACTGTGTGCTATAAAGGAAAAGGCTATTCACAGGGAGCATCAAATTGAAGTGCAATCTGACAAATGACTCAAATCTGAATCGGCTGGTATTAAGATCTTGGAGTGGGCAGAGGAAAAAGCCTCTGTTCTCTAAAGGACATAATGGGACATTTAACAGATTTTTTTTCAAAGGGCAAATGAACAAACAAAACTCGGCATTTACGACTCAAATGGAGTCGGTGAGGAACAAGCCGCTTATTAAAAACGCTGCCTCAGAGGAAGCCAGCCAGGAGACTTGTTTCTCCCTAAGTGGCTTGCCGTTACTCTTGGTTTTCAAAATTATTTGGAGCCCTGGAGGCCAAGATCAATAATAATCCCTGTCTCAAAGAGAGCAGATGGCCAGAGCGCTGCATAAATACCTTTGAGCAGCTCCCACTCTGAAGGTGGGAGGAGGACAGATGACAAACCTTTCCCAGGAAATGATACAGCCACAAATGTGAGACCTGCACTTTACCAGGGGCTTCAGGCTGAGCCAAGACAACCCCACCCAAGAAAATCCCAATTTTGTTCATGAAGGACCCCAGTACACAAGGCCTTTCCACCCCCACAGTGAGAACAGTCCAGGCTTCTGAAATGGTGCTATAGCACACATAGATCCAGGGTCTTCTGAGGGGAGTTGGGCCAGTGAGGGCTCCCTCCCCAGCACAACTTGTGTAGCATGGTCGAAAACAGAGGTCAACGCTAAGACCCAGGTGGATCATGTATCCGCGTCTTCTCAGATGGTAATGAATGCTCCATGGCTGCACCTATGCCATCTCCCTCTGTAGACATGGCCGGCCACTGTCGGGATCCCTGTGAGAACACATTGTACATCCTGATGTGCCCTCACAGTACAGATCCCAGGGCTGGGCCACAGTCATGAGCATCACAAAATGTTCATCTTGCCCATGGAGACACAAGCCAGGCCTAAAGAAGCCTATGGATAGACCTGCTGACCCTACAGCGCCCTCGAGACCCTGCCACAGCAAAGGGGATTTCACTAAGAGGCCTCCTTCAGAAAGATATATCCTGGAAAAAAATCCTTAAGGTGTTTCATTTCTACAATTAACACATGGCAACGACGTTTTATTTACCTCAATTTGTTTTGTTGACTCAAGTCTGCTGTTTCCCTGGAAACCCATGCAGGAGAGATCAAAAATGGTTTTCTTCAGGTGCTGGTTATCGGTATACAGTTCCTTCACAAGCTGTATGAGATCGTTGACCTGGGAGGCAAGAACAAGGAGGTAGACTCTCCACACACACCCTCCCAGGCAAGGCAGGCTGCCTGATTTAAGCCTCAGCTCCTGTGTCTACAGAATGGGTTAGCAAGAGGAGCCACCCAATCACAATCATGGCACCCTGAAAGCTTGACATGGTTTCAGCAGTCAGTCAATGGCAGCTAATGCTACCACTCTCTCTGCCTTGCGGAGGAAGTTTGTCCCTCTGTCAGTCTTGTTTAATAGCACAGGAATTCTTTGTACAGTTATCTAGCAATGTCAGTAATAATGACTTGTTCTTCCTAACACAATTTACAACCACAAAAATACTCCTATGACCTATAGTCAACCAGTTGTTCCCTGTAAAAATACTGAGGAGGTGGATAGGCTAGGGTGTCTATGCCATCTTACAGCAGAGAACCAGAGACAAAAGAAGCACACCATCCCAGGTGCCATAGCTGGAGCATCTGGAAGACAGCATGAGGTATAGCAAGGGCCAAAGTGCCAGATCATGAGCAACAGGGTAGCCTCCTCCAAAGAGGGCCTCCAGCCCGGAGTCAGGATGCCAAGGCTCCAAGACAGTGTTCCTGCAGGACAGGCCTTGCTAGGCCAGGTGCACAGGCAACTGAAATGATACACCTTGGTTTTGTGCAAGCTACAAATCCCAGTGTCTGGCAATCTTTCAAATTCTTCTTAACAGGAGTAATCATTAGCCCTTCAAATAAAGTAGAGCACCCACCCTGTCCACACATGGTAAATATTCAATATATCTAAACAGGAATAAAAATAGATCCATTCTCCAAGGAGGCTATAGTGGGGAAAAGAGGACACTGTGAGTCTATAAACACTAAGTGTCAAGCAAATGAGCTATGCATTGCCCTGCCCACAGCACAGTAGTCCCAGCAGCAGACACTGCCATCTCCACTCTCTTCACCTGCAAGAACTAACCACTGCCTTGAGGTGCCTTGTCTGTTGCTCTGAAATAACCCAACCTTTGTAATTTTCCTTGCTATTTCTTACCTCCTTACTTTACTTATATCTGCTGAGAAAACCCTCCCTATGGATAAACCCCTATTCATCCTACAAAATACACTTCAGGTCTCACTTCCATTGAGAAGCTTCCCAATATAGAGTAAGGAAGAATCAACCTCCCCTGCATATCTCTACCCCTTGTGGGGCCCTTCTTACTGCAACCCCTGCACACCACATGCCCTTATTTATTTACATGCATGCCTTCTCTACCAGAACAGGAACTGTTCCATGGATGATGACTTTACAATATGTTATACAATCATATGTTCATACTTCCTATTAACAATGGTTCATAGAACTTTGAAACAATGTCCTTTGAATCTTACCATGGATCTACAGATTTCCATTAAAAATAAAGATAGGTTAATCAAATTTGGAACTATATTCATTCAAAGGTAACTACTGGATCCTACTATGTGCACCAGGTCCTAGGTTTGCAGAACAAATATGACAGAAAATCTACATTCAAGAGGCTCACAAGCTAGATATGAGTAAGAAGAATCACCAGTCACTATGACAGGAATATCCATTAGACTCAAGAGCAGGGAGGTGAACAAGCTGAAGAAAAGTGGCTTGATCTTTGTGAGGGCTGGGCATCTTCCCTCAAAGACAGGAAGCCTCCACTGAGGTCCCCAACCTGAGCAGGAGAATACACCCTGGGTGAACTGGCTAGCCACATGCACAGGAGGAGCAGCACAGCAAGGCAGACGGCAGAGGAAAGGAGCTTTCAGAACCATGTAACTTCTGTGATTGGGAACCCAAGAGACAACAACAAAAAGCATGAGAAGTGAATAGGTCGATACCTTTTTCTTGAGTTCTTCTTGAGAAAAATGTTCCACTTGAAACTGACTGTGCTCTTCAAGGCAAATACTTAGGTAAGATGTTTGGTCACTATAAAATGAAAAAGGTTCTTCTGTCCAAAAATAAAGTAAAATAAAAAATGGGAGGGGGAGAACAAAGATTATCAGAAACAAGTCCTTCCAAGCTTGATATGCATGCCATCCACCTAAAGCAATGGAAAGGGGTGGAGAGGGGGGAAAGAAACCCACACAATGAGTTTAAAGCCGTCTTATAGCAAAAGTAATTTTCCCTGCTCTAGAAACAGACATCTCAATGTATGGTTTCTTCGTGGGCTATAGGTTTCTCTGTGGCCAAACCTGGGGTATATCAAATGTTGTGTCTAGAGACCATTCTGAGTGACACATGCAAATAGTGATTTCAGTTTAAGGCTGATTCTGCTTAGGGGAGAATACAGGAAAATTGGATGTGACCCCAAGGTAGAACTCAAGGGTCATAGAAGTGCCTCGTGTATTTTACTGGCCCCAGAGCCCTTGTGGGAGGCGAGAATGCCAAGTGCAGAAAGTGCCTGCTAGAGCAGTCCAAAATGGGCCCAGTCACCTATGTGTCAAGGTCTACTTCCCTTGCAGCACATGCCACATTCTAAGAGTGGGGGCCTTCACTGAGTGCAGCATCTACACACAGAATCTCATTTAATGTGTGGTTAGGGCTGGTGCTCCTAGAGAACATGACACCCTAGACCTCAGAAGAGCACCCTCTAGCTCAAATCTGGGCAAATCCACCCATTCCAGCCTAGCTTGGCTCCATCTCTTTACCCATAAAATGAAGTTTACAGGTTTGAAAGGATCAGAGGTGAGAAGATCAGAGTCTAGCCACTTATACGTATATACAGATTGTGCCTAAGAAATGTCAAGCCCAACACAGCTATTACTAGTTTTTGCCACATGTGCCAGGCACCAGGGCTAGAGATAGAGAAAGGAGTATACGCCAATGCAGACTTAGAGGGCTCAGCTTCCAGCATGGAAAAGGCCAGATGCACTGCGATGGGCTCTGCACTGCTGTCCATGGGCCCTCACCCTGCTGCTCTCCCCACATGAATCTCAAATAGTCGTGGGCCCTCTATAATGGGAGCCAGGGCCGAAAGAGCAGGCTGCTAGTCCCTGATGACATCTGGAACTAGGAGCAGCAAATGATGCAGAGAACAGAGGCAGGTAGGACATAATTCTGTCACACACTTCTGCCCAATGAAGTTTGCAGAGCCCTTCTACTCAGAAGGCTAAAGCTAGGCTGATAAAGAGTAGATAAGCCAACATCAACCAAGTCACCACATGGATGATTCTGTGGTCATTTAACATCCTCAAGGAGTTTTAGGGCTCCTTCAAATGAACCAAGCCCCCCTCCCCACGCACACGCCGTGCCAAAGCTAAGGGAAGCACATAGGAGCACGTACCTTCGCGCCTCTGGTTTTCACTGAGTTGCTCCTGCAAAGCCTTCTGCAGATTCTGATATGTGAGCACTGCATGCTCGAGCTGCTTCCGCAGGGCAAGAACGTCCTTTAACTCAGCCTGCAGGCCACTGACACTTGGTAAAACAAGACATCACCAGTTGTAAAACACACTTATTTGTGCCTTAAGATACAAATTTGTGATTTTTATACCACCTGTGGGGTATTTTGGCTATAAAAGCAAATGCATATTTATTACAGAAAAGTTTTAATATAAAAGCAAAGAGAAAACAAAAATCATCAAGATCTCACTACCAAACGACACACAGTGAACTGTATTTCTTAATCTCTTTCTCCACAATATTTTTACATGGTTTAAATAATATTGGGCATGCAATGCAAACTGTGTATTCCTTAAATTTGTAGAACTTTTGGGAATGTCTTTAAATGGGTGCCATAATCAGGAGAATATTCCACTATTTACTTTACCCACACCCCTATTAGTGGACAGATGGTGACTCCAAATCTTGTTACAAACCTAACAGGTAAAAATAACCTAATTCTCCAGAATGGCCCAATGTTTGGAATAAAGCCTTCAGTGGGCTTGTAGTACAAGGGGAGGCTCTCTCACCTGACACCCAAGCTTCAGAAAACAGAAAGAGAAGATTTCTGTTGTGTGCCCATCAAGGAGGTCATACTGGAGTTAAAGGTGAAGGACAGAAGGAAAGAAAAAATGAGGAAGAGTGAGTTCACAAGAAGACAGAAAACCAACTTACAGGACAACAGAACTTTACTGTTGTAAGGTTAACCATTCAAAAATGCACACAGGGATATTTATCCATGGAGGAAAGGAGTATCAAGTTTTACATCTGAGTCAATATACTACAGCTGTACAGAGAACTAGTACGGAAGGAGAGCCCCAGAACCCAGGGAGACCACGAATATGCACACCTCATATTGTTGTATTAATTATAAGGTGTCCTTGCCAAAAGAACTTTCTCCAATGACAAGAATGTTCTATACACTGTCTAATACAGTAGTGAACTAACTAATGTGCCTACCAGACATCTTAAATGTGACTTAGTATACCAAGGAACTGAATGCTTAATGTTATTCAGCTTAAAGAGGATATATGTCTACTAGCTAGTCTAGTGAACAGGGCAAATCCATAGGAAAGGCTATAGGCTTGCACCCATGGTAAGTGGTACTGATCTCAAACACCTGAACCCAACTCTCAGAGAAACAGAGAGAGCCTGCTGATGTCTGCACAGCATAACAGTGTTTCAATATACATCTCTGTGCCTAGTATGTGCTTTGGCATGCAGGTTATAGTCTTAAGGATTTCCAGCAGTGTAATTAGTGGGTAAAAGTGTATTGCATCTTTAAGGCTACTAAACACTCAAGCAGAGCAGGAAGGCTTTTTTTTTTTTTTTTCTTTAGAAAGCCTTTTTAAACATAAGAAAGATATCGCTCTCTGCTCAGCATCTGACCTACACTTCTCTGAAAGGTTCACCGATGCTTTGTAATTATCTGTAAAACTGAATAAAAACAGGGGTTTTCCAGGGAGAGTGCTCATAAGCTTTCATTAGATTTTTCCAAATGGGTCTTAGCCCCAAATTGTCAGGAGCTGTTGCTATGAATATGTGTGCCATAGACACAGTCCTACTTCTCCTTCAGGGATATTTATTTCCAGCTCCATCCATGGAACTGCATACATAAATCAACATATATTGGGAATAAAATAAACCATCATGTCTAATCTGCTATGCTTGCTGCACTGATGACAGTTCGTGGGGAAGCTATCTTCATACAAGGGAAGGGCCCTACAAGCAACTTGTATCTAGTTCCATTACCAAACAATCATAACGATCAATTTTTATGGATGATGGAAACCCTTCCAGAAGTGTGGGCACAGTGCTTGCTAGGATGTGGTGTGCTGCAGACATTTAACCAAAAGGCAAAGGAGACTATTTCAGCCAACCTCTTGCCATGATGCTGGGGAGATTAGCCCACGCCCTCCTCCATTTCTGACAGGCAAAGTGCACACAGCTGCAGCTCCTGGGTCTTTTGCTGATGTTGTCCCAACTCCTAAATACTTTCAACATGTGAGGAGTTGTGGACCAAAGGTATTTTTCTCAGAAAGAAAAAAAGAGCCCTATGTGTTCACTTTGGAATGGTGTGGAACAAAGGTACAACCATGAGCAGAAATATGGAGTCCAAAGAAGCTAAGCTCGGTACAGCACCACTAAGCAGCTTCCCAACCCGGGGTCAGTCTGCTGAACTGCCTTACCTGAAAACTGGAGCAATGATACTGTTCTGTGGACTTGGTTTGGGGGAGTTGAGATGGTGCGTGAGAGAGAGCTTGGCACAGTGCCTAAAACATACCAGACATTGAACAACCACCCTTCTTCCCCAATAGTTCTCACATGATAGATCTGAGCCAAATTTTCTGTTTCTCAGGAGTTACCATAGGGGTTCACACCTGCAGATGATTTTTACACTGGTCCTGGGGAACTCAGGTACTCACACTTGTACAGCAAATACTTTAGGTATCCAGTGAGCCATCTCCCCAGCCCAGCTACCAACTTTTGAGTATTGAGGTGAAGGTGACTCAAGCCACTCCTGGCAGCCCACCCACAGCCATTCTCCTGCTGTCCTACTTGAATCCTAAGAACACCTTTTGCCTCTAATCACAACCTTTACTGTGAGCTTCCAGACTGAACAATACTGGAGTTTACAACTGGGAGTGCCAGTTAGCCTCACCCACAAATCTGTCCTCTTGGATATAACCCAGGTCTGAGGATCCAAAATTCCACTAGAAGCTGAGTTTATGTACATTGGGGTAGGAAGGCTTACATAAGCTTTTCATGTTGTTATTTCTAGTAAGTGTTGTCACTTACTGCTTCCAGTGTGCTAGGCAGCATTAGAATTTGCCCAGTTATCTGCCTTTATCAAACCCTGAAGGCCAACAGACAGGATAAGTAGACAAGCAAGCAGGTTAGCAGATAGTAAGTTGGGAGATGGACAGGATAAAAGGTGGTACAGAAGCAAGTAAGAGGAAGGAAAGGAGAAAGTAAGGTAAGTAGGAAAGCAGAGAGGTGAGTTAGGGGGTAGGTACAGCGGGTTAGTGAGAACTAAAACTCCTAGAAAGAAGCCACACCTGCATGGGACATCCTACATCCTACAACATCAGTGATTGTGGTGACTTGGAATGTTGTAGATCTAGATCCAAATTATCTTGGGCTATCTAAGCACCTTGAATAGCCATTTACTACCCACCTCACTGTGTGATTTAACATTCTATAATTACATAAATCCTATAGAATCTACAAACGGACCCCTAGATTCCACAAACTCAAAAGCTAAGAATGTCATCAGACAGCATCGGAATATCAGATATCTATTTCAGAGATTTCCCTCCTTTGCAGTAACCCACCCACCTGATGTTTTCACCAATGTGTTTCAAGTGTTTTGAATTATCACTGTCTTTGTTCTGTTACTATAAAAACTTCATGAGCTGGCTTCCATCTCAATTAATTAAAAAGAACAATAAAACTTCATTTTAATTAAAACAAACTTCATGAGACTGTTATGATGTTGAAACATGATATTTGAGGGAATGCAAATCTGTGTTCCTGGGCCATGGGCACTCCCTTTAGCTCCAGAATCAACTATCTCTTACTCCCTTTTAGGTGTGAGCTGTGTCTTGCACATTAACAATAAGCAGGTAGAGCCAGTCCATCTCTACCACACAAACACAGACTGCTGCTCAGGGGATGAAATGGCAGCTATAAGCTCAGTGCTGCTGAGGGTAGAGCTGGTATGTGGACCCAGGTCTGTCTCTCCTAAGGTATAATGAGTCTGAAGATATACAGGAAACCTTTTAAGCATCCTGGTTAGTCAGTCATAGCCCTGACCCACTTCAGTTTTATCCATGTTTTTTATTCATTAGGAAAGAGCTTGCAAAACTCGAAGCCATCCAGGATGGTGAGAGGGCCTGAGAGCTCTACACCTGTCTACCGAGCTTCCGGTGCCGAATCTACAATGGCTCCCTCCCACAGAAGCTACACAACATCAAAGCAAAATTTGTTCCATCCCTTGGAGCGTCCCAACCTGACTCCATGCCTCCTCCAGTGAAGCACTTGAGGAAGAGGCATGCTTTGCCCAGTTTCATCATCATGCCTCTGTTTTCTGCAAACTCATTTCATATCGAACTTCAGTGCTGCACAGGGCATTCTTGTCCAAGAGCCCTCCCTCAGTGTCTGCCCTGCCAAGCCGGAGCCAGCAGAGAACCCTGCCCTGAGGGAAGCATGAAGGGACATGGAAGGGCAATGGGAGTGGGAGTGAGCTGAACCTCCTGACACGAGAACACTCAGGTTAATTCTGAAGGAGGGGGGACAGACAGCAGGGCCAAAAGAATAGGAGGGAGGAAAGAGTAACAGGACAGAGGGAGGGCATAGGCAGGTGCATGCAGCCAGGAAACAATAAAGAGCTGAGTCTAAGTGAGGGTGATTGAAGTTCCTGTTATGGAAATTTTTGGACATATTCAGGATAAGATAAACTATGGTAAGGAATCCCTGTCCTAGTCCCCTACTCCAGCCCAACCAGTAGGCTAGGGCCAATCATGTGCCATTGCTCTCCCTGCCTTTGTCTGATTCGCTACTATCTTGATTTTTTATTATTATTTATTTATTTGAGAGTGATAGACAGAGAGAGAATGGGCACATCAGGGGCTCCAGCCACTGCAAACAAACTCCACACACATGTGCCCCCTTGTACATCTGGCTTATGTGGGTCCTGGGAAATCAAGCCTCAAACTGGGATCCATAGGCTTCACAGGCAAGTGCTTAACTGCTAAGCCATCTCTCCAGCCCTATTTTGAAAATTTTTATGAATCCCAGACATCATATCCTTATCCTTCCAACTATAGCTATCCCCACATACAGACTGAACTGTTTTCTTTTTAAACAAATGTGTGTGTGTGTAGTATGGGTGTGCATGTTCATGTGTTGAACATGTATGTGCATGCATATTTGGCCAGAGGCCAACATCAGGTGTCTTCCTCAGTCTTTTTCTATCATATTTTATTTATATATCTGGGTTATTTTGTGAATGTATATAGTTTGTGCATAGTGAATACAGCTGTACGTGCAGCCATGTGCATGCACAGGGAGCCTGAGTAGGTGTCTTCCTTTATCATTCTTCCACTGTTTCCTTGAGATGAAGTCTCTTGCTAAACCTGGAGCTTACATTTTCTGTCAGACTGGTTGACCAGAAAGCCCTGGTGAGTCTCTTGTCTCTGCTCCCCACAGGACTAGGGTTATAGAAACACATAGCCATGCCTGGCTTTATATGTGGGTGATAGGGATTAAACTCAGGTCCTCATGCTTGTGTGACAAGTGCTCTTACCCACTGGGCCATCTCCCCAGCCTCCACTTTATTTTTCTAGACAAAGTCTCCCACTGAACCTAGAGCTCACCAATTCCATTAGTGTAGCTAGCCAGCAAGACCTAAGGATCCTCCTGTCTCTACCTCTCCACCTTCCCAGCACTGAGATTACAGGTGCATACCACTATAATGAGAATTTTAATGTGGGTGCTTGGGCTACCAACTCAGATCCTCATGCTTGCACAACAAGCACTTTTTCTACTGGGCCATCTTCCCAGATCCTAGACTGATTATTTTTAATGCAAAAAATTCCTCAAGGCCAACCCTGCATTTACAGTTGCACAGACAGAGGTCCAGAACAGGAGGATAGGAGAGCCAGGACTAGAAGACCACTGGCTCACAATTGGTTCTCCTCACCACCCCTCACTGGTAACAAATTATGTCAGCAATTCTACAGGCACAGATCACAGAGCCCTGTGTCCCAGAGTTCTATGAATACCTATGTGACCTTGAACAAGTCACTTAATCTCTCTTAGTTTTCCTGGACTCATATGAGATATGGACAGCATTATCATTTACCTCAAAGATAGATGTAATCATCTGAAAGAATACAAATGGAATAACTTTCCATATATATAATACAGCATGTTTTTAAATCTGAGTAAGTATTTGAAAACCTAATTGTGTTGGACTGTTAATCAGGGCGATCACCTTCAGCACTTGCAAGCTTGCCAAGCTAACGGGTAGGGCTTTGCTTGCTCAGAATCCACCAGCATTGAAAAACAGCAGGTAGTGTCCAACAGAAACCCTTACCTGTCTGAGTCCTGCAGAGACTTCACCAGATGGGCATAAATGGCCTGCTCCTTCTTTAAGACCTGGACCAACTCTTCATAGTCTGATTGCTGCTTTTCCTGGAAATGACAACTGGGTATCAGACATTAGGGGGAGAAGCAAAGAAATACAAGCTTCTATTGTGTAAATGAATGTGGCTAGCTCTGGTTTTCAAAACCACAGGAGATGAGGCCCTGGACCAGGCTCTGGCTCATGCCACAGTCACACAGCACCACCTGCAGGAGGAGTGGGGAATGCCAGGCTACACAGCCAGCTATAAAGTGCACTCCCACAAAAGGCCCCAGTGCTTCCAAGGTGGCACAGTATACTGAGAGGTAATGGAAACTTTGAGAAGTGGGGCCTAGTAAGAGGTCCTAATTGAGTATCACTGAGGTGTGCCTTCAAGGGGGGACCCCCAATCCCTTCTTCTCTCTTTTGATTCATGGACATGAAGGGAGCAGTTGGCTCTACCACACACTGTTCCTTTCATTGTCCAGCATAATGGGTCAGCATGATCATGAACTAGAACCTCCAAAACTTTAAGTTAAAACAAACCTTTTCTCTTTATAAGATAATTATCTTGAGTGTTCCCTTGCAGTAATATGAAACTGGCTGATACACAACACAAGGCTTAGCTGTGCTCCCAATACCCAGAAGCTGCTATGAAACATCCATCCTCTTGAACTTCCAGCCCTCAGAACTGCTGGCCATTGACTTCACAATGCTACAAAGTATGCCTTGCAATGCTTGCTGTTGTTCCAAGGAGAAAGTCACAAACCAAAATATAAAAAACAAACTACGGACAAAAGATTTATAGTCCAGGTGAAGTCAAGTGAGTGGCCCCTAAGATACATCCATTATAGAGTCCCCTAAGATACATCCATTATAGAGTAATGAGAAAGCCAAGTTGGACCTCTGCCACTTGGGTAAGTAGAGTAACAGACTATGTGAGACTCAGCCCATCTTTTATGAATTGGGATATAATTTTGTGAATCAATGTTCATAAATGTGAATTTTCCTTTAAGTTCAAACTTTGGTCTAGCCACTAGGCAGTTTTGGGATTTGGAAAGTTACTTACTAATAGCTTGGTACATATAAAATAGTGGTTGATAACCACTACCTCATGGAGTTATGGAGCAGATGAAAATACACTATGTATTCAAAGGAACCAAGGTCTTCTGGAGAAATGGTTAATTCCAGTGCTGGGACAAAAGACAAGTGGCCTGATATTCATAAGCTCACAGTGGCTGACACCACCTACACAAGATCTGCATAACAGGAGGAAAAAAATGATAATGTCCAAGTAGAAGACAGACTAGTTGGAGAGGGATTTAGGGGAGAAAAGATTTGGGACAGGGAAAAGGGAAGGTGGTGGAAGGGAATTATGATCATGTTTTATTGCTTATATGTATGAAAATTGTCAATAAAAAGCTACAAAAAAAAGACATTGGGAGCCGAGCATGGTGGCACATGCCTTTATTCCCAGCACTGGGGAGGCAGAGGTAGGAGGATAGCCATGAGTTCAAGGCCACCCTGACACTATAGAGTGAATTTCAGGACAGCCTGAACTACAGTGAGACCCTACCTCAAAAAAAAAAAAGAAAGAAAGAAAAAGAAAAAAAGACATTGGGGGCAATAGATAATGTGTACCAGACAATACATGTTTAAAGATTTTACTAGTGGTTGCCTGGGACTTGGCAGAGTTGCCAATTAGAAGACAGGTTTTCAGTTACACATGACAAGTGAGTTCTGGGGATAGGGTGTACAGCATGGTGACTGAGGTGGACAACAGTATACGCACACTTGAAATCTAGTATACGCATACTTGAAATCTAGTATACGCACACTTGAAATCTAGTATACGCACACTTGAAATCTAGTATACACACACTTGAAATCTGTTACACAGGTAGGTCTTAAGTGTACTCATTACAAAGAAAAAGTAACAATGTGAGGTTATGGATATATGAATTAACTTGATTACAGTGATCACAATGTTTACATACACTAAAACATTCATTAAATTGTACATATAATTTTGTGGCACTGGGGATCGTAAAGCTTTGCACTATAACACTAAATTATGTCCCCAGTATTAAAAAAAATTATTTTTGTCAGCTTTCATCCAATAAATTAAAAAGAAAATTTTCAAAAAAATAAATGCTTAAGTAACAATTATTACTTAGTTGCCCAAAGGACATTTGAGAAGCTCTCCCCTGCCAAGTCTGAGACAATGTGTGTGTCAAAACAATGACAGTTATAGAATAGAAACCACTGGAGAAGACAGATTCAGAAACCCACTGCTATGAACACTTAAGAACACACTGTTCTTTACAGTAATATGGTAATTAATAGATGTAGAAGGGATGATGGCATTAGAAAACATCGCCACTTGGCAACCATCATGGTCATAAACAATCAGGTCACTAGAACTATAGTGAAGTTGAAGATCGAGACTCTCAGAGACTTAGAATATTTCCCTCAAGATACTTCGATGAAAGGAGAAAAAAGTAAATGGTAATCAAAACCCCTGCTAAACAACATTCTCGTAAACTTATCAAAGTCAAGATAATAACAGGAGAAACGGAAATTGCGTATCACGGGACAGGACTCGATAAGAACACAGCATCACCACTTGTAATATTCCTACCAAAGATGCAGATTGAACTGAATCACCACAGAGACATGAGAAACCCACACTGAAGGCTGTCCTACAACATAACTGCCTAAGACACCTCAAAAAAAAAATCATAAGACTTGAAACAAGACTGGAAATCATGAGGTGTGATAGTGATATCCCTCCGTGTCCATGTGAAGAGCGTTTCTGAGACAGTTGATGAAACAGGAATGAGTCTGAGGGTTAAAAATAGTAAGGAGGGGCTAGAGGGGTGACTTAGCGGTTAAGGTGTTTGCCTGAAAAGCCAAAGGACCCAGGTTTGATCCCCCAGGACCCACGTTAGCCAGATGCACAAGGGGGTGCACATGTCTGGAGTTTGTTTGCAGTGGCTGGAGGCCCTGGCACATCCTTTGTCTCCCTCTCTCTCTCTCCCCCGCCCCTACATCTTTCTCTGTCAAATAAATAACAAAAAAAATTTTAATGTAGTAAGGAGTCTAGGCTAATTCCCTTCTTGTGGTAGCTGGCTGAGTATTTACAGGAAATTTACTTGAAAGTACTCATATGAGAAAGGGCTTCAGAAGGGCAACTTTCTCTTAGATGACTCAGAAAATAAAACCCTTTATTTTAATGACTTTTCTATAAATGTAAAATTACCTCAGCATAAAAAGTAAATGTTAAAACAACTGAGGTAAAGGTGTATGGGATAATTAACGATGTCAGGCCAGAACTAGGTGCTGTCTAAATGCTGACAGAATACTCACTTCATGGAGAAGTGGGTTCTACACTGTTGTTCAGTAGTTCACAGAAAAGTATAGTTCTTTCTGAACTTAAGAACCAGTGAGGACAGAGGTTCATGACCTGACTAAAATTTTGAGGCTGAATGAGTGTGAATGACTAAAGCAGCTGCTTATTTATGTCCACCAAGCACTGCCTTCAATCATGAGCTGAAAGAACACCGCTACTGCTGCAGACCGTGAGAACAGGGTAGCCCTTCATCTAAAGCAGTGGCAACGGTGTGTCACAGACATCCATTACTCTCACTACTCCTTCAAAGTTACAGTGCTTACTATGCTCACCACAAGATCTTGATATTATACATTAATTAAAAATACTGGGCCTGGGGCAGATAGCTTAGAGGTTAAAACACTTGCCTGCGAAGCCTAAGGACCCAGGTTCAACTCCTCAGAACCCACATAAGCCAGATACACATGCATCTGGAGTTCACTTGCAGTGGCACACCCATATTCATTCTCTCTCTCTCTCTCTCTCTCTCTCTCTCTCTCTCTCTCTCTCGCTCACTCACTCTCACGCGCTCTCTCTTCCTCTCTCTCTCCCCCTCCCTCCCTCCCTCCTTCTCTCTCTCTCTCTCCCTCTCTCTCTCAAATAAAAATAAAATTCTTTTAAAAAAATACTGGGCCTGAGGAGATGTTTCAGTGGGTTCAGTTACTTGCTTCACAAGCACGAGGACCTGATTTCATATCCCCAGCCATGATATGAAAAGCCAGGGGTGGCCATGCATGCCTGTAAGCCCAGGGCTAGGGAGAGTGAGACCAGCAGACACAGGAGGATGACTAGGGTTTGCTGGCCAGCCTAGCCAAAAAATGCTGAACTCCAGATTCATGAGAAACTTTGCTTAAGGAATACAGCAGGACACCTGACATTCTCCACTCTGGCCTGCACACATATGTGCACAAATACACACATTCACATATACAAAATATTCTATAGCATAATTTTTTTTTGAAGTAGGGTCTCACTGTAGCCCAGGCTGACCTGGAATTCACTATGTAGTCTAAGGGTAACCTTGAACTCACTGTGATCCTCCTACCTCTGCCTCTCAAGTCCTGGGATTAAAGTCATGCGTCACCATGCCTGGCTTATAGCACAGATTTTTATTATTTTGATAGCTGAATTTCAAGATATTTGGTTCCCTTTACAACCCAGTGAATGCATAATGTGTGTGCACATGCATGCACACACGTGCATGTGCACACACATGCACACACACACATTCCATGCATTTAAACATTTTCCCAGGACAGGCACCCTCAGTTCCAATTATACTATGAAGGGATGCAGAAAGCAGAAAGGCTAAGGACTCTGGGCCCAAGGCACACTGCTATGATTTCAACTCTGACAAGTCAAAGCCAGGGCACTGTATGCACATTTGGGGTTGGTAAGGGTACCAGGAGGCTGGCCCTGAGGGGCTAGCCACCTAGCTGGCAATGTCCAGCCTTTCTCTAAGCCATGACACATGCCACTGGCCCAGGAGCTCCCAAATGCCTCTCATGCAGTGCTATCCCTTGGGACTCAGCTCCTGCCTGCATATAGGCACCTGTACAGCCACAGCACCCTGAAAACAGAGACTAAGAGGAGCTGAAGACAAAGAAGCCCACCAAGTCTTCAAGTACGGAACACCATGCTAAGTGCTTTCCAGGCATTCGCTACTTGAATTCCTATAACAACACAGCTGTGTCTTCTCACCATTGTACATATGAGAAAAGTGACTGCGCCAAAGGTCAGGACCATGAAGTAAGGCATGAGCTCGAGGTCTATGCTTCTTGGTCCAACTATCACTTAGTGGTGCCAAGCACCAGGTGTTTGACAAGGCTAACATCACTATTGTAAGCCACATAAACCCAGCCAAGGAGTTAGGAAAAGCCAGTAACAAAATGAGGAAACTGCTGCATCTAAGCTCCTAACCTAAGAGGCAATGATGTTTAAGAGTATTGATTGTGTGTTGGTTACTCAACCTCTCTGTTTAACATCCTCACCTACAAATGGAACTAATGATTCTATATATCACAAGAGGTTTAGGAGATCAAATTAGCTAATATATACAAAGCTCTCAGAGTATTGTCTGGCATGGAGTGAAGACTTGATAAATGTCAGCTCTAAGTAGCATTCCAACACCCCAGGTGCCATGCCACATCTTCTACAGACAGCCTGTCTGGTCACAACACTGCAGGAAGCTATATTAATCTTCCCATTTTCAGATGATGAAGTTGAGTCTCTGGGAACAGAGGCAACTTGCTTGAGTCAATTCAGCTAACAACTGGTAAAGTCAGAGTGTGTGATTTTATGTAACTTTAAAGTTAATTAAGAAAGGGTAGTGGGGAAAGACCAGTAATGTGGAATTCTGCTGGATGCATACAATCTCAGGAAGCTGGGCTCTAGGTCCTAGGTGGGGTCAACCCACGGCTGAGTCGAGGCCCCAATGCCCAGCACAGCCCCTCTCCTTTTCTTATGGCACCTACACCCACCTTTCACCAGCATCTTCAAAGCCACCACTCTCATCAGCTTCTACCCTCACTCTTTCCACTACATCCCATCTCAGGGATACTGGGAAACCCTTTCCCAATCCTCAGAGACCCAACAGTCATCACTACTCCTCATTGCCACTCCAGGATGAACCTCACAGGATCTGCTCAGACCTAGTCTCACAGGAAGTCCTCCATGGCTAAGGAATATGTCCTCTGCTAGCCCCCACGGACCTTCACCCAATGTGTGTGTGCCAACTACCTGCTCATGGTCTGGGTGGCTTGGTATGTGGACAGCATCCTACACCAGGCATAGTGTCTGGCACAAATCAAATGCTGCCACAAACACTTGCTGAACTAATGATTAAAGAGGTAAGAAGGAACACAGGGCCTGATATGAATCTTAAGAGCAGAGATTCCTGTGGATATTTTGCATAATGTAAGTCAGAGTGAGTCAACGTCTTCCTAGAAGCAAATTGCTCACCCATGTTAAATAAATGAACTCTTCGGAGCCATTTGCGTCCCATTTCATCAATCACCTATCCCCCTGCGTTGACTCATGCCCCATTAGAATGAAGTCATTTGGCTCCTTCAGCAGAGCTGACAGCCGAGTAGATCCCCTCAGCACAGACAGCGTGCCAGGCTGCCAAGGAGGAGGGGGAGGGCAGAGCACCTGCATGGCAGGAGCCCCACCTGGCCCCTACAAACAAGAAGCAGCCACAATAGGAGGACTCTCGTCCTAGAGACTTGCCACTGCTGTGCGTCCACTGTGTGGCTCTGCAGTGCATTCTCCGCAGCCCTCAAAGTGACCACCCACACACCAATGTTCCCCTGCCTCATCTCAGAATGTCCCTGAAACTCAGAGGCAAGTCCCAGGAAGACACCTCTCTTCTGTAAAGCCAGGAATGCTCCCTTGGGAATGCCAAGATTTACACAGACTTCAGACACCCACCCATGAGTCTCTGGATCTACCTCATGCCAAAGACAGAACCAAGATCTCAAGGTCCATCACACCACCTCAGGTGCCCCCTCCCCTCCTACCTGGCATCTGTAAGTGCCTCCAGTTTGCTCCCAGTTGAAATAACTTTGCATGGCTGCTGAGCTCAAATGACTCCATGCTGGCAACAACCCTAAGGTTTTTTAACCAGAATGCCTTCATTATTCCTGATCCTCTCAGAAGGAAGAAAGGTAATTCCCTACATCAAAGACTAGAAAAGTACACTTCTGTGAGATTTAGTGACTTGCCAAAGGTCACAGAGCTAGTTAAGTAGCAGGACTGGCATTATGTCCCCAAAGGGTGGGGGGAGGCACTCTCGGCTCTGCCGCAGCTACCTTAATGACTTGAAGAAAACACAGGTTACAGGCAGGCCACAATCAAGAGGCGGCAGACATGTGAAGAGAAGGTCTAATGCATCACTTATTAATCAGGACAAGCTAGTGGACTGGAAGATAGTGGGGTCTGTTTCAGCAGCTATGGTACAGCCCTGCAACAAAGACATTTGTTTTAATACTCAGGAAATTCAGCAGTATGTCCCAGCCATGTCAATGACCAAGTGATAAATCTCAGGATGCGGCAAGTTGCATAGTCAGTGTGTTTTATGCCCTCTTCTTCAATTCCCCAATCATCTAGTATTAATTCTCAGGATCATAAAATGATTAGCAGAAAAGCAGGCCACCCAGAGTCTGTGCAGACCCCAAGCTCTCTGTAGAAATGGGCAAAGGATAAATCCTAAATCAACACAAAATGGCCATGGGCACAGGAGAAGAAATCCACAATCTGTGCGCAGAAAGAACTACAACCTGAAAAGCAAACCTTTCCTACAAAAAAGGAAAAGAAAAAGAAAAGAAAAGAAATACTATGAGGCTACAAACAGCTAAGATTTCTTAAGTTGACACCTAGAAGTTTAATATTCTTAATTGGTAATTTATAATTCTTTATTCACAATTTGCTATTAGCCTTGCAGAACAGAATTAACCTTTCTTAAAATATTTTACCATTTTCCACAGAACTTAAATATCACCAGGATGTGTACAGTACCCAAACGCCGGGCAGCAGCTTCCTACCTGTTCTTATATTAGGGACCAAAGCATCACTCAGTGTGCACACATGCTTATTCCATTAATTATATTAACATTTACATGGTCAACCAATTTGCCATTTGAGAAGCACATCAAACATTTTGCATCATCACTAAACTGTTCCTCAAAACAGCAAAGTTTAACCACTGAATGTATGAATTGCCTGAAAGTTGTTATATTGCTTCAAGACTACCTTCTTATAACAAGTACACATCTCAATAGTCCTAACAACTTTGGTAAATAAATAATTGCAAGTTACAGTGACAAAATGTTAGTTCTCTAAAATACTTGGTTCTCTGACTCAGTGAAATGACAGAGCCAGGAGAGGAATCTGGGCACAGCCCAAAGGCTCCACTAGTCCATGCTGACACTCTCAAGAGGGTCAGCAAAATGCATATGCAATGGTCAGAATGAAGTAGGTGCTCCACTGTCCCCCAGCCATGCTCAGGAAAGGATCTGACTTTGAGGTGACCTGCAGCACAGTGCTAAGTGATTACCCAATCAAAATGAGGTATAATGCTCAAGCCCATCTGTATCTATTAGAAAACCAACCCTGGCCCATCTACTCCAACCACCCTGGCCACCCGTTTCCTCCCATGTGTTCCTAAGGGTACGTCCCACAGACCAGTAGCCGCAAGCGCAGGACCCAGCTCTCCACACCAGGCCTACTGCCTGAGTCTGTTCTGATGGCCGATGTCCATGCTATATGAGTTGTTATTTGCTTTGAGAATCACCTTTCACAAAACCACAGTCATAATCAGGGCCATTCATCAGACAACTAATTTGCCTAAGAGTTCTGTCTTTGCTACATATGAACTTAAAATAGATAAATAGAAAAATAAAAAGAACTTGGCCTACAGTTATCTGCTTTCCTTTCCCATGTGTGGCTGCCTCACCGTGTCATTCATGCAGGCACTAGGGCACTGTTCCAAAGCTAGGCACAGGTCTGAGCCCTGGACACATGATGAGTGCCAGTTCCTATCCTGGAAGTGCTCAGTCACGCTGCTACACAGGGACTCAGAAGAAAGGAAGCAGAAAGGCGGAGGACTACCAATAAGAGGAGTATATGTGCTATAGTGGAGGCCCGTAGAGTGCTATGGACCAGAGGAGTATATGTGCTGCAATGCAGGGCCCTGCTGAGTTCTGTGGGCCAGAGAAGGATATGTGCTATCCATACCAATGGCTAGGCACAAGCAAAGGTACACAGAGCCATAACTAGTGTTTTCAGAAAGCTGCAAGCTCTCCACTGAGATGAAGCAAAATGAGACTTGAAGGATAATGTGGGGCCAGATGAGGAAGAGCCTGCTGTCTTTTCCTGTAAGTGTTGGAAAGGGAAAAGTTTCTCACCACTGGAATCACATAGTTCTCAAAAGGTAACTCTGATGGAGTAAATATGAGGCTCCTTTTTTTTTTTCTGAGGCTCCTCTTTCTACAGGATGTGAGCTGTCAGTTTCAGGTACACTGCAAATACAAATACAAAAGCACAGCCGAAGAATACTAATCTGTAAGGTGACTAGGCGAAGGACTCCCTATTCCACATGTTGTACGCTCAATTCTCAGCTAGAAGGCATTTTGAGGATCCCTAGATCAAAGGAGTTATCAAATACATTTCAGAAAAGAATATGAATACATTCGCATGTGAACATCCAATTTCAGTGAAGCTTGCCTCAGAAAAGATGAGTTTCCTGCCTGGTGACTGTTGAGAAGAGCACTTTTCTGTTATTAAATCTTGGCTCCCAAACTTGAGATCCTCTGCAGTCATTAAGTAACAGTTTTGCTGTATTGCTTCCAAATCTTTTTCATTGAATTTCTAAGAAAATGAAACAAATCAGAGTTTTCATAAAGAAAAAAAATTAAGAAATTTTCTTAACTCTTTAAGGGAAATTTTTTTTAATTTTGTCACAAAATCCTTATTTCTCCCAAAATAATTCCCATCATCCCAAATATTAGGCAATTACAAAGCAGTAATGAAAATCCATTTGCATGCTATTATAATTTGGAGAATGGCAAGCAGCATAAGGGTAGTCAAGGATGGTGACAGTCACCAAGAACCTTCCTTACTTATAGAGCTCTGATTGTCTTGATGACACATCAGGCAGTTCCCCTCCTGGACACCTCGGAAGCCTGAATCCAATAAAACAGGGCTGGAGATGCCTTCTCTTGTCTCTGACCAAGTTCAAGCACAGAAAGCTATTCTCTGCCACTTAAAGCCTGGTGATTCCTGAACTAGGGTTCTACTCACTCTCTGGGAAATGAAGGGCAGGAGTCAAGTTACTCCAAACCCCTAGCATATAATTTACCATGCAATGGTAATGAATGTAATGAATTTACATTCCTTTAGAAGAAATTCAACAAACATGATGAATGATGTATTATTACAGCCATGCAAATACTGTTCACCCTTACAGGATTCATGACTAGACTCATGTTCTGTTTTTTCCATTCCTAGAATTACTGTTTTATCCTATTTGCTTCCTTGTTCATAAAATTAAATTATGTACTAAATGTAAATTTTCTTCAAACTCTGAAAGAACTTGAACCCTCTACTGAGTGAAATCAAACACATCAGTGATTGATCAGTTCCACCGAGGCTTCTTAAGAGACTGCAGCTGACCACAGCCCCTAAAAGCCCAAAGCCAGCTACACTGAGCATCTCAGCTCTCTCTCTGGACTGCCCCTCAGTATTTTCCAGAGGAAATCCCCACTCTCTAGATCCCAGATCTCTCTTTTGACTTAATCCTTTATTTATATGGACTCATTCTCCAAGAGCTTCCTACAGAGGGCATTAACCAGTAGATAACACATCTGAAAACACTCTGCTTTCACACTGGCTAACAAGTGGGCTGAGGCCAGACGCTGGGTTGGAAATCACTTTTCCTCAAAGTCTAAAAGCAGTACTCCTGTGTCTTCTGATGTCCAGTGTTGCTGCTGCTGCAGAGAATTTTGACATCATTCCATGTCCGGTTCTTTGTACATGGCCTCTGTTTTCCTGTCTGGAAGCCTTTCAGATCCTTTCCTTATCACTGAAATTTCATAATGACTCTACTTGGCATATGGGCCTTCCTTTGTTCCTTGTGATGCAGGAACAGCTGTCCTTCCATTCTGGGAAAGGGATTCCTATGATTTAGAAATCCTCTCTCCCTCTACTCCACCTGTTTTACATTCCTGGAACTCTGTTACACATATTGTAGACTTTTTTATTATTATTCATTTATGTGAGAGAAAGAGGCAAATACAGACAGAGACAGAGAGAAACAAAATGGGCACACCAGGGCCTCTAGCCATTGCAAAAAAAACTCCAGATGCATACGCCACCTTGTACATCTGGCTTATATGGGTACTGGGGAATCGAACTGGGTCTTCTGGCTTTGTAGGCAAGCACCTTAAGTGCTAAGCCATCTCTCTTGCCCCTATGCCTCTAGTTTTATCTCTTCTCTACCTTTTTCCTTTTTTTTTTTTTTGTATAAATCTATTTTCTGAAAAACTCCACTTGATCTTCCAACTATTCTAACTCTTCTGCTAAGTATTTTAGATCAGACATCATACTCTGAATTTTCAATAGGATATCTCTTTTGTTTATCAAATACTGGTCTTCTTAGGATGTTACAGTATTGAATTTTTTATTTTAAAACACTGTATAACTTTACGTTGTTTGTATTCCTTCGATACATTTAGTTTTATTGTTTTGTTTCATTTTGTTTACTGACAAGGCCTTACTCTGAAGCTGAAGCTGCTTGCCTCAATCTCAAGATCCTCCTGCCTCAGCCTCCCAAGTGCTAGGATTATACAGGCAAGCCACCACACCTAGCTTTTAGAGGCCTTGCCTTTCCTCTTAAACACCTGTCTTCTCTTTGATGACCTGACATCAGTTAAAAGTGCTCAGAAATTCTACTAGCATGAAAGTACTCTTCAACAGGAGCCTTACTGTGTGTCAGCCTTCATGTGAGATGCTCACATGAAGACCCTCAACCAAGAGCATCTTTCATTCTTTTCTCCTCTGAGAGGAATGACGCTAATGGGGTGTGCAGCACACTTTCACTCAAGTGACCCACTTCTGCTTTCAGCTGTTCAGACACCCAATACCACAAATTCTCTGGTTCAAGGTCCCCGGATATCATCTGTTGGTGAGAAGGTCACCTATACCTGCCTGAAATAGCAACTAAATCTCCCATTTTCATAGATTCCAGGCACAGCCTATTCCTGCTTGGTCCTTTCTGGGGTTGTAGACTATGTCCACTGGCTTCTTGTTGGTTGTCTATTATTGTGTACCATGGTGGCTGGCAAAAAATGGAATCCTATGTGGTTACCACTTGTCTATATACTAATCATCCAAAATACTGTTGTTTGCCAACAGCTGCTGCTGTACCTGTTCCTGTTCTTCTAGTTGGACAATGTACACTTTCACTCTCTTGCACCGTGACTCCTATTTTAACAAGCTTTCCATGGAAAATGGAATTAAACACCTACATTTAACCCACCATAGTTTTTTCAGTTAGATGACAAAAACTCAGTACATGACCAAACAAAAAGATACTCCAAGACTAAAAAGAACAGAGAAGGCTAGAAGAAAATGAAATGGCATGGTCCAAGTGCATGCAGTGGGTGACCTCAGTCAATGAGCTGGGCCTGAGAGCAAAACAGAGCTCTGCCACCTGTCATTTGACCAAGGTAAGTGCTTCCCTGCTCTGAGCTCTCCACTTCTTTTGTCTCCTATCAGCGCTCCAAATGGCATGAACAACGTGTAAAATGCTCTAAAACATAACAAGGAAGGCTGTAACTAAAACGCTCCTTAAGGGCTAGAGAGATGGCTTAGCAGTTAAGGTGTTTGCCTGCAAAGCCAAAGGACCCAGGTACGATTCCCCACAACCCATATTAGCCAGATGCACAATGGGGTACATGTGTCTGGAGTTTGTTTTCAGACTGGAGGCCCTGGCGTGCCTATCATTCCTTCCTTCCTCCTTCCCTCCCTCCCTCCCTTCCTCCCTCCCTCCCTCCTTCTCTCTCTCCCTCTTTCTCTGTCAAATAAATAAATAGATAAAAATAAAATTATTTTTTTAAAAACACTCCTTAAATATGATGTGCACACCTATAACCCCAGCATTCAGGAGGCAGAGGCAAGAGGATTTTAAATTTGGGGCAAGACTGGGCTATATATAGCAAATGTGTGGCCAGCCTGAGAGACAAGAGACCATATTGCAAAATACATAAACCAATCAATCAATCTACCTATCTATCTATTTATTTATTTTGGGTATTTTTGTTTTGTTTTGTTTTCTAGATAGGGTCTCACTCTAGCCAAAGCTGACCTGGAATTCACTATGTAGTCCTAGGCTGGCTTCAAAGTCACAGTGATCCTCCTACCTCTGTGCCCCAAAATGCTAGGATTAAAGGTGTATACCACTACGCCTGGTATCAATAGAGTGATTTAAGTACAAAAAAATAAGTAAGTTATTATACCTGTAGCATCAAGTCCTTTTGATTGGCACTTTCCATTAGACGTGTGATCACTTGCTCTTGAGTATGAAATTTTTTACTGCTTTCATTCAAAAGACTCTTGTAATGATTCTCCATTGCTTTCTCTCTTTCATTCACTTCATTACGTAATTTTTCAACTTCATTTTTAAGGTCCTACCACAAGAAACAGGGAAAAATTGATTTGACAAAACTTTCAAGGTGACATTTGCCTGCATGGCTTTCAAACTTGTCATGATGAAAAGGACAAGCTAATAGTTGCATTAACAAATACATACTTGGTTCTCATTTAGAATCTCTGAAAACAACTTTCAGAGTATCTGAAATTTAGAAAGCCTTTATGTAGTATTATTTACAATAATGAAAATCCAGAAAGAAACTAAATATCCAAAGAGAAATGATAGAAAAAGTCATAAGACAGTATAAAAAATACACAATTAAGGATAAAAGTAAATGGCACCTCAAACTGTATATATAGTATAACATAATAATTTTCTCTAAGTTTTTACAGAAATGTTTTAACATTCTGAGGGAACCCATCAAAATAATAACATGCACAAGTAGGAAGATTGTGCATGCTTCTCCATTTATTTTCCTCTGAGTTTCTACAGCATGTTATCTACACTGCTTTCAGAAATAAACTACCAATGCCATTTACAAAGAACAGAAATACTCTCAGTATAGTTTAAGAACTAGGGAAAATAACAGTATCAGAAAGATCGTGACTACCTGGAAATAGGTAATATTTATAATATTAAAGATTTACTTCTAAAAGCAAAAGGTAGTAAACAACCCCAATGTCCACCAACAGAGGGACAAGCTATGGTGCATTCTCACCATGGAAAACTCATAAAACTCATGGAAAAGGAATGAAGTCTCTTTACAGACATTGTGTACCATAGTAATTTGCAAAATATATTAAGTGCAGGTGATGAGAAAGGGGTGAACTCAAGTGAAGTATGGATAGCATACTGCCATTCATTTAGCCATAAACTAAAATAAATGATTGCCAATATGAAGAAAGAACAAGATAGAAGAGAAAGAAATAAAAGGTAAAACTCATTTTACATATGTGGTGTTGGAACTACTTGAATTTTTCCATAATCATTATTTTTAAAGTCGGAAAGCAGAGCAAGCAAGCAAGCAAATGAGTCAAACATTGTGTGAGCAAATAAAGAGGAATTGTTTCAATAACTTGAAAGCAGAGGAATTTGTACATCCCTAGTGAGGTATTTCTCTAAAGACAAAAGGAATAACAACAACAAAAAAAAAATTTGTAGCTTTTTAACTCTTTAGGGCCAGAGCAGATAAGTGTGCTTCCTGCACAACGTGAGGGCCTGAGACTGCCCGAGCAAATCCCCAGATCCCACATAAGAGTAGGGTGTGATCATGTGCTCCTGTAACCCCAGTCTCACAAAGGAACAGAGACTCAAGAATTGTTACAGCCCTGCAAGCTCCAGAAACTATAAAGACTCCGGCTCAAAACAAAGACCACCCGGAGGAGTGAGGGAACAAGACTCGTGACATTCTGCTCTGGCTACTGTAAACTAACTCCCCCACCATAAGCAAACCCCTCCTGCCACAGGTGAGCATATAGGGTACCACATCACAGAACATCACACAACACAATACCACACACATACACCTATGAATTGATAATGGTCCTTTAGAGGGGAAAAATGCTTTTGGTCAATTTGACAGGCAGAATTGCTGCTCCCCAAAGATGTTCTCATTATTAACCTCTAAATGACAAAAGGGAACAAAGGTAATCGATGAAATTAAGATTGCTAATCAGCTTGCCTTAAAGTAAACAAGGTAGCCCGGGATGTCCAGGGAGACCTAATAAAACTATAAGAATCCTTCAAGATGGAAGAGGGAGGCGGAGACAGGCTCCAGCAACCAGTAGCAGCAGTGAACATGAGGAGGGGCTGCACCTATAGGAGCCAGACAGTCTGCTGAAGAAAACAGCCCTGCCTCCACCTGGACAGAGTGAACCCTGTTTCATTTCAGATTTCTGACTCCCAGAAAGGTAAGACTTTTAAATTTGCTTTCTTAAAGCTGATAGCCGAGTTGGTAGTAATCTGTTATAGCAGCAATAGAAATCTAATAGCCTTGGGAGGATTCTTAAAAAACCTGGCTTTTTTTTTTTTTGCTTTTTGACTTTCCTTAGGAACTCACCTGGGGATAAATAACTAGACAATAGGTAAAAAGCATCTCATTACAGAAAGTATTCAGCTACACAGTCAGGACTATCTTGCTAACAATCATCAATGGCAACAACACAAAATCAGGAATCTATCAACTAGTTGAAAGAAATAAAAATATCTTTAAAATTAAATGCTAACTTTTTTTTCTTGAGCAAAAAAAAGAAGACTCTTGTGAACTTTTAACACTAGACCACAAATCTATCATGGGTTCTAAAGTGTAAACAGAAATTCCAGTTTGGGGAAGAAAGAAGGGTTTGATTTGTTTTGTTGTTTAAATTACACTTATAAAGTTATCCCTCAATATTCATAAGGAATTGGTTTCTGGGCCTCTAGAAGATATCAAAAGCAGACACTCCTGTCCCCTATATAAAAAGGTACATATGCGCATAGAATGCGCATGTCATCCATATACTTCAGTTAGCTCTGATTTATATGTACTACTTAATTCACTGCAAGTGCATGTAAGTAGTTGCTATGCCCTGTTGGTGAGTAAAGCAGCCTGTACATGTTCAGTAAGTAAATTTCAAATAGTTTAGATCCAAAACGGTTAGATCTGTGGATACAAACCACACTATAATACTAAGCAACAATTACAGAATTCTAAAATTAAAGAAATCTGACATGCCCACAATACAGTCATGCCAACCATTAATTCAACCATTCTTGAATTGTGAATGCTTCTTCCAGTCACTATCCATCTGCAGTGACAGTTTTTATATCATTTTAACTTTGGTTTGGATTGGTTTTTCCATTTTTACTTATTCTATTATACCATGACCTAAAAAGAACACACAGCAATTAAAGAATAAGAACATAAAAAGAACAATTAAGAAGAAAAAGGAAGATGCTAAGGGGATGACACAGTCAGTAAAGTGTTTTTCACATAAGCATAAGACCTGAGTTTAGATGCCCAGTGCCCACATAAAAGAGCAAGGCATGGGCTGGGAAGATGGTTCACTGTATACAAGTGTAAGAATTTAAATTCAGATCCCCAGACCATACATTAAGAAATAAAATTTTGGGGACTGGAGAGATGGCTTAGCAGTTAGGCGCTTGCCTGTGAAGCCTAAGGACCCTGGATTGAGGCTCGATTCTCCAGGACCCAAATTAGCCAGATGCACAAGGGGGCGCACATGTCTGGAGCTCTTTTGCAGTGGCTGAAGGCCCTGGTGCGTCTATTCCCTCTCTCTCTCTCTATCTGCCTCTTTCTCTCTCTGTCTGTCACTCTCAAGTAAATAAATAAAAATTTAAAAACAAAAAGAAATTATTTTTTTTTTAATGCTCAAGAATGCCTACACATGCCTGTAATCCCAGTGCTGGGAAGGCCAAGACAGGTGGATCTCTGGAGCTTGCTGACTAGCTAGTTAGCTGAATCAGTGAACTCCAGGTAAAAAATAAGGTGGAAAGCACTTGAACACAACATTCAACATCAACTTCTGGCATCCACATACACACACACACACACACACACACACACACACACACACACACATATTGTGCAAAAAAAAATATATAGAAAAGGATGGGTGTGTTGATTCATGCCTCTAATCCCAGGACTAGAAGACTGAGGCAGAAGAATCACCACAAGTTTGAGGCCAAATGAGTTACTGTATAAATTCAAGGCCAGCCTGGCTACAAAGTTAGACCTTGTCTCCAAAGAAAAAGGAAAAGTTTAGGAATAGTCATGAAGAGTTTTTAATTGTACAGATGAGACAAGCCCGCAGAACAGCTGGAGCTGAGCTCTCTCCCTGGCTCTGCTATCCCCTCAGCTCACTGGTGAAAGAACCACACAAGGCCAGGGCTACTCTCAGGGTGAGCCACAGCAACTTCTTTTTGCAGTGGTAGAAGCTAAGCAGGGACTCATAACGGGTCAGAATTCAAGAATCAATGAATACGGAGTGCTCACCTACAGCCAGACACTGATATCAGACCTTCCAAGGCTCAGGAAACAGTAAGGAGAGGGGGCAGAAAGATAGTTAAGAGCCAAAGTATAGGGAATACTGTCTTCTAGACAAGATATGGCCTCTGCACTCATTAACTGACAGCAACTGTGATCACCTGCCCAAGACTGGGCCCATCACATTCTATAGTGAACGGAAAAGGGGCTCAAGAGGCCGCAGTCCTCCATAAGGAACTATTGACAGCTAAGGTTGTTTGGGAAGGGGAAGAGTGGTGGTTTGAATAGAATAGATGGCCCCCAATATATTCAGTTGCTTGTTTGTAGTTTGCATCTGCAGCCACCTCAGGCTGGAGGCAGTATCACTGGTGGATCTTAAGGTGTGGTGGTGGGTTTCAGATTTCAATCTAAAGATAAAAGTGTGCCTAGCTGGAGTTCCTGAAGTGTGCTGTGGCTTTTGACCTTTAGGCTTGTGCTTCTCTCTCTCCTCTTGGACCTGTGAAGGCAGGCCAGCTTCTTCTGCATTACAGAACTGCCCCTGGATCTGTAAGCTTCAATAAATCCTTCCCTCCATAACTGTGCCTGGTCTGAAAGTTCATCTCAGTGAACCTGAAGCTGTCTGCTACAGGAAGTCACATTCTTCAGTGGTTTAGCCACTGTTGAACTTATCCATATTCCAGTAAATAACCCCATACACATGCTCATGCAAGCAATCCTAAATTTAATGAGTTCCTCCTCAAAAAAAAAAAAGAAAAAGAAAAAAAAATAGGAAGGGCATGAAAGTAGGATAAGAGCAGATAATGCAGGTGAGTGGGATCAAAATACATTTCTTGTATTATGAAACTGTCAACACACTTTTTTAAAGAGTCCAGAGAGGAATGGTGTTACACGCCTTTAATCCCAGCACTTGGGAGGCATAGGTAGGAGGATTCCCATGAGTTTGAGGCCACCCTGAGACTACATAATAAATTCCAGGTCAGCCTGGGTGGGCTAGAGCGAAACCCTACCTCAAAGAACGAAAAATTTTAAATTAAAAAAAAAAAAAAAAAGAATTCAGCACTCAGGAGAGGAAGGGAGAAGGGCAGCTGCAAGTTCAAGACCATCCTGGTCTACATAGTGAATTCCTGGCCAACCAAGGCTATGAGAGATCCTATCAAATATAGAAAATAAAAAATCCATATAATTTCATTTAGCAATTTTAATGAATACAGGATAATTCGCAGAATTATTTCATCACTGCTTCTAACCACTGATGCCTACATATCACAAAGAATGATAGCTCAGTGCTATTATAGTTTGTTGGGTTTTATTATTCTAGGTACCTTTTTAGCTGTAGATTTTATTTCCCAGCTAAATCTCCAAGAGAGGAATTTCTAGGTCAAAGGATATGCTTGTTTTGAAGATGCTTTCAAAAAAAAATTCTTCCAAAAAGGAAGTAGCTAAATGCTACTACCACAGTGCAAGGTTTTTATTTCATCACATTGTCACTGGTAATATTGTCTAAAGTGTTGGCTAATGTAATTAGTATGAAATGGTTCTTAACAAGGGTTCTAATTTGCATTATCTTGACTGCCAACCATGGTATATATTTGACTGTTGCTTTCCTTTGCTCAAATTGTCTTTGCTGACCAAAACTTTCAGTAACAGGTGGAACAAAAAGTCGATCCTTCAAGAATCACCTAAGGTACACATAAACAAAGTATAGATTCAATTCCCCCAAGGCAGAACACCTAGGAGGGTCAAGTCCATCTACTAAGGACATTAAAGAAGAGGTACAAGGACTCACTTTTTCAGCAGACAGACTTCGCTGCATTTTCCCACAGGATTGTTTTGCAGCATGTTACTAATCTGAATGAGTATACACACCAGTGTCAGAGGAGTGGCTTGGGCTAAGACATGGGCAGCAGAATTAGGAAGACCTGGGCACTCCCACACCCAGGGACTACTGAGAACACTGGCTACTACAGCAAGCACTTAGCATGTCCCAGGTACTTTCACAGTTAACTAACTCAATCTTCAAAAGGCAGGATGGGCTGCAAGGACCTCCCCCAGCTCAACCCTGGCCACCCACTGCCCTCTCCTCTCTTTGTTCACCCCTAGTTCTGCTCCGGCAACCGGCTATCTTGCTGTGGCTCTTACACAGCAGGTAGGCACCCGCTCATATTCTCCCACACTTGCTCTCTACATGAAATTCAGAGCTACCTCTCACCTCACTCCAGTCTTTTCTCATCCCCCTTTCCTCACCCCCTTCTCCACATTCTATAGTCTTCCTTCACTACCTGTCTCTACAGCATTGCCTCATATAATAAGTATGTCATTTATGTGCCTCTTTTGTTTTGTGCATATTTTAAGCCCCACTGTAGCAGACAGCTTCAGGTTAACTGAGATGAACTTCCAGACCAGGCAGTTATGGAGGAAGTTATATTTATTGAAGCTTACAGATCCAGAGGAAGTTCCATAAATGGCAGAAGAAGCTGGCCTGCCTTCACAGGACCAAGCAGAGAGAGAGAAAAGCATGAGCCAAAAGCCAAAAGCCACACAGCACACTTCAGGAACTCTAGCTAGGCACACTTTGCATATCTTTAGATTGAAATCTGAAACCCACCACAACACCCTAAGATCCACCCAATGACACTGCCTCTAGCCAGGTGGCTGTAGATGCAAACTGCAAACAAATAAACAACATGGGTAGAATTCAGGGCCTCACACACGCTAGTACAGTGTTCTACTTGAGCTACAATCCAGACCCTCCTCCCATTTTATGAATGAGCAAAGAGGCTGAGCTGAGACTAACTGACTTATGACCACAGTGACTAAGGAACAGCCCTTGCCTAAACCCAGCTCTGTGATGCCAAAGCCTCTCAAGTCGCACCCACACCACATGGGTCTGGATCTTTCTGCATCACTCACCAATGCAAAGGTCTCAACCCACTTACCTAAGGCTACTCAACACTCATTTTTAGAAACATCACAGAAAATTGTTGTGACAAACATCTATTTATAAGATCTTATGTTAAGATAGCACTGTGTATACCTCTTTAAAGTCAATAAAGTCCCTGTACTTTTATTTTAGTTGTGAGTATTAAGATTTCATTTTAATCAGCAAATAATTATTATATTTTAGGTAAAATGTGATATGCTGATATATGCATATACTGTGGAATGATTCTTTTAAGCTAATTAACACATCTATCACTTCAAGTATCTTTTGTAGTGACTACAACTTGTTCTTTTAGCAATTTTTAAATCAAAATGCATTATATTCAACATGACATACAACAGATCTAGAAAACTTATTCTTCCTATTTAATTAAAACTTTGTACCCTTTGGTGAACATCTCTCCACCCTCCTTCATTGACTCCCCCATATGCAAATAAGCATCTACTCTCTACTTGCAGAGGTCCTTCTCCTTTAGATTCCAGGTTCATCTATATCATTTTAAATAACTTTTCTTTTATAAAGAAATCATATTTCACTTTCTATACCTACATACACATTTCCATTTTGCATACTTAGGTTATTTCCATTTTTTGGCTATTGAGAATGGCAGCACTGTAATGAACAAAACAATCAAAGTGAAGATATATCATGCTATCATACTTCAGTCCTTTGGACATATACTGATAATTAGTACCTATGATTGTGCTTCTATTTTCAACTCTTGAGGAATTGCCACACTGTTCTCCAAAATTATTACACTGATTTATTTCCCCACTTGTGTCTGTTATCTTTCCTCTTTTTAATTGATGTACATATTTTATTGATGTATATAATAACCTTTATATATGGGTTATTACCATACCCCTTCTAACAGCTGTGAGGTGTTATCTCATTGTGATTATAATTTGCATGTCCATAACTAGTAACATCTTTTCATAAAGAGAATGGCTACTTACAAGTCTTTCATATGCAAAAAGTCTAATCAGGTCCTTAGCTCTTTTTATTTTTTTTCAATTTCTGGGTGTGTGTCATGAGGTGTGGTGTGTGGGGGGGGGGTTACATGCATGTGAATGTGCCCTATGGCACCCCATACATTCACCCACATTGACCTGAGTGGAATGTTGGCTGTCCTATCACCTTTCCTCTCAGTCTTCTTTTGAGTGAGAGGCATTTTACTAATTCCACAGCTTGTGGGCTCCCATGATTCTCTGGTCTCTGCTCTTCTACAGGACTGGGGTTACAGATTCTTGTGGGGAACTGGAGATTTGAACTGTGGCAGTCTCAGGCCCCCTCAGGCCTTCTTATGCTTGAGAAGGAAAACACATTTAACCACACTTACGTGGTTAAGATTACTTAACCAGAGTAAT
The DNA here is from genome assembly GCF_020740685.1 of Jaculus jaculus. NCBI lineage: Eukaryota > Metazoa > Chordata > Mammalia > Rodentia > Dipodidae > Jaculus > Jaculus jaculus. Next base: position 133,909,249 of record NC_059102.1, on the reverse strand, counting down.
TTATCCAGCCCCAGGTCCTGCATGCATTTTTTTAATCTTTCTGTTTTCTCCCTGTTGAGTTGTTTGAATTGGTGTGTCTGGATATATGAGATATATGGCTTACAAATATTCTCTGGACTACATATTGTCCTTCTACTCACTAGATGGTCTCCTTTCCTTTGCAGGAGCTTTTGGGGGGTTTTGCTTTTAGAATCACAAGCAAAAAGTCACTGGCCAGACAATCTCATGGACCTTTCCTGCTGTTTTCTGCATGGAGATTTGCAGTTTCAGGACTTACATTTGAGTCTTCAAACTACTGTAAGTTGATTTTTTATATGGCATGAGATGAAGATCCCATCTCACTCTCCAGCTGTCCCATGTCCATTCACTGACAAGCCCATCCATCAGCATGCCAGCCCCATCTTTTGACAGGAAGATCTTAGTCTATTTGAAATCAGGTAGTACCTTTCCTTTTAACTTTAAGATGTTCGTGTTTCATGCTATTGAAAGAACATCCACTATTCATGTGCACAGTAATTTCAGGTCCATCGATGGCCTTCCCCAGACACTGTTCTTTCTCACATACCAAATTCAGGTTCCAGTAGTGTCCAGCACTCATTGAAACTATTCTCCTTTCTCTTTTGATTTAAAAATTTTAATTCTGCAGCCTACGTTAAGACTGTCTCATGTGTTCTAAGTGATAAAGGATACTAATATTGTGCCACGTTTCTCCCACAAATCCCAAACCTAACAAAGTTGAAAACATGCAGATTATCTGTTCAGAATTCTATACAGGATATATATTTTTGTCACTGCCCAAAATCTAAGGGATTTAACTTAAGGTCTAACAGCCCTTGGTATTCCATGCAATTCTGTTTATATGTAACATGCATTGTGGGTAGGGGGTTCACATCATCATCAAGATGTTGAAGATAGTCAAGAAACTCAGGAGGATAAACCACGCCAGTATGGGCCAATGCATTTTTATATGAAATATCTTGAAATCTGATGACCGCCTACATGGTACATATATTAGTCTTGTTTTGACAGCAAGAAAAGCAATACTTATAGAGATTGAGAGATTTGGGCAAAAGTTTACATAATTTCTAATACTGAAATTCAAAACTAAGTCATTATAACCCCTAATTCTGTGTGTTTGCCAACCAATTGCATACACACAACAAAAGTATGCCACAAGCTTTCATTGGCCAACAATTTCAATATTACAAGCCAATTTTATAATTTCTCAAAAACTTGGACTGATGGAATACTCATCCTGAGACTGAGGTCACCCACCAAATTGGCAAAGGAAGAACAAGATCTTGCACTTCTATGACTAGCGATCTCAGAAGGTTGGAAATGAAGAAATGGGAGACAGTATGTGATAAGGTGGCCTTGATAATGAGTGGCTGCCATGGCAACACAAAGATAGCCAATAGGCTCATGTTCCAGCAACCAACCAGTGAAGTTACAATGTTTTGGGGAGGCATGAAAATAGCATGTCTTGCTGAAGCAAAACAACCAGAACTAAAAGCTGGTATATTGGGTGGTTTCTCCAAATCCCTTCAATATTTCAGGCCTGTGAAGACAGAGAGACTTTGCCTTGAATCCTGGTCCTACTAATAAATAGCTGTGTGACCACAGATAGAAAACTTAAAATGATGGGTCTAAGGAGATGGCCCAGAAGTTAAAGACCTTTGGCCCACAAGCCTGCTGACTGGAGTTAAAATTCACATTATCTACATACAGCCAGATGTAAAGTAATCCCAATGCATCTATGGCAATGGGAGGCAAGAGACCAGAGAACCCAGAAACAAGTAGGCCAACTAGTCTGACATTCCCAATGGCAAAGAGGAACACGAGAGATCCTGTCTCATACAGATGGAATGAGAGAACCACCATCCAAGGTTGTCCTCTAACCTCCACTTGTACACAGCAGCACATTCACATAGAAGACATACTAATTTGCAAAAGAAAAGCATTATGAGTAGTTGCTTTTGAGAAAAACAGATGATAATGTTGCTTGTAGGGCTCTTGAGGACTAAATGAAAAGATGCAAGATGGAGGCCAGGCACAAAGGCTGACACCACTCCCAGGTTTCCTTTGGCAGCCCACAGGAGCACCATGCACTCAACCACAGCTCCTGTGAACTAGACCACAGGGTGTGCCTTCCCCTCCCATATACACTTACATTCAACAGCCTTTTTGCATCCTTACAAAGCACATTCTTACAGAGCAAATGGGAAATGGAAACTTAGCACTTAGAGTTTTTGTGGCCAAAACTGCCCAAATCCTATCCTGTCACCCACTCCTGCCACCCATAGTTCTGAAAGGAACTGTACATAAGAAACAGCAGACTAAGAGGTACAGTTCTGTGACAATCACATATCCAAAGCAGAACTTTCTGATGAAACTTGAAGTTTGGCATCTCTGCTATTATTGCTGTTTAGGAAGGGGAAAAAGTGTATAGCTTAATGAAGCCATGTAGTACTCCATGCTAAAGATCAGCCAAAGGCAGAGAAAACTAATGAAATGGAGTCAGTCTATAACAGCCTGGCAGAGTAAAGCAGGAAAACAAATCTGCAGCTTGGATTCTTGCCTTAAAAGGTACCATACATACATAATCTTCACTCAATTAACAGGATGGCCCAGCAAATATCCAAGGTTCTAATGGGATTTGCAACCTCCCATCAGGGAAGGCTTAGAAAGAAGGAAGAGCAGGAGCTGTAATATTAGGGAGGAACCCAGTCCTTCCTGTCACTGTAGCTCTGCCCCATCCCCTCCTTTAGAACTCAGCTCTCACCTGGGTGACTAGAGCAACTTCCTAACTACCTACCTCCTTGACCCTGGGTCCTCCCCACCAAACTACATGTAGACCTTTAAGTGCAGAATGAAGCTCTCATGGTAAACAGGGCATTCCAGGCACCAACCAGTGGATTTCAGCTTAACTTTTAGTTTTCTCTTTCACACCCAACCACTTTATTCACACACTTACCAGGCTTTCTGCCTGTTTCCACCCAGGTCCTTCCATGTTGAAACTATGTCATAAAATTCTCCCAAACTGTAATGGAGACAGAATGCTACCTCAGAAGATACAACCAAGAAGATTATTTCTTCCACAATGACCCCCTGATTACTTTGGCCATTAATAATCACCTTTTTGAAATGCCAACTTCAACAGCTAGAGAGATGGCTTAGCAATTAAGGTGTTTATCTTAAAAGCCAAAGGATCCAGGTTCAATTTCCCAGGACCCACAAGGCCATATGCACAAGTGGCACATGCATCTGGAGTTCATTTGCAGTAGCTGGAGGCCCTGATATGCCCATTCATTCTTTTTCTCTCTGACTCTCTTTTTCTCTCTCTCTGTCTATTTCTCTCTCTCTCTCTCTCTCTCTCTCTCACTCACTTTTTCTCTCAAATAAATAAAGAAAAATAAAAAGTATTTTTAAAAAATTCCAACTATAAGAAGCTCAGAAAACTAAACCAAAGATTCTGGTAAAAGGTTGTAGAATCCAGATTTAAAATAATGTTAATGGGGGCTGGCTAGATGGCTTAGCAGTTAAGCGCTTGCCTGTGAAGCCTAAGGACCTCGGTTCAAGGCTCAATTCCCCAGGACCCATGCAAGCCAGATGCACAAGGTGGTGTATGCATCTGGAGTTTGTTTGCAGTGGCTGGAGGCCCTGGCGTGTCCATTCTCTCTCTATCTGCCTCTTTTTCTCTCTGTCTGCCACTCTCAAATAAATAAACAAAAATTTTTAAAAATAATATAATTAAAGTATATTAAATTCTGGGGCTGGGAAAATAGTTTACCAGTTAAAGTTGCTTGCTTAAAACAAAGCCTGCAGACCTGGCTTAGATTCCGCAGGACCCATGTAAAACCAGACGCATAAAGTGACACATGTGTCTGGAGTTCATCTATAGTAGCAAAGGGCCCGATTGTACCCACACATACATCTCTCTCTCTCTTCCTGTATCAAATAAAAATTTTAAAGTATATTAAATTTTATTTGCCTATTAAATAAACAGTCCAATCTTCCTAAAGCCCATAACTCATGTAATAAATTCCAAAACTTTGGAAGGAATAAAAGAGATCCTGATAATTCAAAGGAATGATTTTAACTGCTCATGGTGACACACACCTTTAATCCCAGCATTCTGGAGGCTGAGATAGGAGGATCACTGAGTTCAAAGCCATGAGACAGGCCAGCCTGGGCTACAGTGAGACCCCACCTCAAAAAAAAAAGTTTTTTTTAAAAAAACCAAGAGCATAAAGATTAACAGTTAAATGACATTAGGAAGACAATGCAGGATGTGAATGAAAGTTCATGAGAAAATCTGAAAACCAATCAAAAATTTTGAAATAAAGAGCTCAATAATCAGATTTCTAAAAAATTTAGTACAAAGTCTTAACTGAATCAAAAAGGATAAAGAATATTGAAGCTTAAAGATGGAGTTTTTAAGAAATCATGGGCAGATAAGAATGAGAAAGCATACAAGATGTTGGGGGTACCATTAATAATAGATCAGATGTATGTATCACCAGCATTACCAATGAGGAAGAAATCAAGCTTTAGGGAATAGAAAAACTAGTCAATGAGATAAAAGAAAACTTCTCATCAGGCATAGTGGTACACACCTTTAATCCCAGAACTAAAAAGGAGGCAGAGGTAGGAGGCTCACTGTGAGTTTGAGGCCAGCCTGGAACTAGAGAGCATTCCAGGTCAGCCTGGGCTACAGTGAAACTCTACCTCAAAACAACTTTATTAAAAAGAAAAGAAAGAAAAAGAAAATTTCTCTAAGTGAGTTCAAGGGGCTGCCCTTGCCAACTAAATAAAAGGGAGACAATCCAGGATGACTCCTGATGCTAATCTTTGCCCTCCACACTTCAGTACATACACACATGTAAGTTCCCACACACATAAGAACAGGCATACACACATTCATAGTATACATACACACAAAAACAAGGTGATAATACTGATGAGGATGTGCAAAAAAGGTAACTCTTACACAATGCTGATGAGCATGGTGAAATGCACAACCCCTGTGATTAGAGCTTCCTCCATCCAAAACAGAATTAAAAAACATCTAAAAACAAAATCAACATGTGATCAGCTTTCTCACTCCTGGGTATATATCCAGAGAAAATGAAGTCAACACATAAAAGGCATAGCTGCCATCCATGGCAATTACAGCACTGTTCACAACAAAGATACAACACAGCTCAAGTACCATGAGCACAGGACTGGATAAGGAACATATGGTGTGTACATACTAGGGCACTGTGTCACCACAGAGAAGAATGAAGCCCTGTCACCTGTAGCAAATAAAAACCGAAGGACATGACACTATGAAAATAAGCCACACACCACAAAGGATCTCTGTTCTCTGTCATCTGTGAAACTTGGAGGAAAAAGAAACAGAAGTGATTGAAAACAGAAGTGTTATTCCTCAGGGAAAGGAAAGGTATTAGAGGTCTGGGGAGGGCAAATGGGCATATAAGTTCAATGGACACATCAATATGTGATATACATATGGATATATCACAGTGGATTCCATTACTCTATACAATTAGTATGCAAAACAAATCAATATTAATGAAGCCCAATCTATTAGTGTTCCTGGCGTTTGTTTAGGTTTTTAGAAAAAGGGTTTAAAAGGCTGAAGAGATGGCTTAGAAGTTAAAGGCACTTGCTTGCAAGCCAATTAGACCAGGTTTGACTCCACAGTACCCACGGAAAGCCACATGCACAAAGAGGAGAATGCTTCTGGAATTCAATTGCAGTGGTAAAACACCCCCGAAGGCCACAATTACTAATCTCGCCTCCCTCTCTTGCTCTCTCTCTCTCATCATAAAAAATATTTTAAAAAAGAAAAAGAGTTTCATGTAGCTTACACTGACCAACCATCATGTACCTGAAGATAATCTTGAAATCCTGGTCCTCCTCCCTGTACTTCCCAGCATGAGGACTACAGGCGTGCACACCCAGCTTCGCTCCTCCTCTTCTACTTCCTAGTACAAGGACTACAGGCGTGCACACCCAGCTTCTGTCCTCCTCCTCAACTTCCTAGTACAAGGACTACAGGCGTGCACACCCAGCTTCTGTCTTCCTACCTCTACTTCCTAGTGCCAGGACGACAGGCGTACACACCCAGCTTCTGTCCTCCTCCTCTACTTCCTAGTGCCAGGACTACAGGTGTGCACACCCAGCTTCTGTCCTCCTCCCTCTACTTCCTAGTGCCAGGACGACAGGCGTACACACCCAGCTTCTTTCCTCCTCCCTCTACTTACTAGTGCCAGGACTACAGGTGTGCACACCCAGCTTCTGTCCTCCTCCTCTACTTCCTAGTGTCAGGACTACAGGCGTGCACACCCAGCTTCTGTCCTCCTCCTCTACTTCCGAGTGCCAGGACTACAGGCGTGCACACTCAGCTTCTATCCTCCTCTACTTCCTAGTGTCAGGACTACAGGTGTGCACACCCAGCTTCTGTCCTCCTCCTCTACTTCCTAGTGCCAGGACTACAGGCGTGCACACCCAGCTTCTGTCCTCCTCCTCTACTTCCTAGTGCCAGGACTACAGGCGTGCACACCAAGCTTCTGTCCTCCTCCCTCTACTTCCTAGTGCCAGGACTACAGGCGTGCACACCCAGCTTCTGTCCTCCTCCTCTACTTCCTAGTGCCAGGACTACAGGCGTGCACACCCAGCTTCTGTCCTCCTCCTCTACTTCCTAGTGCCAGGACTACAGGTGTGCACACCCAGCTTCTGTCCTCCTCCTCTACTTCCTAGTGCCAGGACTACAGGTGTGCACACCCAGCTCCTGTCCTCCTCCCTCTACTTCCTAGTGCCAGGACTACAGGCGTGCACACCCAGCTTCTGTCCTCCTCCTCTACTTCCTAGTGCCAGGACTACAGGCGTGCACACCAAGCTTCTGTCCTCCTCCTCTACTTCCTAGTGCCAGGACTACAGGCGTGCACACCCAGCTTCTGTCCTCCTCCTCTACTTCCTAGTGCCAGGACTACAGGCATGCACACCCAGCTTCTGTCCTCCTCCTCTACTTCCTAGTGCCAGGACTACAGGCGTGCACACCCAGCTTCTGTCCTCCTCCTCTACTTCCTAGTGACAGGACTACAGGCGTGCACACTCAGCTTCTATCCTCCTCTACTTCCTAGTGCCAGGACTACAGGCATGCACACCCAGCTTCTGTCCTCCTCCTCTACTTCCTAGTGCCAGGACTACAGACGTGCACACCCAGCTTCTGTCCTCCTCTCTCTACCTCCTAGTGCCAGGACTACAGGCATGCACACCAGCTTCTGTCCTACTCCTCTACTTCCTAGTGCCAGAACTACAGGCATGCACACCCAGCTTCTGTCCTCCTCCTCTACTTCCTAGTGCCAGGACTACAGGCGTGCACACCCAGCTTCTGTCCTCCTCGCTCTACCTCCTAGTGCCAGGACTACAGGCGTGCACACCCAGCTTCTGTCCTCCTCCTCTACTTCCTAGTGCCAGGACTACAGGCGTGCACACCCAGCTTCTGTCCTCCTCCCTCTACTTCCTAGTGCCAGGACTACAGGCGTGCACACCCAGCTTCTGTTCTCCTCCTCTACTTCCTAGTGCCAGGACTACAGGCGTGCACACCCAGCTTCTGTCCTCCTCCTTTACTTCCTAGTGCCAGAACTACAGGCATGCACACCCAGATTCTGTCCTCCTCCTCTACTTCCTAGTACAAGGACGACAGGCGTGCACACCCAGCTTCTTTCCTCCTCCCTCTACTTCATAGTGCCAGGACTACAGGCGTGCACACCCAGCTTCTGTCCTCCTCCTCTACTTCCTAGTGCCAGGACTACAGGCGTGCACACCCAGCTTCTGTCCTCCTCCTCTACTTCCTAGTGCCAGGACTACAGGCGTGCACACCCAGCTTCTGTCCTCCTCCTCTACTTCCTAGTGCCAGGACTACAGGTGTGCACACCCAGCTTCTGTCCTCCTCCTCTACTTCCTAGTGCCAGGACTACAGGTGTGCATACCCAGCTTCCGTCCTCCTCCTCTACTTCCTAGTGCCAGGACTACAGGCGTGCACACCCAGCTTCTGTCCTCCTCCTCTACTTCCTAGTGCCAGGACTACAGGTGTGCATACCCAGCTTCCGTCCTCCTCCTCTACTTCCTAGTGCCAGGACTACAGGCGTGCACACCCAGCTTCTGACCTCCTCCTCTACTTCCTAGTGCCAGGACTACAGGTGTGCACATCCAGCTCCTGTCCTCCTCCTCTACTTCCTAGTGCCAGGAATACAGGTGTGCACACCCAGCTTCTGTCCTCCTCCCTCTACTTCCTAGTGCCAGGACTACAGGCGTGCACATCCAGCTTCTGTCCTCCTCCCTCTACTTCCTAGTGCCAGGACTACAGGCGTGCACACCCAGCTTCTGTCCTCCTCCCTCTACTTCCTAGTGCGAGGACTACAGGCGTGCACACCCAGCTTCTGTCCTCCACCCTCTACCTCCTAGTGCCAGGACTACAGGCGTGCACACTCAGCTTCTATCCTCCTCTACTTCCTAGTGCCAGGACTAGAGGCGTGCACACCCAGCTTCTGTCCTCCTCCTCTACTTCCTAGTGCCAGGACTACAGGCGTGCACACCCACCTTCTGTCCTCCTCCTCTACTTCCTAGTGCCAGGACTACAGGCATGCACACCCAGCTTCTATCCTCCTCCTCTACTTCCTAGTGCCAGGACTACAGGCGTGCACACCCAGCTTCTGTCCTCCTCACTCTACCTCCTACTGCCAGGACTACAGGCGTGCACACCCAGCTTCTGTCCTCCTCGTCTACTTCCTAGTGCCAGGACTACAGGCGTGCACATCCAGCTACTGTCCTCCTCCCTCTACTTCCTAGTGCCAGGACTACAGGCGTGCACACCCAGCTTCTGACCTCCTCCTCTACTTCCTAGTGCCAGGACTACAGTCGTGCACACCCAGCTTCTGTCCTCCTCCTCTACTTCCTAGTGCCAGGACTACAGGTGTGCACAACCAGCTTCTGTCCTCCTCCCTCTACTTCCTAGTGCCAGGACTACAGGCGTGCACACCCAGCTTCTGACCTCCTCCTCTACTTCCTAGTGCCAGGACTACAGGTGTGCACACCCAGCTTCTGTCCTCCTCCTCTACTTCCTAGTGCCAGGACTACAGGCGTGCATACCCAGCTTCCGTCCTCCTCCTCTACTTCCTAGTGCCAGGACTACAGGCGTGCACACCCAGCTTCTGACCTCCTCCTCTACTTCCTAGTGCCAGGACTACAGGTGTGCACATCCAGCTACTGTCCTCCTCCTCTACTTCCTAGTGCCAGGACTACAGGTGTGCACACCCAGCTTCTGTCCTCCTCCCTCTACTTCCTAGTGCCAGGACTACAGGCGTGCACACCCAGCATCTGTCCTCCTCCCTCTACTTCCTAGTGCCAGGACTACAGGCATGCACACCCAGCTTCTGTCCTCCTCCTCTACTTCCTAGTGCCAGGACTACAGGCGTGCACACCCAGCTTCGGTCCTCCTCCTCTACTTCATAGTGCCAGGACTACAGGTTTGCACACCCAGCTTCTGTCCTCCTCCACTACTTCCTAGTACAAGGACGACAGGCATGCACACCCAGCTTCTTTCCTCCTCCCGCTACTTCATAGTGCCAGGACTACAGGCGTGCACACCCAGCTTCTGTCCTCCTCCTCTACTTCCTAGTGCCAGGACTACAGGCGTGCACACCCAGATCCTGTCCTCCTCCTCTACTTCCTAGTGCCAGGACTACAGGCGTGCACACCCAGCTTCTGTCCTCCTCCTCTACTTCCTAGTGCCAGGACTACAGGTGTGCACACCCAGCTTCTGTCCTCCTCCTCTACTTCCTAGTACAAGGACTACAGGCGTGCATACCCAGCTTCCGTCCTCCTCCTCTACTTCCTAGTGCCAGGACTACAGGCGTGCACACCCAGCTTCTGTCCTCCTCCCTCTACTTCCTAGTGCCAGGACTGCAGGCGTGCACACCCAGCTTCTGTCCTCCTCCTCTACTTCCTAGTGCCAGGACTACAGGCGTGCGCACCCAGCTTCTGTCCTCCTCCCTCTACTTCCTAGTGCCAGGACTACAGGCGTGCACACCCAGCTTCTGTCCTCCTCCTCTACTTCCTAGTGCCAGGACTACAGGCGTGCGCACCCAGCTTCTGTCCTCCTCCCTCTACTTCCTAGTGCCAGGACTACAGGCGTGCACACACAGCTTCTGTCCTCCTCCTCTACTTCCTAGTGCCAGGACTACAGGCGTGCACATCCAGCTACTGTCCTCCTCCCTCTACTTCCTAGTGCCAGGACTACAGGCGTGCACACCCAGCTTCTGACCTCCTCCTCTACTTCCTAGTGCCAGGACTACAGGCGTGCAAACCCAGCTTCTGTCCTCCTCCTCTACTTCCTAGTGCCAGGACTACAGGTGTGCATACCCAGCTTCTGTCCTCCTCCTCTACTTCCTAGTGCCAGGACTACAGGCGTGCACACCCAGCTTCTGTCCTCCTCCCTCTACTTCCTAGTGCCAGGACTACAGGCGTGCATACCCAGCTTCTGTCCTCCTCCCTCTACTTCCTAGTGCCAGGACTACAGGCGTGCACACCCAGCTTCTGTCCTCCTCCCTCTACTTCCTAGTGCCAGGACTACAGGCGTGCACACCCAGCTTCTGTCCTCCTCCCTCTACTTCCTAGTGCCAGGACTACAGGTGTGCACACCGAGCTTCTGTCCTCCTCCTCTACTTCCTAGTGCCAGGACTACAGGCGTGCACACCCAGCTCCTGTCCTCCTCTTCTTCCTAGTGCCAGGACTACAGGTGTGCATACCCAGCTTCTTTCCTCCTCCTCTACTTCCTAGTGCCAGGACTACAGGCGTGCACACCCAGCTTCTGTCCTCCTCCTCTACTTCCTAGTGCCAGGACTACAGGTGTGCACACCCAGCTTCTGTCCTCCTCCCTCTACTTCCTAGTGCCAGGACTACAGGTGTGCACACCGAGCTTCTGTCCTCCTCCTCTACTTCCTAGTGCCAGGACTACAGGCGTGCACACCCAGCTTCTGTCCTCCTCCCTCTACTTCCTAGTGCCAGGACTACAGGCGTGCACACCCAGCTTCTGTCCTCCTCCTCTACTTCCTAGTGCCAGGACTACAGGTGTGCGCACCCAGCTTCTGTCCTCCTCCTTCTACTTCCTAGTGCCAGTACTACAGGTGTGCACACCCAGCTTCTGTCCTCCTCCCTCTACTTCCTAGTGCCAGGACTACAGGCGTGCGCACCCAGCTTCTGTCCTCCTCCCTCTACTTCCTAGTGCCAGGACTACAGGCGTGCACACACAGCTTCTGTCCTCCTCCTCTACTTCCTAGTGCCAGGACTACAGGCGTGCACATCCAGCTACTGTCCTCCTCCCTCTACTTCCTAGTGCCAGGACTACAGGCGTGCACACCAAGCTTCTGTCCTCCTCCTCTACTTCCTAGTGCCAGGACTACAGGCGTGCACACCCAGCTTCTGTCCTCCTCCCTCTACTTCCTAGTGCCAGGACTACAGGCGTGCACACCCAGCTTCTGTCCTCCTCCTCTACTTCCTAGTGCCAGGACTACAGGCGTGCACACCCAGCTTCTGTCCTCCTCCTTCTACTTCCTAGTGCCAGGACTACAGGCGTGCACACCCAGCTTCTGTCCTCCTCCTTCTACTTTCTAGTGCCAGGACTACAGGTGTGCACACCCAGCTTCGGTCCTCCTCCTCTACTTCCTAGTGCCAGGACTACAGGCGTGCACACCCAGCTTCTGTCCTCCTCCTCTACTTCCTAGTGCCAGGACTACAGGCGTGCACACCCAGCTTCGGTCCTCCTCCTCTACTTCCTAGTGCCAGGACTACAGGCGTGCACACCCAGCTTCTGTCCTCCTCCTCTACTTCCTAGTACAAGGACGACAGGCGTGCACACCCAGCTTCTTTCCTCCTCCCTCTACTTCCTAGTGCCAGGACTACAGGTGTGCACACCCAGCTCCTGTCCTCCTCCTCTACTTCCTAGTGCCAGGACTACAGGCGTGCACACCCAGCTTCTGTCCTCCTCCTCTACTTCCTAGTGCCAGGACTACAGGTGTGCACACCCAGCTTCTGTCCTCCTCCTCTACTTCCTAGTGCCAGGACTACAGGCGTGCATACCCAGCTTCCGTCCTCCTCCTCTACTTCCTAGTGCCAGGACTACAGGCGTGCACACCCAGCTTCTGACCTCCTCCTCTACTTCCTAGTGCCAGGACTACAGGTGTACACATCCAGCTCCTGTCCTCCTCCTCTACTTCCTAGTGCCAGGACTACAGGTGTGCACACCCAGCTTCTGTCCTCCTCCTCTACTTCCTAGTGCCAGGACTACAGGCGTGCACATCCAGCTTCTGTCCTCCTCCATCTACTTCCTAGTGCCAGGACTGCAGGCATGCATACCCAGCTTCTGTCCTCCTCCTCTACTTCCTAGTGCCAGGACTGCAGGCGTGCACACCCAGCTTCCGTCCTCCTCCTCTACTTCCTAGTGCCAGGACTACAGGCGTGCACACCCAGTCTGTCCTCCTCCTCTACTTCCTAGTGCCAGGACTACAGGCGTGCACACCCAGCTTCTGTCCTCCTCCCTCTACTTCCCAGCACCAGGACTACAGGCATGCACACCCAGCTTCTGTCCTCCTACCTCTACTTTCCAGCACCAGTATACAGGCGTACACACCCAGCTTCTGTCCTCCTCCCTCTACTTTCCAGCACCAGTATACAGGCGTACATACCCAGCTTACACCAGTGGTTTTTCAAAATGCTCGAGCCCATGAAGCCCTATGAGTACAGCTCGCCAAACATAGCTGGCTCCTACATGCTCCTGGGCCATCCACATAAATCTGACTTAGCAATCATGTGGAAGAGGTCAGAAACTTGCATTTGCTTTTAATGCACAAAGTGGCCATTGTAAAAAAAATCTACAGCGCCTCCTTGGGTGCATCTGCTTTATCTGCTGTGGAATAAAGGGTTGAAACCAAGTTTGGAAACCTCAATTCTCCACCAAGCTCCCACCTCACTGTAGAGATACTGCACAGCGAGGAGCTCATGACAACACCACTGCCGACCTAGGTTTCTAACTAATGGGCAATTTGCCTTTAAGATTCACAGGTGCACTCTGGGCCAACACTGAACTGAGAGCTGCCTTTGCATATCATGACTCTCAGAGCAGGCAGCTAGTTTTAAGAAGTGGATTATTTGAAAAATAAAATATCCCTAATATCTTAGAATCCCATTAGATATGAAAAGGCAGACCCTCACACTTCCTTCTTTATCCAGCTACTCTGTTTTATCTCTGGCCAGATGGAAAATGAGAAGGTTCACATCCATCAAACTTCTACCTTATCAGCTTTCACTGCGAAAACGCTTGTCAAAATGCTCTGTGGTTACTTTTAAATATACAAAGAAAATGTCTTCAAAATCTTAATGAGGTATAGATGCTCAGTGATGTGAGGAGAATTTCTACAATCAGCGTGAGATATAGTGTGTAAGCCATACTCTATGGAGTCTCACAGCTCCTCAGCTGTGATGGAAGCGGATCATAGCTGAAGAAGTAAATTGGGGTGCCGGGCCACCTATCCCACTTCACTCTATATAGCCACTTCCATTTTTCTTTCCATAAGAGTTCACCTAAGAATTTACAATAATAATAGTAGAACGGCAATCAAAGCCACTGGACCAAGATAGTACTGCATAGAGATTAACAACTGGGCATGGTGCTAGCTGTAAAGGCTGCCAAAGATCTGAGCACAGGGTGCAGTGGGGCCTTCACCACTATGGTGCCTGTCATTCCAGCATTTGGGAGGTGGAGAGGGTGGAGGGGGTGGAGGAGGAGAATCGGGAGTTTGAGGTCATCCTTGACTATATAGTGAGTTCAAGGCCAACCTGGGTTATATGAGACCTCATCTGGGGAAGAACAAAGGAGCCGCAGTTGAGTGTCAAGGCCCAGAAAGGTCAGATACCACACAAGACATCACAACTCTCTTAACAGCACACCCAGAAGATGCAAAGGAAGACCCAACTCCACCCACTCTTCCCAGATGACAGACTCATTTGGGTCTAGACCAGGAATGCAATTCTACTTCCCACGCACAGGGCAAACAGGAAGCACAATCTTCAAGTCCAGACTCCAACCCACCTGACTGGCTCTTAGCACAGTGCCATTCTCTGTACTCCCAAAGCATTTGGTTCACCCTGCTATCAGCACTAATCAAATCACGTTTTCATAAACACTGTCTGCATTTCTATCACATTTCTCCAGTAGATGCCTTCAAAAAACTGTCTGATTTGATTCAGTCCACTACACCCTGTGCCCAGAGCAGAGCCTGGAACAGTGGTGCAAAACTGAGGAGTGTCCCACAGAGATTCAGAAAAGACAAGATAAAACAGAGAGGACCGGCTATCAAAGCAGCTTTACTAGCAGCCTCAGGCAGGAGCCAGTGAGCTGCCCCAATCTCTCCTTGTGGGGCATTCAGAGGTCAAGGACTGGAAAGGAATGGACAAGCACGCTCCTCAGGGCAGAGGGTAGTGTTGTTTGCAGAAGAAAGGTGCAGCCTGGGTGACTGCACCAGGAAAAGGGTAGAACACACTTATTAGTCAGCACCATCCAGGGGTCTCCAGTGGGCAGTGGTGTGTCATTCGCAGTCCTTGGCCAGCACCTACCACAAAACTACAAGCAGGAAATAAGGAAAGCAGATGAGAAATGTGACCATTATGACCTCAGTGACAAGAATCACAGTAGGGTTTTTCTCACAAATTAAAATTTATTACTCATTTAATGCTAAAATAGATAAAGCACTCCATTTTAGGAAGGCAAACATGAGAACTTAAGTGGTTTGCATAGAGGGTAAGCACCTCTGAGTGAAGCTCGATTCCAACTCAAGTCCTGCACTGCTTTCCACTACTGCAAAGGCACCTACTAAAACAGACACATTTCTCCACTTGTGTTGTGCCAAGCTTACCTTATCGCACCTAAGCCTTACAAGCAATCCCTGTTCTACTGATAAGAAAGGCACACCACAGTCCAGAGAGACAGAGGAGCTGGTTCACAGTGCAATGGCTAGTAAGTGATGAAGCTGGGACTCAATCCAGTGTGACTCCAGAGTCTTGACATTCAGGTTCCCGTATAAGAAACTGATTTACAGGGTGAGAACGTCCAACAAAGTCCATTTAAACATTATGCTATGAGGATGCCAATTCAATACACACCTAATTTTTTAAAAAATAAGTGAAAATCAAGGGAAAGATTTTGACCTTGATAAAAATATTCCATCACAGGTCCATGGGCTTAGCTATGAGTCACTAACTTGAGACACTATCTCCAAATGCCATATTTTGAGTATGTCTCCCCAGGAAATGTACTAGATAACACCCCAATCTCATCTGGGGTTATCCATCAATGAATTTCATAATGTCATAGACCTAGGCCAAATTACCCTAAAACTAAACCTACTCCTAGAAAAGCACAGTGGATTGGTCAAATGGGTGATGGTAACAATTACAATTAGTTTTGGCCTGGAACGAGCAAATGCATCCCACAGAGCTAGGGCTCGGGTAGGAAAGCACACACTTGTCAAGGCAGCAGATGACAGGTACCATGACAGATGTGAGCATTGCCAGATAGTCTGGGAGCAGTAGTTCAGCCAAGGTCTACACACTACTGTACGGGAGGACAAAATGAAAGAGACTTGCTCTTGTTCTCACCTGTTCAGAGTAGAATAGCAAGTATCTGAGTCAGAGGTGGCAATCTCAAGTACAGATCCCCACCCCCTTCCCCAAGCACACCACCACCACCAATGAATGCACAGGCTAAAAGGAAAGTCTTAAGTCTCTGGGAGAAAACAATGCATCTAAGCCAGAAATGTGAGGGAGGACAGTAAAGATCAAACCACCTTCCTATCATAGGTTACAGAGGTAAGAACACTTGAAATGCAAGTCAGGATACTCAACTGGGCATAGTGGTTTGTTTCTTTACAAAGGCCCTAAAGGGATATGTGTTCCTTGGGTGGCAAGGAAGTCTAATAACACAATAGGTGAGACTATGACTCTCACTTTGGGGCCTTTCTCACTGTATAAGACCCCCAGTAAACACTAATGTTTGTATTTACCAGATCCTAACAAGAGCGCCTGCACATTGCAAAGACTCAACAAACGTGTGTTAAATAACCCAACAAACTGCACATTATAGCACATGCTGAGCCAACTGGTAAGAGGAATCACAGACAAAACAAACATAAGGACTGCAGAGATGGCTCAGCAGTTCAGGTGCTTGCCTGCATTGCCGAAGGACCTGGGGTTGATTCTCCAGTACCCACATAAAGCCAGATACACAAGGAGACACATGTGCCTGAAGTTTGCAATGGCTAGAGGCACTAGCGTGCCCCTTCCTTCTCTATCTCCCTCTATCTGCATCTCTCTCTGTCTCTCTTAAATAAATAAGTAAAATATTAAAAAGAAAATAGAAAACTGACCCTCTTCTGGCCCAACTTCTCATCATGTACACGCATAATCAAACATACAGTGTCCATCCATCTCTGACCTAAGCTGTTTTCAACAAAGGCATTCTCTCTTCCCACAATGAGACTGCAATGAATGATTTTGGTATGAGCAAAGGATGGTTTGATCACATTCAAAGGAGCACTGGTTGGCTTATCATCAGCCTTGTAGGAATATCACACAATCTAAGATGGTTTGCTATGTGTCCTCTGTGTAGAAGTTAAGTCAGGGCTCGTCTACAAACAGCACTGCAGTGTTTACAACTGATTGTTAAGCTTTGTTCAAGAAAAGAGAATGGAAAACAGCTAGATGCAGTCCCAGGAACTGAAAAACCTTAATACTGACAAGCTCACCAGCTTGGATAGCATCGATCTGACCCTAAGTAGAGTTGTCTGGATTGAATGGGGTATTGTTGAAGACGTATACTGTTCAGTCCTCTTTATAAAAGCCCACCACAGGCAATGCTTCCCTCAGGCCTCAGCACCAGCAGTCATCTTAGCACTGAATTTAACACTTAGGTGTTATCTTAACAGATCCATCTCATAGACACTGGATACCTTGTGCCTCAATTTTCCTTTCTACTCTTGTTGCCAGAGTGACCAGCTGGATTCTAGTACTCTTCTTCAGCCCTGTGCAAGACATAACAACCTGCTTGACAAATACCCTATGGTTCTACATTCCTAGTCACCCTTGTTTTTCTTTGATCCTAATGCCTTTATCTTTCTTCTTAATCTCATTTATCTTATTACTTCTATAAAACTCTACAAGTCATTGTGAAACACAGAAAATAGTAAGTCACACTTTTTAAAGCTTCAATTAGCCAGAACACTTGGGGCTGGTTTTCTTGAAAACATATTATTCTGGTCTGCGAAAAGCTGAGAATATAAAAGTCTTCCTTTTTTTCCAAAAGCACAATATTTTTAACTATCATTGGTTTACAATAGCCACTATGTAGTATGCAAGGCAAAGTCATGAAGTTAGAGTCCAGAGACCAGATTCATGCTATCTATTTGTTATTTTCTAGGCAATCATGGTCAAGCCATTTAAATTATGAAGATCATGCTAACCTGCAAATGGGAATAACATTCTCTGTACCCAAATAAGGAGTTGTGACTACATGTGAAAAATGGCCAGCCATTTTATGCCCTGCAAGACACTCTCCAGCAAGGGATCATAAATGCATTATTCCATCACTCTGAATAGAAATTTTCATTCTCAAAGAGAGTGCTGAACATTTATACAATGGAGTTCTACTCAGCGGTAAAGAAAAATGAAGTTATGAAATTTGCAGAAAAATGGATGGACCTGGAAAGTATTATACTAAGTGAGGTAACCCAGGCCCAGAAAGCCAAGTGCCACATGTTCTCTCTCATATGTGGATCCTAGCTACAGATGACTGGGCTTCTGCGTGAGAAGGAAAATACTTAGTAGCAGAGGCCAGTGAGTTAAAAAGGAGACATAAAGGGTAGAGAAAGGAAGGGAGGAGGATACTTAATAGGTTGATATTGTATATATGTAATTACAATGATTGTAATGGGGAGGTAATATGATGGAGAATGGAATTTCAAATGGGAAAGTGTGGGGGTGGGGAGGGAGGGAATTACCATGGGATATATTTTATAATCATGGAAAATGTTAATAAAAATTTTTAAAAAAATAAAAACAAAGAGAGTGCTGAAGCTAAAGCTGGATGTAGGCTCTGTCCTGCATTACTGTCTCAGATATATAAAGAAGTACAAAAATTAAACTCCAAGAAAACAAATCATCCAACCTAAAACAGGCTAAGGAACTAAATGGACAGTCTTCAAAAGAGAAATACAAATGGCCAATAAATACTTAAAAAGAGTGTCTAACACCTTTAACCATCAGCAAAATGTAAATTAAAAATGCTTTGAGATTCTATCTCACCCAGGCAGATTGGCTATCATTAATAAAATAAATAACAAATGCTGGCAAGAATATAAGAAAAGAGGAACCCTTATTCACTGTTCAGTGTTGGTCTATTAATAAGAGCTAAAAAATGGAGTCAAACTAGATAGCCATCAACAGATGAGTGGATGAAGACAAGGTGGCACAGGTATGCAACAGTTTTATGCAGCCATAAAGAATGAAGTTATGATATTTGCATAAAAAAGATGCAAGTGAAAAGCATTATCTTAAGCAAATAAGCCAGAGTTAGAAACGCAAACAGTATAGTGCTTTTCCTTATTTCTTTCATATGTGGAACTTAGATTTAAAAGTTTGTGTGTGTGTGTGTGTGTGTGTGTGTGTGTATACGTATATATTTGTGTTTTGTAGGTCATAAAACTAGAAAGGCAATTATCAGAGGGGAGGAAGAGATATTAAGAAAGACGGAGCTGTGGGTGAGGTTTTCCCTTGGCTGGGCCTGGGATGGCTCAAGCCCAGGCCCAGTCCCAGTCCCAGCCTAAAGGGGCCCCCCACCCCCTTACTCTCCACATGGGCTCCTTTATCCCCTCCAGCTCCCCACATGGCAGGAGCTCCTTGAACTTTCTTTCCTCTTTTCCTTCTATGCATTGTTTCCAGGCCCTCCACGTGGGATCTCTAGCCACATGGGTAACTTTCCTTGGCTCAGTACTTCCCTCAACAAATATAATAACTTAATTTTAAAAAAAGAAAGATAGGAGATGGAGTAATAAAGGATTACATGTGCTAAGGAAACAGCAGGTACTAATGAGGGAAAGGAGTAAAAGAAAAGGAACAGGCAGGGGAACAATGAAAAAGTATAATGGAAGGCCTTTTCTCATCTTCTTCTCTGCTCTCTCTCTCACCCAAGCCTTTGTCAATTATTGGCTTAAATACCCCTCCACAAGGGTCCCTCTCAGCATAGAAATCAAGTCCAAGCACTCAAGCACTCCCAGGCCGTCCAAAATCCATCATCTCTCCAGGTTAATCTGCCATATCCCTACAAGACAATGTCCTTCGCTACAGTCCCAAGCTCTTCTCCAAACACACTGTACTCACTTCTAGCTCTGAAACTTTACCTTCTGTGCAAAACGCTTGTCTACTATTAAAGTTCAACGTCAGTGTCCTGGATTACCTTCTATGGTCCTGCAAGTCACCTTCTTCCTCTATGTTCCCATGGTAGCATGATCCTATCTCTGTTTTGGAAGTGTGTCCATACCCACAAGAGGGCCTGCACTAAGTGTTCAATAGTGCTGAATTATAAGTGGATTCCTTTTCTTTGCCAGGGCAGAAGGGGAGGCCACTATGAGGTCTTAGGTTTGTCAGTGTCTATTGAAAGGCGACACCAGAAGCAGCCGCTGACTGAGAGGCACTCTAATTAACAGCAGTAGACTTGTGAGATTCAAGGCTAATGGGTCATGCTCCACAGGTGTACTCATCCTAACACCATGAAGCAAAAACATACCCCAGCATGTCTCCCCAGACACATGTAAAATGTTCTTCTGAGGAACAGCCAAAATCTTAGGTTATAACCAGAAAATTAAATAGAGACAGCAATGGCTGCAAGAATGAAAGTCTGTACTATAGTACCTTATCAGAAATATGTGCAATACAATATATAAAAGCAGTCACTCTGGCTGGTAAATCTCAGGCCCAAAACTGGGCTGCCTACCACAGCGAACTGCTAACCAAGGAGACCCATGAGATCCCCCAAAATAATGTAGGCCATTGCCAAAACATTTGATTACCTGCCAGAGCTAAAAAGTATGACCCTATTGCTGAAGACACCATAGGCTACAGTCACAGGACATCAGAATACCAGGCTGGAACAGAAAGGGAAACTAGCTCCCTTGTGGCTAGCCCTTATAGTGCTGGAGAGTCCTATGGGAGCCACTGGAGGACAATGGTCACAAATAGCATGAATGAGCAGGGGACCCTGCAGACTATAAAACTAACCAGCCAGGCAAGAAGTACACACTTGTGCAATAGTGGCCCAACTACTCTCTGGCTACGAGGCCTGCTCAGTGGGAAATAACTCATATCTGGTACTGAAAACCAGGTCAGTATCACATGGTCAGGACACTCAAATATTTCAGAGAGAAGCCCCCACTGCTCTCTGGAGAAGAAGAGTGGACTTGCACACCAAAAAGTCTCTCACATAACTTTGCATATGCCGTATAAGCCAAGCTGCTCTCACTCTTGGTTGGAAAATCTTATTTTACAGATAGCAGAAAAAATCAAAGCAGAACCAAGATCCATCAATAAGACAAGATAGATAACTGCCCACAAGACACACCTCCTCTACCACATCTGTTGGGGCCCAGGAGAAATTTCAGAGGAAGTGGCAACAAAAATACTGCTCTTACTGCTAGCCTGACAACATAGCTCCAGGGCAATGGTAAGAGACACAGTGACCAATCAAAACCTATCAAAGCAAAAATCCAAAGGCTACAGAGAACTCCACACCTAATCAGATTGCTACCAGGTGTGCCGTGGCTCAAGGAAGCTTGTGGGACAGGGGTCAGGAAGACTGTAAGAGCCACAGAATGGACAGGAATGCCCTGAAGCACAGCTCCCTACACTTCAGGGACTGACTGAGGCCTTCATGACCCCACAATGAATACCATAACCCCACTGAGAGCGTAACAAGAGCAGGAACAAGGGGATAAGAGTATAACCTGACATAATATGCATAAAATTTAATTTTTTTAAAAAGCAGTCACCATGCGATACCAGGAAGTTGTGCATCCCAGGCCAGCTCACTTGAGGTAATATAAAAAAGCATTCACGATATGATGCCACTAAGTACCATTATGTCCCAAGTCAGCTCACTTTCCATGAGCATTTAGGATACACAGCTGTTGTTTTGGTCTTCCCAGGACCTTACAACAAAATACACCTTTCTCTGGGCACCTGCTCATCCTCCTGCAAACATGTGGCTCTTAAGCATGCTGCCAATGATGGCACATACATGCACACATACTCCTGCCAAAGCAAACGGCATGTGACCCAAGCTGTGCTGCTCAAAACCTCACTGTTTGGACATGCCAGCAGGCAGTGCATGTCTTCCTTCCTTTCCTACAATCCACTGGGAAGACATGATCCCAGCAGGGCTGGCAAGGCAGGAACCAAGCACTTGGAACTTGAGTTAGGGAATCTAAGAAAAAGTAGTCTGATGCTGGGCATAGTGGTTTGTGTCTATAATCCCAGCACTAGGGAAGCACACCATGGCCATGAGTTCAAAGCCAGCCTGGACTACAGTGAGTTCTAGGCAAGCCAGAGCTACAATGTGAGATCCTGGAGGGGAAGAGGGAAAAAGAGAGGGGGAGAGGAGTGAGAATGTTTATATATGTAAATAAACTGTGGAATCAACAATGCCTGGAAAAAGAGGGCTATGTAGGCAAAGACAACAAATCCACCTGACGCACTTATATAGAGATTTGAAATGCTCACTGCAAAAAAAATTAAAGGACAAAAGTTACATATTATATACATTCATAGATATGATATATGTGTTAATATGACAAATTTTACTGAGTGAACATCTTTAAGATGGCAGTAGGGGCAGAGTTATTTTAAACTAAAAAGCACTGTTACACAAGAATGAGGATTATTAAAATGGACTGTGAAAACTGCAATTCTGTAAAAGGACCCTGTGGCCTGACTTTGTTATCCCTTCTATAAAGGCCCACTACTCCGATCTCATCCCTCCCATTCAAACCAAACATTACCTCCTCCTGGAACATTTCCCTGACTACTCCATCCCAGCAGAACCTGGTGTACTACACATATGCAGCAAGCTCCATTCATCAGCAACAAATATAAAACTAGATGCTTAAGTCCTATCATGTAGGGCATCTCATCTTCCATAGAAAAGTAAAGCTTGCAGAAGTTGTGCCACGTATTTCCATGCATCTAAACCAGACTTCTTTAGTATTCTACAACATTGAACAAATATGGGAAATAGGTCTTCTATAAGCAAATAATAAATTGGCATACTCCAATATGGTGGTGGCAGCATAAATTAGACCACCCTTTGGACTAGTAATAACCCAGCAGCAAAATTAACCAATATAAAATACTTGCCCTAAGTGATCCCATAACCTCACTCCCCAAAATCTGCCCTAAGAATTTCAAAACAAAATGCCTTTATGCTCAAAGATGTTTACTGTGGCATTATCTAAATAACCTAAATGGCCAACGCAGGGAGTAAACTATTAAGCAATTATGTAAAAGCTATCAACAAGAATACACACCATTCAAGATAAACATTCCGGATCCTACACAGCATGGAAAATGCCTAAGGTAAAGTGATTAAACACTATAATGTTGTGGTTAGCCTGTGACTGGACAAAAGGCTCAGTTGTACCTGGACAGAGAGTAACACTGATGACAGATAGCACTACTTTGCTAAGGTAGACGAAGTGTAGCTGATATTTTCTTCTCTCTCTACATCTCCATTATTGTTCCCTATGTGTTTGCCCCAACTTTTATTACACAAGCATTTGTACTTCACTTCCCTATTCAGTGTTCACACTGGGAACACAACCTGTGGATTCTGACATCCCTGCCAACAACAGCCCAGAAAGAACTCCAGTGGTTACCTGTGGGCTCTACACTGAGCCCTCTGCTGAGATGACTGTCTGCCCCAGGCCATGGAACAGAAAACTCATAACCTCATACCAATGACCATGAGCTCTGAAGCTCCATCCAGCCTGACTGCACCAAGGATATGAGGATGTGACTCCCAGGAGGGATTAAATCAAAATGCTGAGTACTAAAGTTTAGATATAATTGAAATTTAGTAAGTGCACCAAATTTAGAAATAATTTTTCAATGCTATTATATTACCCAGTGTTGAATAGAGTACAGTTTTTAAAACGATCGGAGAAAAGGCTGGTAATTTTTCAGGAGAACAATTTGAATATGTCTTTAAAATGCTCATACTTCTTGACCCAGTAATGAAACCTCTTATCAGAATAGTCAGTGGATAAACACCTATGTTCAAGGATGCTTGCTGCAGCATCAGTTAAAAGGCACAGAGGGTGAAAGGATCAAATGCTCTGTGATAAACGACTAGTCATACATAAACTTCACAGTGTCTAAGTGACAAAATACACTGATAACAACACTCATGACCTGGCAGCACACCAAGAGTGAGCAGTGGGGCTGGAGAGCTGGCTTAGTGGTTAAGAGCTTGCCTGTGAAGCCTAAGGACCCCAGTTCGAGGCTTGATTCCCTAGGACCCACGTTAGCCAGATGCACAAGGGGGCGCACACATCTGGAGTTCGTTTGCAGTGGCTGGAGGCCCTGGAGCACCCATTCTCTCTCTCTCTCTCTCTCTCTCTGTCTCTTTCTCTCTCTGTCTGTCGGTCTCAAATAAATAAACAAAAAAATTTAAAAAAAAAAAAAAGAGTGAGCAGTGGACTAAAAAAATTAAAGACTAGAGCTGGAGAGATAGCTAAGTGGTTAAGGTGTTTGCCTGCAATGCCAAAGGACCCTGGTTCAACTCTCCAGGACCCATGTAAGCCAGGTGCACAAGGGGGCACATGCAACTGGAGTTTGTTTGCAGTGGCTGGAAGCCATGGCATGCCCATTCTCTCCCTACCCCTCTCTCTCCCTCTCTCTCCCTCCCACTCTCTCTCTCTCTCTCTCTCTCTCTCTCTCTCTCTCTCTCTCTAATAAATAAATAAATAAAATATATTTTTAAAAAATTACAAACTAAAAAACACAGGACACAAACTATTTTTGGTTTGCTACCAATGGTGAAAAGGAAAGAATGAGAACAGAAGGAGTGAAACATCAAATAGTGAGGCTGATCTTTTTCAGATAAGGAGATGATGAAGGAAACCCCTTTACATTTTTCAGATTTTCCTTAGTTTACTGCATGGAACATCCTATTCCCCTGCCAGTAGAAACTACCAGAGAACCCAGCTCTGATGCACTGCCCACCACATCAGAAGAGCTACAGAACCTACCTGGATAGTGCGAGCCCCTCTGCTCCCCTCTTGGTGGGCTTCCTCTAGGTCCTTCTCCAACCTCAGCTTTTCCTGCTGCAGGTCGCTCAACTCCTGGTTGATCTTTTTAATGTTCCTGAGCAGCCTGCGGTTCTCGGTGCATTTAGTGAGGTTTTCCGAGCGCAGATCAGCCAAAAGAGCCTCCTTTTCTGCCAGAGCAGCCTCATAGTCCTCAGACCCCTAGGAGAGAGGGAGAGGAGCTGGTGTTCATACCACAATCAGAAAACCAAGAAGACCTACTGCTGTTTCCACCTGGTGGGGAGGGAGAAGGAAAATAAAAATAACAAAGATAATATTCAGGATACAAAGCACAAATACCTAGAACTTTGGACCAACCCAGAGTGATGTTTATGCCATGATGGTGCTGTGAAGGAAGGAAAATCCGCAACTGGGTAAAAGTATCTCCTGATAAACGTTATGATAGCTGACTTTAGTGCACAGAGAATATGGTTCACTTTTTTTTTTATCAGCTCTCGGATTTTCAAATGTTATTGTTTTTATAATGGTATAATGGGTTTTAAACAATTTAATTAACTTTAAAAGAGTAGAAAATGGGGCTTGGAATATAGCTCAGTGATAGATTACTTGCCTAGTATATGTGAGGCCCTAGGCTCAACCCCCTCCCCATACCATAATAAGTGGATACAGACAGGCAGATGAATTAAAAAGTAAGTAAGTAAGTAAACAGCTTCATTTGAAAAGTCTGTCATCAGAAAATATATGATTAAATTTGGGATTCAAATGATCCAGAGCCTGTCTGGCTCCCCCAGCACTGTCCCACCTTGGTCTTGCCAGGCAAGGTTCCAATTAAGACCAATAAACAGAGAAGAATAAAAAGGAGGGGACTATACTCCAGGGGGATCTCTAGAGCCAGGAGCATCAGTTAGGGAGCTATCAAATATGGTTACTGTTAACAGTTGCCATCAGATGGTGAATGTTCTGCAGGATTATCACAACAGCAAAGTCTCTATATGAATCCAAGCTCCAACTCCAGTGCACACACTGTATTCATTTCATGAAAACACTTTTGATGTTAAATTTTCCTTAAATGGTCCTTTGAAAAACTTCCCCAGAGAGCTTTTTACCTTTTCCAAAATGATGCCCAAGTGGTAAATGCTTGGCCCAACTAGACTTGGCTAGAAGTTAAAGGCCAAGTACAAAATTAAGCTAATTATCCTTGCCCACTGTAAACGAATAAAAAAGTACTTGCTCAAGACCAGTTTTAGCTGCGTGACTTGGAAGATGTTAGCTTTGAAGAATTAATGAACAGATATATCAAAATCAAAATGAAAATAAAAATTAAAGACTGAGTAGTCAAGGAATATTATGGCAGAAGGGATAGAAGATTATTAAGAGCCACAGAGTGGATAGGAAAACCCTGAGACACAGTCCCCCACTACCCCAGAGGGAGTGAGACCTTCATGACCGCACAGTGAATATCACAACCCCACTAAGGAAGGCCTCTATGGAAATAGGGACAGGGGAGAGGGGATAAAAGAGTATAACATGTTATATTAAATTAAGTTTAAAAGAAAGACTGAGTAACATTCCCATTCACAATTGCCTCAAAATAAATAAATAATCTTGGAATAAACCTTACCAAGGAAGTAAAGGATCTCTACAATGAAAATGTCAAAACACTCAAGACAGAAACTGCAGAAGACACTAGGTAATGGAGAGACATCCCTTGTTCTTGGATCAGAAAAATCAATATTATAAAAATTTCAATCTTACCCAAAACAATCTACACATTTAACGTAATCTCCATCGAAATTCCAATGGCATTCTTCACAGAAATATAAAAAATCCTAAAATTTATTTGGAAGCACAAATAAAAACCTAGAATCGTCAAAACAATTTTAAGCAACAAAAATAACTGGTGGGATCACCACACCTAATTTTAAGCTATATTACAAAGCCATAGTAACAAAAACAGCACAAACAAATACATAGATCAATGGAACAGAATACAGGACCTAGGTGAAAGTCCAGGCAGCTACAGCCATCTGATTTTGGATGAAAATGCCAAAAATAAGCCAGATGTGATGGCGCACACCTTTAATCCCCACACTCGGGAGGCAGAGGTAGGAGGATTGCCATGAGCTTGAGGCCAACCTGAGATTCCATAGTGAATCCCAGGTCAGGCTGGGGCTAGAGTGAGACCCTACCTCGAAAATCCAAAAGAAAGAAAATGCCAAAAATATTCCTTGCAGAAAAGACAGCCTCTTTATCAAATTGGCCTGGGAAAACTGGATACCTATAGAAGGATGAAAATAGACCCTTATCCTTTCTCCATGCACAAGAATCAAGTCAAAATGAATCAAAGATCTTAGGATTAGACCTGAAACTCTGAAATTGCTAGAGACAAAAGTAGAGGAAACCCTTAAGCATACTGGTATAGGCATCAACTTTCTAAATATGACCCCAGTTGCTCAGGAAATAAAACCACTAATCAACCACGGAGACCTCATGACATTAAAAACTTGTACAGCAAAGCACACTGTGAATAGAGTATGGAGGCAACCTGTAGATCAGGAGAAAATTTTTGCCAGCTGTACAATCTGACAAAGGATTAATATCCAGGATATACCAAAAACTAAATAATAAGAAATCAAAAAACTCAATTTAAAAATGGGCTATGACAACCAGGCATGGTGGTGCACATCTTTAATCCTAGCACTTAGGAGGCAGACATAGGTGGATCCCCATTAAGTTTGAGGCCACCCTGGGCCTAAATAGTGAATTCATAGGCAGCCTGGGCTAGAGAGTAAGACCCTATCTCAAAAAAAATAAATAAATAAAAATAAAAGGGGGTAGGGGCTACTTAATTAAATAGAGAGTTCTCAGAAGAAGATACACAGATGGCCTATAAACATCTAAAACAATGTTCCACATCCTTAGCCATCAGGAAAAATGCAAATTAAACTACTTTGAGATTCCCTCTCACTCCTATCTGAATGGTTATCATCAAGAAAACAAATGACAATAAGTGCTGACAAGGATATGGAAATAGAGGAACCTTTCCACACTGTTGATGAGAATGTAAAGTAATAAGGCCAGCCAGGCATGGTGGCACATACCTTTAATCCCAGCACTTGAGAGGCAGAGGTAGGAGGATCACCATGAGTTCAAGGCCACCCTGAGACTACATAGTGAATTCCTGATCAGCCTGGGCTAGAGTGAGACCCTACCTTGAAAAACAAAATAATAAATAAATAAAATAAAATGGCACAGCCATTGTGGAAAACAATGTGGAGATTCTTGAGACAGCTAAAAGTTGATTTACTATATGACCCAGCTATAGCACTCCTAGGCATATATCCTAAGGACTCGTCTCACCACCTTAGAGATACTTGTTCAACCATGTGTATAGCCACTCTATTCATAATAGCTAGGAAATGGAACCAGCCTAGATATCCCTCAACCGACAAATGGATAATGAAGATGTGGTACATTTAAACAATGGAGTTCTCTATTCAGTGGTAAAGAAAAATGGTATTATGAAATTTGCAGGGAAATGGATGGATCTGGAAATGATTATACTCGGTGAAATAACCCAGGCACAGAAAGCCAAGCACGGCATGTTCTCTCTCTCATATGTGGACCCTAGCCGCAAATGTTTAAACTTCTACATAAGTTGGGATAAAAACTGGTAGCAGAGGCCAGTAAGCTAGAACGGGGCTATACGGGAGGAGCCAAAGGAGAGGTAGGCCTGCTTACAATGCACTCTTCCAGACACAAAATGGCCTGGATATCCATGACCCTGCAGCACCTGCTATTGCCTACACAAAACCCTCATAATTGGAGGAAAAGATTATGACATCAAAATAAAAGAGAGACTGATTGAGAGAGGGATGGGATATGATGAAGAGTAGATTTGTGAAGAGCAAAGTGGGGGAGAGGAGGGAATTATTATGGTTTATTGTCTACAATTATGGAAGTTGTCAATAAAGAAAAGTTTTAACAGCCAGGTGTGGTGGCGCACGACTTTAATCCCAGCACTCGGGAGGCAGAGTTGGGAGGATCACTGTGAGTTCGAGGCCACCCTGAAACTACATAGTAAATTCCAGGTCAGCCTGGAGTAGAGTGAAACCCTACCTTGAAAAAAAAAAGTGTTTTTTTTTTTTAAACAAAGGCCTAAGTGAGGTCAGGGGAAGAGATTGTATAAAAGAGTGGGAGGGGGTGGTGCACACCTTTAATCCCAGCACTCGGGAGGCAGAGGTAGGAGGATCGCCATGAGTTCGAGGCCACCCTGAGAATACATAGTGAATTTCAGGTTAGCTTGAGCTAGAGCAAGATCCTACCTCAAAAAACCAAACACACACACACAAAAAAAAAATCAAGATATTCTAAATAAGACATATGAAAATCTACTTTCTTGGATGATGGCACATCCACAAGCCATAGATTATTACTAGAAAATTTTCAGTGCCAGGAATGGAATACCTTCCAGTGAGTTGTTGGCCAGGGAGGTCCCTGTTGCCTCCAAAACATTATAGGCTATTGCCAAGGCCATTGGTTTCCCATGAGAAAGAGATGGTAAGACCCTACTGCTGAAGACTTCACATGCCTGAGCAGCAAAGTCACTGAGATATCAAGTTGGTGCTGAGTACAAAACCTTCTCCTTGTAACCCAGCCAATAGCAAGCTGGAGACTGAAGTCATCAGCGGTGAAAACAGTGGATACTAGAAACCTCAAGTTTGGCCAGAAAGGCCAAATGACTGAACAAGTGCAATAATGGCATGTCTGCTCTAAGGGAAACCAACTGCTCTTTAATTGGACTGAAGGCCCACTCTATGGGAGGGAATACATGACTGATAATGAAAACCTAATCAAAAAAGCATTTGGCAGGGGAGGTCATGAGCCTTAGGTGTATAAAGCCTGCTCTGGTCTGGATAAATGCATACATTATTCTCACCAAATTGCCCTGAAAGCACTATACTTAATGTTCATATTCATATATGAATGCTACTCTCACTTCTGGTTAGAGAAACTTCTCTTTTCAGATGGCAATGACCACTGGGATGACCTAAAAGACAACACAGTGCTGAGAAGAAGGGACGGAGGAGTGTCCAGCACTGAAATATCTCACACCCTCCAAGGTTCAGGGTCCATTGTGAAAGAGGTGGCAGAAAGAATGTAAGAGCCAAAGGAAGGGTACCATTCCCTACATACAACTGTCCAGACAGAAATTGGCCTTGATATCCAAGACCTCACAGTGCCTAGCAATACCTACACAAAACCCAAGTAACAGGAGAAAAAGATGATGACATCAAATTAAAAGACAGACTAATGAAGAGATGGAAGGGATATGACGGAGAGCAAAGTTATGAAGGAGAAAGCAGGGGAAGGGAGGGAAGTACCATGGTTTGTTGTCTATAAGTATAGAAGTTGTCACTAAAATATATTAAAAACTGAAAAAAATACTTTTTAGTTAGCTTTCACCGAATATACTTTAACTATCTCTTTGGTAAAACTAACCCATGTTTCTATATGGTCTGTCTTAACAGAGATTTTGAAAGATATCTCAGATGACTAATGAACATGACTAGTATTTTTTTGTTGAAATAAAGTGATCAGCTGAGAGGAAGAAAAAAAAAAAAGAGAGAAGGCTGAGTACATCTAAAACATGCTTCCACAGTATGAATGCTAGGTAAAGGCTGGGCATGGTGGCACACATCTTTAATCCTAGCACTTTGGAGGAGAGGTAGGAATATTGACTTGTGTTCAAGGCCACCCTGAGACTACATAGTAAATTAAATTCCAGGTCAGCCTGGGCTAGGGCAAGACACTATCTCAAAGAGGTAAAACTAAAGTATGCTAGATTACAAAAAGGTTATAGTACAAGAAATATCTGATGCTGGGTGCAAATATCTATCGCCTTAGCTACTCAGGGCTGAAGTAGCAGGCTGGCTGACCCAGGAGTTCAGGGCCAGCCTGGGTAACATACAGGGACCCCATTTCTTAAAAAAATAAAAAATACTTATGATGATTCTATGTAATTTTTTTAAAGTTTTGTATGCATAGACAGAAATGGTCAAGGTGTTGAGAGAGAACATATTTAGAAGTGAGTTTTTGTAAACTTCAAGTAGTAAAAAATGTTTCATAAACTTCCTGTTACGAGTGTTCTTGTTTTCAGTTTTACAACCAGAAAAGGCATCCCACGTCCGATTATGAAATAAATCTACATGGGCATGAGGTGTGCCAGCCAGCCCACACAGTCACACTGTGAGGAGAAATCACAACTTTGTGCTTCTGCACTTGCACAGTCACCTGACACTGCTTCCCTATCAAACTTAGTATCAAGTCAACTCTGTGTCCTTTAGTTTTTGAACTGAAGCTGCAATTAGTTCAAATCACACCATAACCTAAAAGGTCCTAACACATGAAAGCAATGCACTGAAAACTCTGTGCAACATTCCAACTACATATGCCTCAAATGAAGCCCTAGGAGCAGACTGTGTGCATTCACCCACACACACAATCAGAGTGGTAGAAAGAGCACAGGTCTAGTAGGCTGCAAACTCCCTAGTGTGTACAAACATGCCAGTTCCTTGGATCAGGCATCAGGGACAGCTCTTTCTGAGGACAGCCAGCCTGACACACAAGCTAAGAAGTCAAGCAGTTCCTGAGCTCTGGACTGCAGACATGGAACGCAGGCCACAATGTCCTTGTAGATTTCGTAACAGTCTTAGTATTCCAGACTTGGCTAAGGGTACTACATTAATAAATGTATAAAATAAATGTATCTGGGTAATATTTAAATTGACAAGACTTTCTTTCCTTCAAGGCCCACCATCTCAATGCTCATAGGATGCCTGGTCTCTCTGGCTATCAACTGCCAACATATATATTTTTTTTTCTTAAGCAATGGAAAATATTGATGGTTTTCAGAAGAATCTGGCATTTAAAGCTTGTTATTTTCCAAGCAAGAGGGAAAAAAGTATAAAATGTAATCTCAGCTCCATTTCATCAACTACTGTCAAAACAGTGGGAGAAGGCAAGTCTGAGATCCCAAAAGCAGAGATCTGTCTATGCTGCTAGCATCCCATGATTTAAACCAAATTACTGCAATTATTCTTGTTGTGAGCCAAAACTCTGAGAAATATGAGGAATGGGGTATGAATCTTAGGAGTCAAAAAGCATGAAATCAGATTTAACTGACACTCCCCACTCGAAGCATCAGGAGTGAGGAGGGAGGACGTCAGGCAGCATGGACTTGTGAAGATGTCATGAAGTGAGGGGACAGGACTTCAGGCAGCATGGACTTGTGATGATGTCATGAAGTGAGGGGACAGGACTTCAGACAGCATAGACTTGTAATGATGACATGAAGTGAGGGGACAGGACTTCAGACAGCATGGACTTGTAATGATGTCATGAAGTGAGGGGACAGGACTTCAGACAGCATGGACTTGTGATGATGACATGAAGTGAGGGGACAGGACTTCAGGACAGCATGGACTTGTGATGATGTCATGAAGTGAGGGGACAGGACTTCAGACAGCATGGACTTGTGATGATGACATGAAGTGAGGGGACAGGACTTCAGGCAGCGTGGACTTGTGATGATGTCATGAAGTGAGGGGACAGGACGTCAGGCAGCATGGACTTGTGATGATGTCATGAAGTGAGGGGACAGGACTTCAGGCAGCATGGACTTGTGATGATGTCATGAAGTGAGGGGAGACGACTTCAGGCAGCATGGACTTGTGATGATGTCATGAAGTGAGGGGACAGGTCTTCAGGCAGCATGGACTTGTGATGATGACATGAAGTGAGGGGACAGGACGTCAGGCAGCATGGACTTGTAATGATGTCATGAAGTGAGAGGACAGGACTTCAGGCAACATGGACTTGTAATGATGACATGAAGTGAGGGGACAGGACTTCAGGCAGCATGGACTTGTGATGATGACATGAAGTGAGGGGACAGGACTTCAAAAAGCATGGACTTCTGATGATGACATGAAGTGAGGGGACAGGTCTTCAGGCAGCATGGACTTGTGATGATGACATGAAGTGAGGGGACAGGACTTCAGGCAGCATGGACTTGTGATGATGACATGAAGTGAGGGGAGAGGACGTCAGACAGCATGGACTTGTGATGATGTCATGAAGTGAGGGGACAGGTCTTCAGGCAGCATGGACTTGTGATGATGACATGAAGTGAGGGGACAGGACTTCAGGCAGCATGGACTTGTGATGATGACATGAAGTGAGGGGACAGGACTTCAGGCAGCATGGACTTGTGATGATGACATGAAGTGAGGGGACAGGACTTCAGACAGCATGGACTTGTGATGATGACATGAAGTGAGGGGACAGGACTTCAGACAGCATGGACTTGTGATGATGTCATGAAGTGAGGGGACAGGACTTCAGACAGCATGGACTTGTGATGATGTCATGAAGTGAGGGGACAGGACTTCAGACAGCGTGGACTTGTGATGATGTCATGAAGTGAGGGGACAGGACTTCAGACAGCATGGACTTGTGATGATGTCATGAAGTGAGGGGACAGGACTTCAGACAGCGTGGACTTGTGATGATGACATGAAGTGAGGGGACAGGACTTCAGGCAGCATGGACTTGTGATGATGTCATGAAGTGAGGGGACAGGACGTCAGGCAGCATGGACTTGTGATGATGACATGAAGTGAGGGGACAGGACTTCAGGCAGCATGGACTTGTGATGATGTCATGAAGTGAGGGGACAGGACTTCAGGCAGCGTGGACTTGTGATGATGACATGAAGTGAGGGGACAGGACGTCAGGCAGCGTGGACTTGTGATGATGTCATGAAGTGAGGGGACAGGACTTCAGGCAGCATGGACTTGTGATGATGTCATGAAGTGAGGGGACAGGACTTCAGGCAGCATGGACTTGTGATGATGACATGAAGTGAGGGGACAGGACTTCAGACAGCATGGACTTGTGATGATGACATGAAGTGAGGGGACAGGACTTCAGGCAGCATGGACTTGTGATGATGACATGAAGTGAGGGGACAGGACTTCAGACAGCATGGACTTGTGATGATGTCATGAAGTGAGGGGACAGGACTTCAGGCAGCATGGACTTGTGATGATGACATGAAGTGAGGGGACAGGACTTCAGACAGCATGGACTTGTGATGATGTCATGAAGTGAGGGGACAGGACTTCAGGCAGCATGGACTTGTGATGATGACATGAAGTGAGGGGACAGGACTTCAGGCAGCATG
Source organism: Jaculus jaculus (assembly GCF_020740685.1). NCBI lineage: Eukaryota > Metazoa > Chordata > Mammalia > Rodentia > Dipodidae > Jaculus > Jaculus jaculus. Next base: position 133,875,568 of record NC_059102.1, on the reverse strand, counting down.
GACTTGTGATGATGACATGAAGTGAGGGGACAGGACTTCAGGCAGCATGGACTTGTGATGATGTCATGAAGTGAGGGGACAGGACTTCAGGCAGCATGGACTTGTGATGATGTCATGAAGTGAGGGGACAGGACTTCAGGCAGCGTGGACTTGTGATGATGACATGAAGTGAGGGGACAGGACTTCAGACAGCGTGGACTTGTGATGATGTCATGAAGTGAGGGGACAGGACTTCAGGCAGCATGGACTTGTGATGATGACATGAAGTGAGGGGACAGGACTTCAGGCAGCATGGACTTGTGATGATGACATGAAGTGAGGGGACAGGACTTCAGGCAGCATGGACTTGTGATGATGTCATGAAGTGAGGGGACAGGACTTCAGGCAGCATGGACTTGTGATGATGACATGAAGTGAGGGGACAGGACTTCAGGCAGCGTGGACTTGTGATGATGACATGAAGTGAGGGGACAGGACTTCAGGCAGCATGGACTTGTGATGATGTCATGAAGTGAGGGGACAGGACTTCAGGCAGCATGGACTTGTGATGATGACATGAAGTGAGGGGACAGGACTTCAGGCAGCAGTGGACTTGTGATGATGACATGAAGTGAGGGGACAGGACTTCAGGCAGCGTGGACTTGTGATGATGACATGAAGTGAGGGGACAGGACTTCAGGCAGCGTGGACTTGTGATGATGACATGAAGTGAGGGGACAGGACTTCAGGCAGCATGGACTTGTGATGATGACATGAAGTGAGGGGAGAGGACTTCAGACAGCATGGACTTGTGATGATGTCATGAAGTGAGGGGACAGGACTTCAGGCAGCATGGACTTGTGATGATGACATGAAGTGAGGGGACAGGACTTCAGGCAGCATGGACTTGTGATGATGACATGAAGTGAGGGGACAGGACTTCAGGCAGCATGGACTTGTGATGATGACATGAAGTGAGGGGACAGGACTTCAGGCAGCATGGACTTGTGATGATGTCATGAAGTGAGGGGAGAGGACTTCAGGCAGCATGGACTTGTGATGATGACATGAAGTGAGGGGACAGGACTTCAGACAGCGTGGACTTGTGATGATGACATGAAGTGAGGGGACAGGACTTCAGGCAGCATGGACTTGTGATGATGACATGAAGTGAGGGGACAGGACTTCAGGCAGCATGGACTTGTGATGATGACATAAAGTGAGGGGAGACGACTTCAGGCAGCATGGACTTGTGATGATGTCATGAAGTGAGGGGACAGGACTTCAGGCAGCATGGACTTGTGATGATGACATGAAGTGAGAGGACAGGACTTCAGACAGCGTGGACTTGTGATGATGACATGAAGTGAGGGGACAGGACTTCAGGCAGCATGGACTTGTGATGATGACATGAAGTGAGGGGACAGGACTTCAGGCAGCATGGACTTGTGATGATGACATAAAGTGAGGGGAGACGACTTCAGGCAGCATGGACTTGTGATGATGTCATGAAGTGAGGGGACAGGACTTCAGGCAGCATGGACTTGTGATGATGACATGAAGTGAGGGGACAGGACTTCAGGCAGCATGACTTGTGATGATGACATAAAGTGAGGGGACAGGACTTCAGACAGCATGGACTTGTCATGATGACATGAAGTGAGGGGACAGGACTTCAGGCAGCATGGACTTGTGATGATGACATGAAGTGAGGGGACAGGACTTCAGGCAGCATGGACTTGTGATGATGTCATGAAGTGAGGGGACAGGACTTCAGGCAGCATGGACTTGTGATGATGTCATGATGTGAGGGGACAGGACTTCAGGCAGCATGGACTTGTGATGATGACATGAAGTGAGGGGACAGGACTTCAGGCAGCATGACTTGTGATGATGACATGAAGTGAGGGGTTAGGGGTGAGGGCCTCAGGCAGCATGGCCTTGTTATGATGACACTTTGCTGCCTGTTACCAATAGTTTTATACAAACTGCACAGGTGAACTAGAAGCACGGGAACAAAATGTTGACACAATTTAAAGCACAAAGCTAAAATGTGTGCAGGACAGGCTAGTTAAAGGATGATCAATAGGCATTCTTGTGGTATAATGCTCTGGGTAGAAAAAAAATCAAAAACAGCAAGGCCTGGAACAAAGACCCCAAAAGCAACAGGTAGAATGACTGCTGGGGAAGGCAAGTATAGGATGCCAAGCCATGTAGTGGCATGAGTTTTGGCATCAAATCCTAGCTCTACCACCTACCAGTTTGGTGCCCTGAGCAAGTTCTCAACTTGGATTTTCTCAGCAGTAAAACAAGGATACATGGCTAGAGAGAAGACTCAAAGGTTGAGGCACTTGTTTGCGAAGCTTGATGGCCCGGTTTCTATTCCCCCGTGCCTATGTAAAGCCAGATGCACCAAGTGTGCACACTTCTGGAGTTTGTTTGCAGTACAAGAGGTCTGGCGCAGCCATTCTTTCCCCCCTTACAAATAAATAAAATAAACAAGGATATAAATGGCACCTCCTTCACAGGATGTTGCACAGATGGAGGAAATAATCTATGGGGAGCAGTGAGCAAAGCTTGGCACAAAGTGTGCTCTCAATGAATGCCTGTGTTCCTCTGCAACTGCAGTGTTTAAATCCTGACTCCAGCACTGGCTAGCTGGGTGACAGTGAGTTAAGTGCACACCCTTGCTGAGTCTCAAAAACCTCACAAATGCAAGGACAATAACTATTCTTCCTACTGGGCAATTAGGATTGAATGAGATATCCATTGGCACAGAGTAAACTCAGCTGTAGAAGTTGTCATCTTCATCATCATTATCAGACTGAGGGAATGCTGCAGAAGCTCCCAAAACTGGTGAAGAATTCCCCTTTAGTTAGACTCAGCCAATTCTACATCCCACAGTTATGAAAATCATCCACATTCCTTCCCTTCAGATGGAGCCACTTAAAGCCAAGCCAACTCTTACCTGGAGTTTCGAGGCCTGTGCTTTCTGAGGGGTCTCTCTGGCTTTAGCAAAGGTAGCACTGAGCTCTTTGATTTCAATGTTAAGCTCTTCAACCTGGAGAAAGAAGGAAGAATAGGAAATGCAAGTCCAGGCTCTGCTTTCTGCTCAGCCCACCTGCTGTTCCTGCTCTATCTTAACCTGCTTTGTAGTCAGTTACAAGGATTTCTGGTTGGGCGACTGCTTGCTAGATGGCCAACTTCCCTGAGACTCAATGTCTTCAACTGCTGCTATGGTCTGAATATGGTTTAAATATGTCACTAAAAGTTCATGTTTTAGAGGAAGCTTAGTCCTTCGTGTGAGGCTCATGCCTTTAATCCCAGCATTCGGGAGGCAGAGGTAGGCAGATCGCCGTGAGTTTGAGGCCACCCTGATATTACATAGTGAGTTCCAGGTCAGCCTGGGCTAGAGTGAGACCCTACCTCAAAAAAACAAAAAAAAAAAAAAAAAAGTTGAAGCTTAGAGGGTTGGAGAGATGGCTTAGCGGTTAAGTGCTTGCCTGTGAAGCCTAAGGACCCCGGTTCAAGGCTCGGTTCCCCAGGTCCCACGTTAGCCAGATGCACAAGGGGGCGCACGCGTCTGGAGTTCGTTTGCAGTGGCTGGAAGCCCTGGCTCGCCCCTTCTCTCTCTCTCCCTCTATCTGTCTTTCTCTCTGTGTCTGTCACTCTCAAATAAATTAAAAAACAAAAAAAGTTGAAGCTTAGAAGAAGATCTTTGGGTCAACTGGAGGATGCTCTTGGAAGGAGTCTGTAGGATCCCAATCACTCTGGCTGCTTGGCAATGAAATCTCTCCCTCCCACCAGCAGTTCTGCTATCTGACATTGGACCCTCATCAGAGGCTGAACACATCAGGCTGCATGATCTTGCACTTCCAGCGTCTAATAATTATAAAATTATTCTGCCTCAAATATTTCACTACAGTAATAAAAACCAGATTAATACAACTAAGAAGAGGACATTACCACTCACCCAACAATGGTGTTGTTAAGCTTCAATGAGGTAAAATTTTCTGGTGCTGAAATAAACTATTGCTACTATCTATTCAGATGACCCACCCAACAGTATCACCTGGCTCGTCCCAGAATTCCTCACTTAGAGTGACCTTCTCCTAAACCCTGGGATCAGCAATGAACTTCCACCACAAGACCCCTGCCTTGCCAGCACCAGTACTACTCCATCACTGTTGTCACAGCAAACTGAAGGTCGTCTACTCTAGCTGAGCCCCAAATTCCCACTGCAGCATATGAATTATAGCTGCTATTAGCAGGAGCCAAATCACTGCTCCATCTGATGCTGCGGCGATCCAGGTTCTTACAGTCTATTCGCTTCTTCAGCCCAAGTTTCCATCTCTGCAAAAATTCCTGCTGTCCCTTTTGCTCATTCCTGCCCTTTCCTGAACTTCTGGATTCCCCCGAAGTCTCATCCTCAACCTCTTCCCTCCCCATTCTACACCCTGCCCAGACAAGCCGGTTATTTCTCAGGATTTTAAATGACACCTGTACACAAGTGATTCCTACATCAGCCTGTCAGGCCAGAATTCTCTCCAAGTTTCAAGCTTGCACATCCCTTTGCCTCCTGGACAGTCACCTGGAAGATCTGCATACTCCTCCAAATCAATGTCCTGTCTCACTGGCAGGCTCCATCTTCTACATGTCACTATGCATGCCAGACATCTATAGTTACCCTTTACAATTCCTTCTCTGAATCCCTATATCCAACCATCCAATTTTCTTTCAGCTTTATTTCAAATCTTTAGTTTTTTCTAATTTTATTTCTCATATACAATCTTCTCTTCATTCACTTGCTATGACTGTAAGACCCCCAAAACGAGGACCCCACGCTCTGCCCAGATATGGTGACACCCCAAATCACTCACGAGAAGCGGTCTTGTTGGGCCTTGCATGACCACCATTCTAAATAAGCCTCTGTTGACTCTCACATTAGATACCCACATCTACTTGGATCAATCAATCTCCGAACAAAACCAGAGGTGCTTGAAGGTGGAAATGTGATCATGCCACTCCTACTGCTTAGCCTTCGGCTTCTCATACAGCTGAAGGTGATTCTCCCCCACCACCACTGGCCTCTTGCAAGTGAATCAGCTTCTGTAGTCTCATTAAAGTCATAGACTTTGTCCCCTGACATCCCTAAGTGGTCTGTGGTGCCACTCACACATTGCTTCTTTCCTTGAGACTTTAACCATTGTCCTCTCCCTTCATTATTGCTTTTGTTGAAATGCTGCTTATATAGTGTTTGTATGTATTATTATAATTAGTTAAATTTCGGGTATAGTGGTGTATACCTGCCTTTAATCCCAGCATTCAGGAGGCAGAGGTAGGAGAATCACTGTGAATTTGAGGCCAGCCTGAGACTACATAGTGAATTCCAGGTCAGCATGGGCTAAAGCGAGACCCTACCTCAAAAAAAAGAATTAATTAGCTCATTAATTAAAGTTAGTTTTGTTTCTTTATACTTCTTTTAATATGGCTACTAGAGATTTTAAAATTATATGCTTAACTCATATTTATTTTTTAAACAATTGATGAGATACTTCAAAACAATTTCCCGGTAACTAAAAGATCCTTTTCCCAATTTTTGTACTATCTTAGCTCTCTTATGAACTTTGTATCTAAAGGTAAAAAGTCAGAGTAGGACAGGCCAATCACAAAAACTAATAAAAAATACTTCACCTCAAGTGCAGGAAACATACCTCTTTTTCCTTTGATTTTAATGCCATGGTGAGGCCTTGAATGGCTTTATCCCTCTTTAAGCTGTTCTTCTTCTCTGTAGCAATTTCTCTTTCCTTCTCTCTCAGGTCCTCCTGAAGTGCCTAAATTAGATTAGAAAAAGATTCACTAAGTTGACATGTTCCAACCAAAAGGCACTGTAAATATATCTTTAGGAGCACACTCAAATGCAGTTATTCTATCTTTTTCCTGTCAACCTGTGATTAATGTTTCCAAGTCGAGCTGAACGTAGTGGCATCAGCTCCAAGTTACTGTGTTATTGCTCACGGCAAAAGGGCCGGGTGAAAGGAAGGGGATCAGATCGGTTGAAACAATGACAGCTATTCCTAGGGGGAGAACTCCAGTGTCTTCTAAAATCTGAATACAGTCACATTACAGTCTTTGAAACTATAGCAGGTATTTGGGGGTGGGAGGTTAAGAAATCATTAACTTCATTTCTTAATGCTACAAAAGCTAGCAGAGAATTTGGTTTGATGGAGACTAAGCTTTACATTTACATTCTAAGTTCATGTCTTAAGATAATCACTGCTGCCTCCCTCCTGGACTGTTGTGAGGATCAACTGAGATAATGGATGGAAAGCACTATTGAAGCTGGCAGGCACTGCACAAATGCTGGCTGATGTGACAAGGGTCCCACAGAGCTCAGGCTTCAGAGTCAGACAGGCAGGTCTGAATTGGCCATGAACAAGTTCCTTTACCTTGTTGAGCCTCCAGTACCACATCTGAAAAATGGGAATGTCTACCTCAGAGTTATTGCAAAGACTGAGAAACTCCCTCTACAGTGCTTTAAACGTAGCTGACACGCAGCAGCATTCAATAACTGACAGCTATTGTCACACAGAATTATCTGTTACACTCAGAATAAAATGAGAGGCAAGAACAGGGTAAGTCTTAAATTGTTAAACTGTATCAACATACCTGAATCCTCTCCTCAAAGTGATTTCTCTCCTGATGCTCCTGTTGTGCTACCTGCAAAACGACATTCCATGGTCACTAGCAGGGATGGCATCTGCCATCCAAAGGTCTTTCTGCAAACATAAGAATGAGCCCTCAAAGACTCACTTTGCCCCACCACTGCAGAACTCATTAACACACATGTCCCCTCATCTCTACCCCACACAAAGCCCCACCTGGTTTGAGTGAAGGAAACTGTGAAGACTGATGTCACACTGGCTAATCACCAGCCAGAGTGAAACAGGGTGCGATAGAACAAATGAGACTGCCTACCAGAGGACAGGGGCCTGGGACACAGGAGATGTAAGCGGAGCAGCAGCAGCAGCTGGGTCCAGATGAAAATAATGAGGCTAGAAACTCCTCTGCTGTGGCAGGAACAAAGAACTGGCTCCACTACGCAGTCCTGACTGACCTGACTCTCCTGAGCACCCAGAGGATTCCCTTATGTTAATGGACCCCATACAGTAGCCACCTTTGGTCTAAGGAGAAGAAAAAGTCCAGACCACAGCCTATGTGTACTTCCTCCCTGACCACCCATTTCCAGACAGCCTGCCACAGAAGATGTCTACAGTACAAAGTCCAGGGGCTTTGGTCCAGCTACCAACAACCTACCTCTTCAAGTCTAGAAAAACATAAGCTGTTCTGAACCCTGGTTCTAAACTCAAGAGATCCCAATCTCAACTTGGCCAAAGGGGTGGGAAGTCTGAATGCAGTGCTATGCTCCCCACATGCTGCTAGGCCCAATAGGAGTTAGTTGCCTTTCCCTACTGCCTCTGATATTTCACACCAAAGGTGGCCCCAAGCCAGCCTCTAAGTATAAAAGAAAATGGACATGTACAGTGCTCCACAATTTTATACTAAGAATGTCCCAAAGATGAAAATGAAGTCCCTAGTCAACAGCAAATGAACACATGGTAGCTCAGGCATGCAGGAACAGAACACAGGAGGCTGAGAGAGGAAAAGGCCAGGGCTCTGACAAAGGCTGCTGCCGCTGATTCCTCGGCTGAAAGACTCACACTTGGAAACAGCTGTGCAGAGCATACAGACTGAACAGCACTGCAAGTCCATCTTTGTGCCCCATCACTTCACCTTGCCATCTCTCTCCCTTCCTTCCCTCAGAACGACACAATGTCCTCGGAGTTCTCCAGATGACACGTTCTCATCAGGAGATGCCATCTGAGATTTCTCCTCTTCAAGGCACTGAATTAAAGCTTCTTTGCTCTTCAAAGACAGCTTCAACTCCTCAATCAGTCTAAAAGAGAACAAAATTTAAATATTAATTCTAAGCTGCTCTCTTAGCTCAGTGGAGCAGGAGGAGGTAGGAATCTGGGCCACACATCTTCAAAGGAAATGTGTCCAATGACTAAACATAAACAGAATCACTTTTGCAGGTCAGAGATTAAGGTCCAGAATTTATGTGACATTAACAAGTCCCCCTGCCTGCAACGTGGCCCATAGTCTGATCAGGTCAAACCCCTGCTCAAAGACTTTCAATAGCTGCCACCAACAGCAGCAGATGCCTCTCCAAAAGAAATTTGTCCCTGAAGTCTAAGTAGCCACAAGCAATCAAGAGCTGTGGGAGATGTGGCATAAGTAAGATGGCACCCCACAGTTCTCCGGACAAAGCTTAAAAATACATTGACTTGTAACCTAATGGCCAAACTCCAGAACACGGCATGCATGGCCAGCTTTCAGGCTGCAAGTGTCTCAGTTTCATCTCACAGGAAGTCCTTAGCTCATTGCCACTCACTCCCAGCTCTCTCCAAAGCCATTCTGAGCCCCATGGACATCCTATTAATACAGGCTACCTGGGATACCATTCCCTTCTCCCACCAGCCTGGTAAATGCCTGAGTTGATTAAGCTGAAGCACCCTCTCCTTAAAGAAGCTTTGCCACCCCGCACCTCTAGTGCACCACCAGGGAGAACTTAACACTTTCTTCTTTGGGCTACCAAACTACCACCCTGTACCAAGTGCTCCCTAGCCACAGAAAGTCATTCGACCTCTCTCAAAACAACTCTGCTCTTCAGGCAGACTCAACAAACAGCAGTTACTATACTTACTACTTCTTATACATTCAATAATTAGCATTTTGTCAGAGAAGCCTCTGGAGCTAGAAAGCAACTCAGTTTGCTAGAAGGAGTAGAGGCCAAGAGGTCTGGCAGACATGCAGTGGCCCATGGCTTCCATAGCCAAAGCTGGCAGGGCAATAGGGGCAGTCTCAACATCCAGCAATGCACTGGGATGGGGCACCAGGAGAAACATGTATGCAATGCCCCAAAATGCCAGGAGGGAGGAGCAAGATTGCCCTCTAGGGGTTCATCTCTGAAATCATCAATAATCAAATAGAAAGTTAATGTTACCAAATGCACACTTAAAATGGAAAGTGGGGTGAGCACCAGGCAGGGAAACTAAGGCCAATTGAAGCACCAGCCCATTGACAGGAAGCAGTAGCCTTGATCTGGCAGGATGGCACCCATGGCTGCTTTATCTTCAGGTGTGCAAGAAAAGTTAGAATTTAAACTTTCACGTGAAATTCAATGTTTTAAAAGGTGGCAAATAATCCATACTTTTAAAATTACTGTGTAGTCTGGGCTGGGAAGACGGCTCAGTGGGTAAAGTGCTTGCTGCATAAGCGTGAGCCCCTGAGTTCAGATCCCCAGCACCCATATGAAATGGCAGGTGTGATGGTGTGTGTCTGTAAAACCAGCCTGGGGAGACAGAAACAGGAGGATCCCCAGGGCTTGCTGGCTAGCTTGTCTAGCTGAGCCAGTGAGTTCAGGGTTCAATGAGACCCTATCTCACTAAATAAGGTGAAGAGTGATTGAAGAAGATACCCTGACATCAACCTCTGACCTCCACATGCACACACATGTACATATGCCCTCACATATACATGTATACCTAAACATATACAAACACACATAAACAAACACCCTATACATGTGCAAAACAGTAGAATAAAATCTCAACTTTCTCCTAACAAGTTTTTGTCAAAAGTTTGATTGCAAGACAGGATGGACAGTAAAGGTGTCATAACAAGCCTACTGTACATCCAAAGGAGTCTCAAGGCATATGTACATTGTATTCTGGACCATCAAAGAACTCTGCATTTCTTTACCTTGTTCTGCTTTTGGCCCCTTACATTATACTAATTTGGGCCTCCAGTCAGCATTAAAAAACACAATGAAAAATAGGTCACACAAAATTTACTATAATTATGGTGGGGATATGGCCACTCACTGTTCCTTTGGAAAAAACCACATGAAAAATTTCCCTCAGACACTGCCAAGTGAAACTGCTTCTCCTAAGTTTGTGGCATGTTTTACCACATGTGTAATATGAATCTTGGATCCACAGGATTTTTCCCCTTCTTTGCTTTGGCTACTAGGAGTCTTTCAGCCAAAACTAAATACTAGACTTAATTTCCTTAAAAAAAATTTTTTTTAACTTATTTATTTGAGAGAGAAAGAATGGGCATGTCAGGGCCTCTATCCATACGGGGGGAGGGGGATTCCAGATGCATGTGCTACCTTGTGCATCTGGCTTATGTGGGTCCTGGTGAATCAAACTTGGGTCTCTTGGCTTTGCAGGCAAGCACCTTAACTATTAGGCCATCTCTCCAGCCTTAGACTTAATTTCTAAGTAGCATTTTGCAACATAAAATCTACTGACTGTCTCTGCCCTCCTAATACTATCCCATTCCTTTTCTTTCTGACCCACTTCAATCCCTGTTTTCTTTCCTGCTGTACTGGGATGTGCTCCAAGAAGTCACTCAAGTCCTGTGGGGAGCAATGAGACAGGAGGGAAGTGGGCAGGAGAGGGAACAATGCTCCCCACACTGGGTAATGCAAGACTAGGGTTTCCCAGAGATCAGGCAAACCTGTCCTTCTCCTCCAAGACCAGAGCCGTCTCTAAGCCTCCCTGCTGCATCTTCTTCATGGCTGAAAGCTGGCTTTCCAAACTCAGCCGGAGAGCCTTCTCCGCTTCTGTCCCCACAAAGGCCTTTTCCAGTTCTGCTTGGGTGGCTTTCACATCCTAGAGTTAAATTAAATGTATTTGATGTAATTTTTCAATACAATTGGGAACATTTTGAAAGGAAATTGGATTAAAATATAAATATTTATGACTTTCTCTAGCACATTTCTCCTCCCTGAATCATACTATACATGGAAGGAATCAGTAATAAATACATTTGCCAGCCACTTTTCCCTCTTGTATCCAGAGAGTAATAGGCATTTCCAATGGAAAAGACTCAACTCTACAAGAACCGTACTTCTGGTTCTGAAAAATCAGATCAATATTACAGCTTCAATGAGAATAAGGGAAAATGTGCCTCTCAATACTAAATACCCATCAATTCCAGAGTCACCATAATCTCCATACAAATTCATCCCACAACCCACCACCCCTCACTATTTCTTTTTACGATAATGACTACACACTTGTAAACTGCATTTCAGTACCTGTAAGGGGGGTTAGGTGGTAAAAACCTCTGTGCTCTTCCTGTGAGCTCAGAAAAGTCACCAAGGAAATTACCTAAATCATACTGACTGTGTTTGTGTTAGGTAAAAAGACCCCAGTGACCAAAAAAGTGACCTGAGTGTAGGCCTAAGTCTCCAGCTACAAAGACCCACTGCCTCTGATTACATCACAAACATAAAAGTCATATCAGCTCCTCCTGTTAGAGGCCTGAGGTGACCTGTAGAAATGGTTCGCTACTCTCTTGACCCAGAAAACCCCACAATATCATGCAAGTCAAGGGGTTCACTCTAAGAATCATGTTCACTTTAAGAACACCCGTGAAACTGCTCAGGCCATCAAGGGTATGCATATCCAAAAAGCCACTAAGTATCTGAAAGATGTCACTTTAAAGAAGCAGTGTGTGCCATTCTGGCGAGACAATGGTGGAGATGGTAGGTGTACCCAGGCTAAACAGTGGGGCTGAACACAGGGTCAGTGGCCCAAAGAGTGCAGAATTTCTGCTGCATATGCTTAAAAATGCAGAAAGTAATGCTGAACTTAAGGGTTTAGATGTGGATTCTCAGGTCATTGAACATATCCAGATGAACAAAGCACCCAAGATGCGCCACCACCGTACTTACAGCTCATGGTGGGATTAACCCTTACCTGAGCTCTCCCTGCCACACTGAGATGATCCTCACTGAAAAGGAACAGAGTGTTCCTAAACCAGAAGAGGAGGTTGCACATAAGAAAAAGATATCCCAGACAAAACTGAAGAAACAAAAACTTATGGCAAGGGAGTAAATTCAGCATGGAAATAAAAGGAAAAAAAAAGTTGTATCAAACTAGGTTTAAACCCAGCTCTCCCACATACTTGCTGTTGTGTGGCTTTAGATAGTCATTGGATAGGTTCTCAGTGTATGAATCAGGATACCCGTTCAATACCTTCAAAAATATGTTGTAAGACTGTCAAACACCTGTCACATCCCAAGGAGCTCAAAAACATCTGGCTTCTTTCCCTGCCCTTTTACCCTCTGGGACCTCGCCTAGTACTATCTGCCCAGGAGGATTGCCAGTAGTCACAATGAGAGCTGGGAAAAAAAAAATCACCTCGCATTTTCTTAGACAGCAAACAAGGCCTATTATTTACTGGGTGCCTACTAAATGCCAGGCTCTGTACAAGCTTTTTTATTCCGTATTTGAACCTCACCTAACCATCAAGCATTATGGACGGAGACTATAGTCTCACAGACCAGAGTGCTAGTAGGCAGTCAATCCACCTGACATTTACCACCCTTGTGACCTTGAGCAAGTGACCTAGCCAATCTGGGCCAGCTGTTTTAAAAGGGAGAGAGAGCAAAGAGGTGATGGAAGAAGTCTGGGTGGGGGACACCTAACTAGCATGGCGCATGCTCCTGCCACTGCAGTCTCTGTGCAGTGCAGGGGCTGCTGTGTTGCTTCACAGAGCAATCAGCAGTGGCACAAGGTGAATGTCTCACCCAGGGTGATAATGACAGTAAGTGACAGAGCAGACAGCACTGGGAGAAACAGGTGCGTGGATCAACAGATGACAGCTCATTCAAGTATCAAGAATAAGTGGGACAGGGTGCTACACACCTTCCCAGCACTTGGAAGGCTAAAGAAGGAGGACTGTGAATTTGAGAAGAGCCTGTGTTATAGTCAGACCCTGTCTCAAAAAAATAAAGATTAAAAGGAGTAAAATAATCAATATAGTTTGAGCATCCCTAATCCAAAAACCCAAACTCTGAAATGTTCCAATATCTGACACTTTCTAGGTGCCAATGTCACACAAGTGGAAAATTCCATACCTGACCTCATGTAATCAGTTGTAGTCAAAACATGGGCAGACTGAAAATATTATACCTTCAGACCATGTTTATGTGAAAACCAAGTGAATTTCATGTCCTGGCTTAGGTCCCATCTTCAAGGTAGCTCAGGGGATATATGCAAATGTTCCAAAATACAAAAAGAGAAGAAAAAAAAAGCAGTAGAAAAAACAACCCAAATTCAAAACACCTTTGGTTCCAAGCATTTCAGAAAAGGGATACTCAACCTTTCTGACTGAATACAGAAGGAGTGTCCAGAAGACAGGACTTTTTAGCAAAAGTCACAAAGTTACAGGAAACACCTGACTGAGCACAGACGGAAGGAAAAGCTACATTCTGGCCTAGTATGCTCTAGCAGGGAGCCTGGATAAAGACTACAGGACAGGGGCTGGAAGGGAAGAGGATGGCTAAGCATCAGGCAATTTGGGTCCAAGCTTGCCTAGCATCAAGCAGTCCTTCCTTTCTATGGGCTTCAACCTTCCTTTCTATGGGCCTCAACCTATTCACTGTTTAAAAGAGGAGGGATCAAATTAATAAGCACTGTGCCATGTTGAAAACATGGGCTGTAAAATAAGCACACAGCCTAAACTAGGCTCACATTTGTAATGGCCAAGACTTCCCTCTGTATATTAGTTCCCTCACATGAAGGAAGACCACAGTGGCTAGTCTCCAGAGTATGGGGCTGTAAGTTACACATACACACCCCAGGAGCAGGGCTGTGACACAGAGACACCGAGTAAGGACAAGGGTGGCTGCTGAACCTGCTCAAGCCCTGACCACTACTGAAGAAAGGACCCACTCTCCCACCGTGGTATTAATCACTGAAGCAGCAGACCCCGCAGGCCTTCCAGACTTGCCCCTTCAAGAAGATGGATCCTTTTCGTCAGGCGATCTTCCACTTGCTGCACCTTCTTCCGGGCATCTTCTTTCACGCGCTGAACTTCGGAGCCACTCCCTTCAGCTAAGCTCTCTACTGCTTTGCTGCAAAGAGAGGCAAAGGGAAAGGCTGCAGTAGGGCAGCAGGCTGACGGCTAGTTCATCAGCACCTAGGAGACAAGGAATATTTGCTGCCTGTTTCTCCCATTTTCCTAAGCTAAGCATTTTTTTTGAGACACGATCTCATGTAGCCCAGGTTAGCCTCATGTAGACAAAGATGACCTTGAACTTCTGATCCTTCTGCTTCCACCTCCTAAGTGCTGATTTTATAGGCATGTGCCACCATGCCCAGCTCCCACAGTGCTGAGGATCAAGTCCAGGGCTTAGGGCAGGCTAGACAGGCACTCTACCAACTACTACATCCCTAACCTGCTTCTTTTTAAAAACTAGCATATGCAAATCTACAACACACAGGAAAAAGGTAAGAATCACCCACATTCATTACTCAAGAAAAACAAGTCAACATTTTTATATCTAGCCTTTCAGACATTTTCTACAAAACAGAACAATACATTATCAACAGAACAGTACATTATCAGTGAATTGACTTGATTACTTAACACACTAAAAATACCCATTCATGTCAGTAAATAAAAATCTGTATTGAGGGCTGGAGAGATGGCTTAGCGGTTAAGCACTTGCCTGTGAAGCCTAAGGACCCCGGTTCGAGGCTCAGTTCCCCAGGTCCCACATTAGCCAGATGCACAAGGGGGCGCACGCGTCTGGAGTTCGTTTGCAGAGGCTGGAGGCCCTGGCGCGCCCATTCTCTCTCTCTCCCTCTATCTGTCTTTCTCTCTGTGTCTGTCACTCTCAAATAAGTAAATTAAAAAAAAAAATCTGTATTGAGCGGGGCGTGGTGGTGCACGCCTTTAATCCCGGCACTCGGGAGGCAGAAGTAGGAGGATCACTGTGCGTTCGAGGCCACCCTGAGACTACAGAGTGAATTCCAGGTCAGCCTGGGCTAGAGTGAGACCTTACCTCGAAAAACCAAAAAAAAAAAAAAAAAAAATCATTATCATTTTAAAGGCTCCATATTAGTTCACTGTATGAAACACACTATGATTTATTAAATCAGTTCCCATATTGTAAACACTTAGTTTCTATCTGATAAAACACATTTGACTTATAACACTAATAAAGACCTGAGACAGGTTGTCTGGTACAAAATAAGCATTCACTAAATGCTAGTGCTATATTTAATACGGTAAGCATTTCTATGTGTCTGTTACATAGTGATTCCTGAGGACAAATTCCTAGAAAGAGTCACTGGGTCAAAGGATAAACATACTTGAAGACTTGTAATGCACCTGCCAAATTCCCCAGCAGGGAGCTTCCTGCAGCACACTGCTGGCAGCTGACATGCAAACGATCAGAGCACACCACAAGTGGGCCTGTGAGATGAGGGTCTGCATCTTCGCCTTGTGCCAGTGGGAGGGGAGAGCATCTGAAGTACAGCAAGGACCAACCTGAGCACACGCTGCCTCTTAAGTGCAGAAAGTGAGGAGACCAGCAAGCATCCTATACTTTGCATTCACTAACATAAACCACTCAGGGCACACTGCTTTGGTACCTTTGAATACTCAGTGTGACAATCAGGGCTTGGCACAGCACACCCAAACCAGACACAGGGCCATAACCACTGCCAATGAAAGACCAGTATTGGCCAAAAGCTGTGAGAGCTGGCCTCAGAGGAGTCCTCACTGGATTCTAAATGACTGCAGGTTTCCAGAAAGATAACAGGGTAAATGGCTCCACCTAAAGCTGACTTCTCAGAAAAACTGCAACAGAAAAGAAACCTTCCACCACTTCCTTCTGTGTCGCTACTTTAAGGGTATATGAAATTTCACCAACCCAGAGCCATGTGACCACACTCACATGCCCAGGCCACAAAAACTGTATGCTCAGAACAATGAGGTCAAGAAAGCTATGCTGGCTGTCCATATCTCTCATAGAAATCACCTGCTAATAAGCGCCTAATTTATATATAAGATATATATAAATATATTTATATTTTTCTATTATATTATATTATACTATACTATACTATATATAAATATATATTATCTTGTTTTCCTTTCTTCCCCGAGGCTTCCGAAAGCCTGTGCCATGATATCATGTTAATGGAACTCAATGTGAACAACTGAAAGAAAACGCTTTCTTTCTCTGAGGCTGGGCAGACCTGCTTCAAAATTCTTGCTTGGTTCCATCCCCAGTGTGACTCCACATAAATTATTTAGCCTCAGTAAATTAGCTGTTACACCTCAGTTTCCTCATGTGAAAAATGAAATTATTACCTCATAGAGTTAATACGTTCCCAAACAGGGTCCTCAGGCGCCCTGATCCCAGTACTCGCACAAGGCTATCCCTGTGAGGCAGAGACAGCACAGGCCCCTGCCGAGCTTCTGAAGAGCCTCATGCTACCCCACTCTACCTGGCTCTAAGCTGAAAACAGGTCATTCCCTGGCCAGAACTGAGACTGCCGTGCCCACTTCCTGACTGCCACAATAAGGGTCCTCAAACCCCACACCACTCATTTCTAGGTTCAACACTGACTTGAGTTCACAATGACTCATAATCATTTCTACCACTCCCCAAGGGGCACTTCAGAATGGCCTAAAGAATTCTAGACAGGTGTTCCCTTCTTCCTGAACTATATTATAGATGCAGAAATATTCTAGTCCTGAGTTTCCTCTACCTGGTGCTTACTAATGTTTTATTTCTGGGGCTTCATGGAGTTCCTTCTATAAGATGGCTCCCTTGTATAGCCCCTTCCCTTGTACTGCAACCTGTCTCCCTCCCCTAAGCCCAGATCTAACCTTGCCATTTTGCAGCCTGAATCATATACCTTGTCAAGAGGTAGAGTACAATTTTTAACAACTACTGGTCTTATTCAGTTTGTCTGTGTTTTAGTTATACCAATAAAATATATTCTCTATAATAAATGTTCCAACTTTTCATTTATCATCTTTGTATTTTATACTGTAGCAGTAAAATTTATACTCAGCAGTATGTTGCATTTTCTTCTGCTAATGAAATTATTATTTTTGTTTGTATTTTAAAGCTATAGAGATAAAATTTACTCCCAACAATATGACTGCTTTTGTTTTGAATGCCCCCTTATTGAGACTGAAAAATATAGCATACAAACATGTTTACTTCACAGCAAGGAGCAGGCCACACCAGAGTCAGCTCTGTTACCAACTTGAGCAAATTCTCTCCTCACCTCTCTTCATTCAAACGGGAACACTGGTCACTTAAGACAACTGTAAAGACCAGGGGCAATAAAATATGTCAAGTGGGCTGGAGAGATGGCTTAGCGGTTAAGCGCTTGCCTGTGAAGCCTAAGGACCCCGGTTCGAGGCTCGGTTCCCCAGGTCCCACGTTAGCCAGATGCACAAGGGGGCGCACGCGTCTGGAGTTCGTTTGCAGAGGCTGGAAGCCCTGGCGCGCCCATTCTCTCTCTCTCCTTCTCTCTGTCTTTCTCTCTGTCTGTCGCTCTCAAATAAATAAATAAATAAAATTTTTTAAAAAAGTGAAAATAAAATATGTCAAGTGCCAGGGACAAGGGTTTAGGACCAGTGTTAGTTTTCTCTTTTTCTTTTCTTGTAGAATCTTGATATACTCAAAGAAGACTGCAGAACCGATGGAGCTGGTCTAATTCAGCTTTCTACCCAATATGAAAGAACCTTTCATAAACATCACCCTCGCTACCCTTCCCTCTTTAACCCTCAACATTTCCTCTAGATTCTTTCCATTTGAACTATAATTCTCCTTAGGGAAACAAAGAGTCTCTTCCTGTGGCAGATCCCACACCCTACCTCTACCCCCACCAAAACTCAGCACTGCAAAAGGAAACTGAGAGTATGACATTGATAAGGACACTGGCCATCAACGGGGTCTGCCAAACACACTGCTGGTTACTGGGCAGTAACAGGCGAAGGGAAAGGCCTATCAACCATTATGGGGTAAATACTAAGTGGCCATTTAGAGATGTTGGGCATCTATGATATCCACACATGAAAATTTAAAAAAAGACGACGAGGACCATGAAAACTGGTGCTGGACAGGACACCAGGTACGTGAGCTCTAACCTGAGTTCGGATCTCCCTAACTAGGAGTCATGGCCTTCCCTGCACCAGGTCTGAATCCCCTTCTCTATATAATGAGGGCATTCCTACAATGCAATGTTCATAGTGAGATGGGTGTGAAAGTTTTAGACACTGAAAAGAGCTACACATGTGGGACTGTCACTTGCTACAGAAGTCTGAAGAGGCCAGTATGGCCTACAGGACGCCCCCATTTGATTCTTTTCCAAGGTGTAGATAATGAAAACACAATGCTCTGAGAGGGGCTGAGAAGGGAAGAGGTTTGCCAGGACTAAACTAGAGAGGCAAAAACAAAAACATCTGTGGAACTGCTGGGCTGGGATGGAGACACAGAGATGGTGGACAGAAAGCTAGAGACAAATCACTATAAGTATACATTAATAGGACCTTAGCCCCAGATAGGCATCTCCTTGATATCTTACTTTTTATTCATCACGGAGGCTTATTGATTTTGCTTCTGAAATGTGCTTTTCATGGTCCCACACACACAAGCCAACACTCAGCTCTCACCTCACCTCTAGGCTAAAATCCTGACTGGTCTCCCTACTTCCTCTCAAGCTCCCCTCTCCCCTCCATTTCCCACCTAGCATTACATATCTCTGAATGTGTATCATACATTTATTATGTATATATTTTATCATCATCATGTCCAGCAGAATGCAAGTCTCAAATACCTGTCTGGATCACCACAATGTCCCTAAAAGTCCTGTCCACAATGTCCATAATAACTACTTTATAAATATTTCCTGAATAAGTTAATGAAGCTGCCCAAATTATAAAAGACCTTAAATACAATGCTGTGCAGTTTGGGAAGTAAAAGAACCTTGAATGCAAGCACCCAAAACACTCTATCCAGTGCAATAACATTGAGAAATACATGTGAACCCTTGTGAGCTGGGATACCTACATGCTCATGTTTAGCTAAACACCAGTTCTACCCAAGACTTGAAGCAGGCAAGGAAATGAGTAGGTTACAGACCAAACTGTTATTATTACCTCAGGCCTGGTAAAGCAGATTGGACTCACTGCCCAGAGAACAATCTGCTTCTCAAAAAAGAAAAAAAAAAAAAATAAGACAAAACCTGTTCATCTAATTATAGTCATTAATCCATTCACTCATCAGAAAATACCACATGTGGGGCTGGAGAGATGGCTTAGTGGTTAAGACACTTGCCTGCAAAGCCAAAGGACCCAGGTTCAATTCCCCAGGACCCATGTAAGCCACATGCACAAGGGGTCACATGCATCTGGAGTTCATGTGCAGTAGCTAGAAGCCCTGGCATGCCCATTCATATTCATTCTCTCTCTCTCCCCTGCCCCCACAAATAAATAAATACAATATTTTTAAAAAAAAAAAAAAAAAAGAACAAAATACCACAAGTGAAAGTTCAGCATCACTCAGAGAAACCTGGGCCTGGAAGCCTCTGCTCAACTCCACAACATCACAAGCCAACTTCCAGCCACCAGACCCTGTACCAAGGAAAGGAATAATCCCAGCCTGGCCCAGAGTGATGCAGCTGTGGCCAAGCCAAAGACTCCTGCTCCTGGTCTGCCATGCCCAGCAGGAGCTCCACCAACATGAAAAATGGAGCTCTTTCACATATGTTCCCAGGCAGCCCTTATAGGGGTCACCCTGAGGAGTCTTATTCCACATACCTGCAGCAAAATTAAGGACACTCTGGGGTCCCCACTTCCCCACCCATGCCCCATGACTGCACCTCAACAACACTTCATTCATTCATGGGTGCACTGTACCTCTCAGAGGTTTGCGTGAGCTCTAGGAGTAAGCTGGTACCTCTTTGCAGATCCTAAGTGTGTGTCACAAATAATTACATAATGATCACTGAGGAGCAAACAAAGAACCAATGGATCCATAGGTCACACTCTCCTGGTGCATCTGGCTTCTGTGAGTACTGGGGAATCAAACCTGGGTCCTCAGGCCTCACAGGCAAGCACCTTAACTGCTAAACCATCTCTCCAGCCCTCATGGGTCATATCCTCTAAGCAGTGCTGTTCTTCGATAAATATTTAAATAAATGACTAATGGAAATACTTATTTTCAAATCAAATGTTAGACTTCCTTTCATATAAAATATTACAGATGACCCTAACACATAAAACAGTTTCTCAAAATGAGTTACTGTGGCTAGAGTATCACCCCTGCCTAACCCACCTATCTACCCCGTAGGCTTTTACAGCAATAAGAATGAATGAACTATTGACATAATCAACACAGGTGCTTCCCATAGATATGCTGCTGAGGAAAGAAGCCATAAAAGAGGTCCTACTATGTAATTCCATTTATATGAGGTTCAAAAACAATCCTATGTAAACAAAGGTGGGAAGGGGGGGTCAGAATAGTGGCTAAAAAGGATAAAAGGAAATAATCTGCAAGCATGAAAGGAAGGGGGCTTTCTAGAAGCTAGTAATGTTTCATTTCCTGGTTAGAATGGTGACTTCATAGGTGTGTTTGCTCAGTGAAAATCCATCATGCTATACTTATAAGTCCTGTTTTTTTTTTTATTTCTATTAACTACATTATACTTTTAAAAACTTGCTGAAAAGTAAATATTAAGAGATCTTTGGGATCCTCAGAATCTAGCCAGAAGATAAGTGGCTTAAAAAAGCCACTGAGTAAAATTTCCTCCACAGCCCTGTGTCCACCCTGAGGGATCCAGGCAGCCTCCAAGCTCTTAACGGGTGACAGGTACTCACGAGGCTTTGACTAGCAGCCGCTCTCTCTCCTGGAGCTCCCGCTTCAGACTTTCTACTTCCACCTTGAGCTCAATGTTCTTCCAGGCAAGGTAAGAAAAGAAAAGAAACAGGGTAAGATACAAGACCTGTGAACAATGATGGCTAGCAAATACTTCTAGCCCAGACTGACTATGCAATGCTTGTAATAGTAGGTATTAGATTCAAAGCCCTCATTAACCTCAAGACACAAGAAAGGGGGAATTATTAAACACTAGTGGTCTTTCTCAAAAGAAAGCTTTGGATTTCTCAAGACTTGGAACAATTACGTAAATGTTCCAAACATCTAACAGCCAGAACACTCAAATATCAAGGCATAAATGTCATACAAGTAAGGGTGATTTAACAATGGTTTGCCCCTCTGCCAAGCAAATTTACAGTGTGCTTTACCATTCCACAGCAATTACTCCTGGTTGTTTACAATCATGCATGTGGTGGCGACAGCACTGGGAACATGTTATAGCTTTAAAAAAGAAAATAAAATCTGTGAATGGATAAGAGCAATGCCACATCATGGCCTATCTTTTTTCAATATAAGACTTCTGGACATTCAAAAATCCCCAGCCACATTGGGCAAGCTGTTTCTGAGGAATGCCAATGTTCTTCAACCATTTTTCCCTTAAGGGGCTGAAACAAAGAGCCACACACAGCCTTGAGATTACAACTCACGTGAGAAGCCAAAGACAATCTCTGGCAGATGGAACACAGTGGGAGACAGAGAACAGTGGTGGGTTTCTTAGATTTATCCACCAGTGCTACCAGACAGAATGCTAGATGAGTTCATGGATAGAAAGAAGGCCAGGATTGCTATCAACCCAAGACTTTTCTACATTCCTTTTCCTGTCTTATTTAAATAATTTATGCCAATTTCACATCCTACTCCATGGCACATATATTTTTTTTAAATAAGAATAATATTTCCAGGGCTGGAGAGATGGCTTAGCGGTTAAGTGCTTGCCTGTGAAGCCTAAGGACCCCGGTTCGAGGCTCGGTTCCCCAGGTCCCACATTAGCCAGATGCACAAGGGGGCGCACGCATCTGGAGTTCGTTTGCAGAGGCTGGAAGCCCTGGCGTGCCCATTCTCTCTCTCTCCCTCTATCTGTCTTTCTCTCTGTGTCTGTCGCTCTCAAATAAATAATAAGTAAATAAATAAATAAAAAAGAATAATATTTCCAGTAAAATGTATAATCCAAAATGGCCTGGGGAGAAGCAGCAGCCAGGTCAAAAGTGAAGGCCAAACAAAAAGGCTATGGGTGTGGGGTCTCAGGACATTGGCCAAATTCTACCAAATTCTACTCCTTACCAGGAGGAGACCCTTGTAAGTCAGAGGACACTTGTTCACTCACTCCTTCACACACTGACCAAGCACCTGTGACAAGCCTGATACTGCAGAAGCACGGGAACCTGGAATTCCTTTCCCAACTCTCAGGGGGATGGAGCCCCTGTGCCGAGCTGACAGTACACGCTCTAAGAGCGCCACTTACGCATCCGTCCAGTGAACCCCTTCAACAGGGGGTGGCTAGCACTACATTGTCTTGCTCATGAACAATTATTAAATTAGAAACTGAAGTGTATGATGACAGTCATTTCCAAAAAAAGTCAGAATGCCTTCAAAGCATAAAATAAAGCTATAAAGGGAATGAGGCAACCCTAAAGCTACTACTAGAAAAGACATCATTACATGAAAAATGCAAGATATGCATCAAAACATACTTGCACTTATATATTAAAAAAAAAGGTTTCCACACATATTTATATAAAATTCCTCTGCATAAGAAAAAAAAAGTTAATTAGAAAAAAATAAACAGCCTGACACAGTGGACAACAGACACAGCTTGGCTTCCGGTCATCCAGAAGTCCTGCGCTGCATGCTCATCACACAAATAGGACATGCTGCTGTTCCTAGAGATCTGAGAAAATAATACTCTCTTCCGGAAAAGGGGACTTTCTTTCTCCCTTTCTTCCCCCAAAAATGAAAGGTAGAAATGTGCCTTCAGGGACAAAGGAGCTTTTCAATTCTTGAAAGGGCTCAGAAAGACAGTGAAATCCCTCTTAAAGAAAATTTTATTTAAGTTTCTCCCCTAAAACTCAAGGAGAATTCTTTTTCTTCCTTCAAAAGCTTCCACTGAAAGTTTCAGAGGAGAGAAGACAGAATAATCTGCAGGCCAAGGGCTAATCTACCAGAAAAAGCTAAGAAATGGGCACTGAAATAGTGTTTGTACTCATGGTTTTTCAAGAAAGCCAAGTTCTTTTTTCAACTTTCAGGGGCTAAGGTTTGTTTTTAGACAGAGACCTCCAGGGCAAGACTTCAAATGGGAATAGCCCTTTTTTCCTGACAGTTCTAAGTAAACACATAGAAATACAAAACAGCCTGTGCAAGAATGAGACCCTACCTCGAAAAACCAAAAAAAAAAAAAAAAAAAGTAAGAAAATGAAAGAAAGAAATACAAAACAGTCAAATCATCAAAGTATGGCCAGCCTAACCCTGGGTGGCCAAAGGAAGCTTTGATAAGGCAATAATACACCCAGCTTTCATCTAAATAACCCCATGATATAGAGATTTTCATTCAGTTCTGAAACCAAGACCAAAAAGTGAAAGTTATTGGACAAAGTTACCCCCACTAGCTAGTAACAGAGTATTCAATACTAAAAACCATTCTATACTCCACTGCCTGTTTCTAAACAATAAAAATGTTATTTAAAAAAAAAAAGCAACTGTGGGCTAGAGAGATGGCTTAGCAGTTAAAGTACTAGCCTGCAAAGCCTACCAATACAAGTTTGACTCCCAAGTACCCATGTAAAGCCAGATGCACAGAGCAGTGCCTGCACTTAGGGTTCGTTTGCAATGGCTAGAGGCCCATTCTATCTATCTCTCTTCTAACTCTCTGCTTGCAAATAAATAAAAATAAAAAGTATTTTTAAAAATATTTTTTAAGGGCTGGAGAAATGGCTTAGCGGTTAAGCGCTTGTCTGTGAAGCCTAAGGACCCCGGTTCGAGGCTCGATTCCCCAGGACCCATGTAAGCCAGATGCACAAGGGGGCACACGCGTCTGGAGTTCGTTTGCAGTGGCTGGAGGCCCTGGCGCGCCCATTCTCTCTCTCTCTACCTCTTTCTGTCTCTGTCACTCTCAAATAAATAAATAAAAATGAACAACAACAATAAAAGACTCTACATTTGTAAAAAAAAAAAAAATATATATATATATATATATATATATATATATATATATTTTTTTTTAAGCTGAGCATGGTGCCACATGCCTTTAATCCTAGCACTAAGGAGGCAGAGGTAGGAGGATCCCTGTGAGTTTGAGGCTACCCTGAGACTCCATAGTGAATTCCAGGTCAACCTGGGCTGGAGTGAGACCCTACCTCAAAAAAACAAAAAATATATATATTTTTTTAAAAAAAGGCAAGTGAGATAAATACAGTGAATTAAAATTCTGATATAAAAAATTTAGATCCCGGGCTGGAGAGATGGCTTAGCGGTTAAGCACTTGCCTGTGAAGCCTAAGGACCCCGGTTCGAGGCTGAATTCCCCAGGTCCCACATTAGCCAGATGCACAAGGGGGCACACGTGTCTGGAGTTCGTTTGCAGTGGTTGGAAGCCCTGGCGCGCCCATTCTCTCTCTCTCTCCCTCTATCTGTCTTTCTCTCTGTGTCTGTCGCTCTCAAATAAATAAATAAAAAATGAACAAAAAATACTTAAAAAAAAATTTAGATCCCTTAAAACTGAATACCTTTGCTTAATGTATGGGCCATTCTAGCATTATTTTGTACCCCATTAGCAATCCAAATTAAGTGAAAACAGCTCCCACTATTTATGCTAACTATGAAAAGAAATCCCAACCAAAGAACTTCTTGGAATGACTATGAGAAAGACACAAGGGACAATACTAAGAAGTGGCCACTCACAGTTTTATAGATGTGTTCAGTGGGGCCATCAAATTCCTGCTGCATTCTCTCCTCAAGGAAATAGATGCGGAGCTTTAGGTTAAAATTTTCTTTCTTCAGTTCAGTAATTTGCTGGAAAATAAGCACAGAAGAGTTATCTAAAGTAACAACAGGCAGAGCATCTAATGGATGGTAACTGCATCCTTCCGCTTCCGCACACACAACATGGATTTAAATGTCAACTGTCAAAGAGAGCTTATTTCTGTACAATGATATAAACCAACAAGAATCAGCTGATTCTCATTAGCCAAATTTATGACATTTTGAGCATAAAAAAATACTGATACAAGTGAATAAAGAATTTAGGACTCCACACAAAATGGGGAAAGGGGAAGAAAGGAGGGAGGATAAGAGGAAGGAAGAAAGGTTAAGAACAGAGAAGGGAGAAAGGTGAAGAAATTAGAAGAAGAGCAAAGGAGAAGGGAGAGGGACTCTCTGCTTTAGAAGAGAAATTAAGTTAATAAATGTAGAAGAAATATAGGATTGGAAAACCAACAATAGAAACTTTTACAGTAATACTTAATTGAGGTAAGAATCATTAATATTAAAAGCATTAGATAAACACAAACTAGAGGACAGAATGTCAAGGCACAAGATATCCTCCCACAAATGGTTTACTAGTTACCAAAAAAAAAAAAAAAAAAAAGTACCTTGGCAATTGAGAAACCTTGCAAATACCAACTTAACTAAGTAAATATAACTAGTATCACCACTGATGAGAGAAAGTGTTCTCACAAACCTCCTGAAAGAATCCACTGAGAACAGGCAATTCTAGCTCACATGTTCCTATCTATAGCCACTAACCTGAACCTCATCCAGGAGTTAATCCCATGAATTTCAATTGAAGGGCATTATATAAACTAGTAGACTGAACTCTTCAAAACTCTTGCTGACAATGTAAGGTGAAATGGTGGTCTTCTAAACAAATTGAAGGTAAAGAGGCATAATTAGGAGTTGGGGAGATGGCTCAGTGGTTGTAGATACAAGGTTGCAAAGGCTGTCAGCACCCATGTAAAGCCAGACACTAAGTGGTATAAATATCTTGAGTTTGTTTGCAATAGCAAGAGGCCCAGTAGACCCCTACCACACACAAATATGCATAAATAAATAATTTAAAAGCTAACTCTGTCTCTTTCCCTGCTTGCAAATAAGTAATTTTTGTTGTTTTTTCAAAGTGGGGCTCTCTCTAGTCCAGACTGACCTGGAATTCATTTTGTTGTCTCAAACTCACAGCAATCCTCCTATCTCTGCCTCCGAAGTGCTGAGGTTACAGGCATGCATCACCATACCTACTGTAAAATATTTTTTTAAGGGCTGAAGAGATAGCTTAGCAGTGAAGGCACTTGCCTGCAAAGCCAAAGGACCTAGGTACAATTCCCCAGGACCCATGTAAAGTCAGACACAAGGAGGCACATGCGTCTGAAGCTTGTCTGCAATGGCTAAAAGCCCTGGCATGCCCATTTTCTTTCTTTCTTTCTCTCTCTCCTTCTCTCCCTTCCTTCCTCCCCGCTCCCTTTTTCCCCTCCCTTCCATCCTCCCTCTGCCTCTCTCTCTTAAATAAATTAATTTAAACAAAATGTTTTAAATGGCTGGAGAGATGGCTCAGCAATTAAGGCACTTACCTGCAAAGCCTAATGACCTGGGTTTAACTCCCCAATGCCCATGTAAAGCCAGATGCACAGAGTGGCACATGCATCTGGAGTTAATTTGTGGTGGCTAGAAGCATTGGCATGCCCATTCATTCTTATTCTCATTCATTCATTCTCCCTCTTCCCCACCCCCAACAAATAAATAAAATATTTTGTAAAGCATGACTAGTAAGTACACAGTATGATGGATGGCAAATGGGAAACTAGAGTAACTCCTCCTTTAGATTAGGTTTCAGTATTAGGACTTCAGAGGAGAATGTACTGACAGGCCAAAGTATTCAAGGGTGCTATGTAGAGACAATAGGAAAGAAGAGATAAAGCACATGTAGAATAGTCATCTTAAGTCTGAATGGAAAATCTAGACTGTTCTACAACTTTTCCAAAAGTTTGAAATTGGTCAAAATAAAAAGTCAGGATGGTACATATTAAAGAAATTGGTATTTACTGAGAACCTATTATTTTGTAAGGAGCACCTCAATCCTTAAAGCAACTTTGTGGAAGCACCACCCCCCACTCTACACATGACCAAAGATCATACCACCAGTGCCTAAGATCTATCACTAAACCTCACTGTCTAAGGAAAATAGCTGACTTTTTTAGATGGCTGCTTCAGCAAGCTTCTCTGAGCAGACTAAGACAACTAACGTAATTCCAAGAATAGACAGGAACCAACACACTAAAGTAGACTTCCTTGTATCAAAATACGCTTACATCACTATGCTTAAATAGCTGAATATGTTTAAAGTCTTATCACTATCCCAGCATTCTACCTCTCTGCGCCATGCATCTTTGAAACTCTGCCTTGTTAAGAAAGATGACACTCCTTAGCACTGTAATACTGATGAAGACAGCACAGACTAGGAAGGGACATGAAATCAGCAGGAGGAAAAGTGGGTGGTTTGGGAATACTAATGAAGGTGATTTCTAGGGTGTTAAAAATACTCTGCCTCTTGTCACTGGTGATGGTTATAGGTATATGTTCTTTTTTGACAATTTACTGAACTGTTCACATAAGTGTAGTATATATCTAATATTTCCCTTTAAAAAGTTTAAATCAAGGGCCAGAGAGATGGCTTAGTGGTTAAGGCTCTTGCCTGTAAAGCCTAAGGACCCATGTTCAACTCTCTAGATCCCACATAAGCCAGATGCAAAAGGTGATGCAAGCAAACAAGGTTGCACATGTACACAAGACAGTGCACTCATCTGGGATTCAACTGCAGTGGCTGGAGGCCCTGGTACCCCAACTCTTCCTTCCCTCCTTCCTTCCTTCCTTTCTCTTGGGCACAAGTAATCTCGCCCTCGCTCACTCTCTCTCTCTCTCTCTCTCCTCCCCCCCCCTTGCTCTCTGATAAAAATTACAAAAAAAAGCAAAAACAAAAGTTTACATTCTTTCTCTATCTGCCTCTTTCTCCCTCTGTTGCTCTCAAAATAAACAAAATAAACGGAAAAAAAATTTTAAAAAAAAGGGCTGGAGAGATGGCTTAGTGATTAAGCACTTGCCTATGAAGCCTAAGACCCCGGTTCAAGGCTCGATTCTCCAGGACCCATGTTAGCCAGATGCACAAGGGGGCGTACGCATCTGGAGTTCATTTGCAGTGGCTGGAGGCCCTGGCACGCCCATTCTTTCTCTCTCTATCTGCCTCTTTCTCTCTCTGTTGCTCTCAAAATAAACAAAATAAACCAAAAAAAAAAATTTTTTTTAAAAAGTTTACGTCAAACAGTTCATGGTTAGTTTAAATTACTAAAAGTCAACAGTCCATGGTTAAGAAAATCATGGTATGTCCACTCATTGGAGTACTGTATAACTACACGTAAATATCAAGTAAATCATGGCATGTCCTCTCACAGGAGCACTGTATAACATCATGTAATTATCGGGTTAAGTAAATCAAGGCATGTCCTCTCACAGGAGCACTGTATAACCTCATGTAATTATCAGGTTAAATAAATCACGGCATGTCCTCTCACAGGAGCACTGTATAACCTCATGTAATTATCAGGTTAAGTAAATCACGGCATGTCCTCTCACAGGAGCACTGTATAACATCATGTAATTATCATGTTAAGTAAATCAAGGCATGTCCTCTCACTGGAGCACTATATAACATCATGTAATTATCATGTTAAGTATATCACGGCATGTCCTCTCACAGGAGCACTGTATAACATCATGTAATTATCAGGTTAAGTAAATCACGGCATGTCCTCTCACAGGAGCACTGTATAACATCATGTAATTATCATGTTAAGTAAATCAAGGCATGTCCTCTCACTGGAGCACTGTATAACATCATGTAATTATCATGTTAAGTATATCACGGCATGTCCTCTCACAGGAGCACTGTATAACATCATGTAATTATCATGTTAAGTAAATCACGCATGTCCTCTCACAGGAGCACTGTATAACATCATGTAATTATCATGTTAAGTAAATCACGCATGTCCTCTCACAGGAGCACTGTATAACATCATGTAATTATCATGTTAAGTAAATCACGCATGTCCTCTCACAGGAGCACTGTATAACATCATGTAATTATCATGTTAAGTAAATCACGCATGTCCTCTCACAGGAGCACTGTATAACATCATGTAATTATCGGGTTAAGTAAACCACGGCATGTCCTCTCACAGGAGCACTGTATAACATCATGTAATTATCAGGTTAAGTAAATCACGCATGTCCTCTCACAGGAGCACTGTATAACCTCATGTAATTATCATGTTAAGTAAATCACGCATGTCCTCTCACAGGAGCACTGTATAACATCATGTAATTATCAGGTTAAGTAAAGCACGGCATGCCCACTCACTGGAGCACTGTATAACATCATGTAATTATCATGTTAAGTAAATCACGCATGTCCTCTCACAGGAGCACTGTATAACATCATGTAATTATCATGTTATGTAAATCACGGTATGTCCTCTCACAGGAGCACTGTATAACCTCATGTAATTATCAGGTTAAGTAAATCACGGCATGTCCTCTCACATGAGCACTGTATAACATCATGTAATTATCAGGTTAAGTAAATCACGGCATGTCCTCTCACAGGAGCACTGTATAACATCATGTAATTATCAGGTTAAGTAAATCACGGCATGTCCTCTCACAGGAGCACTGTATAACATCATGTAATTATCAGGTTAAGTAAATCACGGCATGTCCTCTCACAGGAGCACTGTATAACATCATGTAATTATCGGGTTAAGTAAATCGTGGCATGTCCTCTCACAGGAGCACTGTATAACATCATGTAATTATCGGGTTAAGTAAATCGTGGCATGTCCTCTCAATGGAGTATTGTATAATCACATGTAAATATCTGCTGAAGTAAATCATCATGGCATGTCCACTCACTGGAGTGATCTATAATCACATGAAATTATCTGTAAGATATACTGTTAAATAAAAACATTGTGGGGCTAGGGTGATGATTTAGCAGATAAAAGCTCTTACTGCACAAGCATGAGGAACTGACTTTGATCCCAGCACCCAAATGAAAAGGTAGGCATGACCATGCACGCCTGTAACCTCATTACTGAATGGAACAGAGACAGGAAGTCTGGTCAGTCAGCCAAACCAGAAAGAGGAGCTCCAGGTTCAGTAAGACTCCATCTCAGGGAAATAAGGTAGAAGAATGAAAAACACCTGACATCTTCCTGTGGCCTCTGCACACATATCTGTACCTCACCTCTATCTCACTCTATCTCTCTTTCTCTCTCTCTCTCTCTCTCTCTCTCACACACACACACCACCACCACCACCACCACCATGGTACAGAATATTACACAGAGTAGGGTACTACTTACATAAAAGGGTACAAAGTTCCAATTAGATTCTGGGCCTCAATTTCTTCATCTTTCACATAAAAACAATAAAATCAATCTCATATTTTAATGAGGAAAAAAAAATAAATAGATTAGGGCCGGTTAAGATGGCGGTGAAGGTACCACGCCAAAGCAGCCTACGGGGGAAAAAGACCAAAAAAACTCAGCAAAATACACGTTTTTACTAAAAAGTGAGGTGTATAGGAAATTGAGGCGGCAGCGGAGAAGTAGAAGAGTTATAGAGCAGCCAGAGTCCGCACAGGCGAGATAAGCGGCTCCAGCGGCTCAGGCAGCTCGGCCAAACGCTGCAGCCGCGGCGCAGCAGAAAACCGCCAGACCAGCTCGAGCCGCAGGAAAAACCAGGTGCGGGATTTTCCCCTCACACCGCGCTCTCCGCAACTCGGGAAACGTGAGGAGAGAGCGGCAGCGAGCAGGGGAGGAGAAGACCGCGAGTTAGAACACGTGGAGCAGCGAGACAACCAGAGAAGCCACGGCTCCCTCCCCTCCGCCACCGCCTGAGCCCAGCTCCAGCGAACACAGCAGCAGCCCGGGACCCGGCCACGCCAACTTGGGCTGACAGCGGGACCCAAGCAGGAGCAGAGTTCAGCAGCAACTTCAGCGGCTCCAGCACCGGTACCAGCGGCCCCAGAGGCAGCGGACCCAGGAGCGGCAGCGGCGGCAGATCCCGCAGCAGCGGCTTCGGGGGGAGCAGCGGCGGTGGTCACGGCAACGGCAGCTTCAGCAGTGGTGGTGGCTCCGGTGGTGGCAGCTACAACAGCAGCAGAGGCAGCAGCAGCGGCTCGGTTTGCCCCGTAGGATAAGCAAGTGCCCAGCTCCAGAAATCAGAACAGCAGCCCGACGACCCAGGCAGCAACTTGACTGAGACCACAATCACCCAAGGTAACTGGGATTGCACCAGGGAAGGGTCTCACTGGTCACAAGCTGACTTGGATCCCTCAACAGACCAGAAATCTAAACCTCTTTGTTGATAGAAGATCTGGTCATTATAATAACTACTCTTGCATACATACTCGGGGCTGTTTTGATTGAATGTGTACAGTGTTTAGTTAAATTTTAGAATCTACCTGTATTTTATTCCACTCAGCCTGCTTAAATACTCCTATAGCAGGGAATCTCAACCCCTAAGAACATCTTTGTAGATACTCTGAGAGTCTTAAGAGCCGCACCTAATACCTTAAGGTCCTACCCTGAAAATATATTACATCAAATCAATAGATACAGCTAAGAATACACAGCTAGCTAGAAAATCCAAGCATAAACTTAATCCAAGATGCAAAAATATATACATTATAACACAAGAAACACTAAAAAGCAAGATGACATAAATCCACCTAAAAGTATTAATGCATCAGAAATGTCCTCCAGAGAGAAAGAGTTAGAGGAAATGCCTGAGAAAGAGTTCAAAAGAATAATTATAAATATGTTCCAAGAGGTCAAAGAACACATGAAAACAATCAAGGAAGAAATCAAAGAGGAAATCAAAGGAATCAAAGACGAGGCAGGACACCAATTTAATGAAATAAAGAAGGCAATACAAGACATAAATAGGGAAATAGAAATAATAAAAAAAAACCAGTCAGAATTACTAGCAATGAAGAACACAGTTAATGAAATAAAAAACTCTGTAGAAAATCTCACCAGTACGATGGATGAGGGAGAGGACAGAATATCTAAGCTAGAAGACCAGGTGGCAGACCTAATGCAGTCCAACAAAGAGAAAGACAAACTTATAGAAAAGTATGAGTGGGAATTTCAAGATATTCGGGACACTATGAAAAGATCCAATATAAGAATTCAGGGCATAGTAGAAGGAGAAGAACTCCACTCCAGA
This sequence comes from Jaculus jaculus, assembly GCF_020740685.1. Taxonomy (NCBI): domain Eukaryota; kingdom Metazoa; phylum Chordata; class Mammalia; order Rodentia; family Dipodidae; genus Jaculus; species Jaculus jaculus. Next base: position 133,843,489 of record NC_059102.1, on the reverse strand, counting down.
GGCATAGTAGGCATCTTCAACAAAATCATAGAGGAAAATTTCCCCCAAATTGGGAAAGAGGTGCCAATACAGATACAGGAAGCCTTTAGAACCCCAGCCAGACAAAACCCAGAAAGAACCTCTCCTCGCCACATTATACTCAAACTTCCAAACACACAAACCAAAGAAAAAATATTGAAAGCAGTTAGAGAGAAAAATCAAGTTACCTACAAAAGCAAGCCCATCAGGATTACAGCAGATTATTCAACACAAACTTTTAAAGCCAAAAGGGCTTGGAGTGATATATTCCAAGATCTGAAAGATAACAACTGTCAACCAAGGTTACTTTATCCTGCAAAGTTATCCATTCAAATAGATGAAGAAATAAAGACATTCCATGACAAAAGCAGGTTAAAGGAGTATTTGAAGACAAAACCAGCTCTACAGAAAATACTTGATAGAATCCTCCATGCTGAACAAAAGGAAAAGCACACATATAAGGAACCTAGAAAAAACCAGCTATACTCAAATACCAGTTAACAGAAGAGAGCACAGGTAGAACAAGTAACACACACACACAAATGGCAAACATAAATACACACCTTTCAATAATATCTCTTAATATCAACGGTCTCAATGCCCCAACGAAAAGACATAGATTTGCAGACTGGGTTAAAAAGCAGGATCCTACAATTTGTTGTCTACAAGAAACTCACCTTTCTACAAAGGATAGACATTATCTTAGGGTGAAAGGTTGGAAGACGGTGTTTCAAGCAAATGGGCCTAGAAAACAAGCAGGGGTTGCTATCCTAATATCAGACAGGGTAGACTTTAGTCCGACGTTAGTCAAGAAAGATAAGGAAGGTCACTTTATATTGATTAAGGGCACACTCCAACAGGAGGACATTACAATCCTAAACATATATGCACCTAACATCGGGGCTCCCATATTCGTCAAACAAACACTATTAGAACTAAGGTCACAGATAACACCAAACACAGTGGTGGTGGGTGACTTTAACACCCCACTCTCATCAATTGACAGGTCATCCAGGGAAAGAATAAACAGAGAGGCATCTGGACTAAATGAGGTCATAGAAGGAATGGACCTAATAGATATATACAGGACATTTCATCCAAAGGCTGCAGAATATACATTCTTTTCAGCAGCACATGGAACATTCTCTAAAATAGACCATATATTAGGACACAAAGCAAATCTTAACAAATTCAAGAAAATTGAAATAATTCCTTGCATTCTATCTGACCACAATGGAATTAAACTACAAATCAGTAGCAAGAAAGGCTTTAGAGCATACACAAAATCATGGAAACTAAACAATACACTACTAAATGATGAGTGGGTCAATGAAGAAATCAAAAAGGAAATCAAAAAATTTATAGAGTCAAATGATAATGAGAACACAACATACCAAAATCTCTGGGACACAATGAAGGCAGTTCTAAGAGGTAAATTTATAGCCTTAAGTGCCTATATTAAGAAATTAGAAAGGTCACAAGTAAACGACCTAATGCTTCACCTTAAAGCCTTGGAAAAAGAAGAACAAGCCAAACCAAAAAGTAGTAGACGGGAAGAAATAATAAAGATTAGGGCAGAAATTAATGAAATAGAAACAAAAAGAACAATCCAAAGAATTAATGATACAAAGAGTTGGTTCTTTGAAAGGATAAACAAGATTGATAAACCCTTAGCAAATCTGACCAAAAGAAAGAGAGAAGAGACACAAATTAATAAAATCAGAGATGAACAAGGTAACATCACAACAGATTCCAGAGAAATTCAAAGAATTATAGGGACATACTATAAAAGCATATACTCCACAAAGTATGAAAATCTGAAAGAAATGGATGATTTCCTTGATCTATATGACCTACCTAAATTAAATCAAAATGAGATTAATCACTTAAATAGACCTATAACAAACATGGAGATCCGAGCAGTTATCAATAATCTCCCAAGTAAAAAAAGCCCAGGCCCGGATGGATTCACTGCTGAATTTTACCAGACTTTTAAGGAAGAGCAAACACTATTGCTTCTCAAGCTTTTCCAGGAAATAGAAAAAGAAGGAATTCTACCAAACTCCTTCTATGAGGCCAGCATCACCCTGATACCAAAACCAGGCAAAGATAGAACAAAAAAAGAAAATTACAGACCAATCTCCCTCATGAGCATAGATGCAAAAATTCTCAACAAAATATTGGCAAACAGAATACAAGAGTATATCAAAAAGATCATTCACCCGGACCAAGTAAGCTTTATCCCAGAGATGCAGGGATGGTTCAACATACGCAAATGTATAAATGTAATACATTACATAAATGGGTTGAAGGACAAAAATCACATGATCATCTCATTAGATGCAGAGAAAGCATTTGACAAAATCCAACATCCCTTCATGATAAAAGTCCTACAGAGACTGGGAATAGAAGGAACATATCTCAATATAATAAAGGCTATTTATGACAAGCCTACAGCCAACATATTACTAAATGGGGAAAAACTGGAAGCTTTTCCACTAAAATCAGGAACAAGACAAGGGTGTCCACTGTCTCCACTTCTATTTAATATAGTTTTGGAAGTCTTAGCCATAGCAATAAGGCAAGAGACACACATAAAAGGGATACAAATTGGAAAGGAAGAAATCAAGTTATCATTATTTGCAGATGACATGATTCTATACATAAAGGACCCTAAAGACTCTACTAGCAAGCTGTTAGAGCTGATCAAAACCTACAGCAATGTAGCAGGATACAAAATAAATACACAGAAATCAGTAGCCTTCGTATATGCTAACAACAAACACACAGAGGATGAAATCAGAGAATCACTCCCATTCACAATTGCATCAAAAAAAATAAAATACCTTGGAATAAACCTAACCAAGGAAGTAAAGAATCTATACAATGAGAACTTTAAAACACTCAAGCGAGAAATTGCAGAAGACACTAGAAAGTGGAGAAACATCCCTTGTTCTTGGCTTGGAAGAATCGATATCATGAAAATGGCAATCTTACCAAAAGCAATCTACACATTTAATGCAATCCCTATCAAAATTCCAAAGGCTTTCTTCATGGAAATAGAAAAAACAATCCAAAAATTCATTTGGAATCACAAAAAACCTCGAATATCTAAAATAATACTGAGCAACAAAAAAGAGGCTGGTGGTATCACCATACCTGATTTTAACCTATACTACAGAGCCATAGTAACAAAAACAGCATGGTACTGGCACAAAAACAGACATGTAGATCAATGGAACAGAATAGAGGACCCAGATGTAAGCCCAAGTAGCTATAGCCACCTGATATTCGATAAAAATGCCAAAAATACTCATTGGAGAAGAGACAGCCTCTTCAGCAAATGGTGTTTTGAAAACTGGATAAATATCTGCAGAAGGATGAAAATAGATTCTTCTCTCTCGCCATGCACAAGAATTAAGTCCAAATGGATTAAAGACCTTAACATCAGACCGGAAACTTTGAAACTGCTAGAGGAAAAAGTAGGGGAAACCCTTCAACATATTGGTCTTGGCAAAGACTTTCTGAATACAACCCCAATTGCTCAGGCAATAAAACCACAGATTAACCACTGGGACCTAATGAAATTACAAAGATTTTGCACCGCAAAGGACACAGTGAAAAAAGCAAAGAGGCAACCTACAGAATGGGAAAAAATCTTCACCAGCTATATATCTGATAGAGGATTAATATCTAGGATATACAAAGAACTCAAAAAGTTAACTAATAAGGAATCAAACAAGCCAATCAAAAAATGGGCTAAGGAGCTAAATAGAGAGTTCTCAAAGGAAGAAATACGAATGGCATATAAGCACCTAAAAAAATGTTCTACGTCACTAGTCATCAGGGAAATGCAGATTAAAACTACATTGAGATTCCATCTCACTCCTGTCAGATTGGCCACCATCATGAAAACAAAGGATCATAAATGTTGGCGGGGATGTGGAAAAAAAGGAACCCTTCTGCACTGCTGGTGGGAATGCAATCTGGTCCAGCCATTGTGGAAAACAGTGTGGAGGTTCCTAAAGCAGCTAGAGATTGATCTACCATATGACCCAGCTATAGCACTCCTAGGCATATATCCAAAGGACTCATCTCATTTCCTTAGAAGTACATGCTCAACCATGTTTATTGCTGCTCAATTTATAATAGCTGGGAAATGGAACCAGCCTAGATGTCCCTCAACAGATGAGTGGATAATGAAGATGTGGTACATTTATACAATGGAGTTCTACTCAGCGGTAAAGAAAAATGAAGTTATGAAATTTGCAGAAAAATGGATGGACCTGGAAAGTATTATACTAAGTGAGGTAACCCAGGCCCAGAAAGCCAAGTGCCACATATTCTCTCTCATATGGGGATCCTAGCTACAGATGACTGGGCTTCTGCGTGAGAATGAAAATACTTAGTAGCAGAGGCCAGTAAGTTGAAAAGGAGACATAAAGGGTGGAGAAAGGAAGGGAGGAGGATACTTAATAGGTTGATATTGTATATATGTAATTACAATGTTTGTAATGGGGAGGTAATATGATTGAGAATGGAATTTCAAACGGGAAAGTGTGGGGGTGGGGAGGGAGGGAATTACCATGGGATATATTTTATAATCATGGAAAATGTTAATAAAAATTAAAAAAAAAAAAGAGAAAAATATCACCATACGTGGAATAAAATGTAGAATTAGGAAAGGTTTTTTCTAAAATAACAAGAATCTAGATCAACAACTTAAAGCATAATAAGAGAAAAAAATTAACATTATAATTTTTGGGGGGGGGGTTTCCCCTGAGGCACTCTAGCCCAAGCTGACCTGGAACTCATTGTGTAGCTCCAAGTTGTCCTAAAACTCAAGGGCTGAGATTAAAGACATGCACCACCACATCTGGCTTTTAATGTAAACTTTAGTAAAAGTTTAATAATATTTGTACTAAATCCAAAATAACTAACCATATATATTCAAATACAATGTGAAGATAATACAAATAATCTTAAAGAGGTATGAAAAAGAAACAAGACTACAAAAAAAAATTTTTAAGTAAGCCTAGGACTGAAGAGATGGCTTAACGTGTTTGTTTAGGGCACTTGCCTACAAAGCCTAACAACCAGAGTTTAGTTCTCCAGTCCCCAGGTAAAGCCAGATGCACAAGGTAGCACATGCAATCAGAGTCAATTTGCAGTGGTTGGAGGCCCTGGTATACCCATTCTCTCTTCTCTTCTCTTCTCTCTCTCTCTCTTCTTGCAAATAAATAAATACAGATATTTTTTAAGTAAGCATAAATCAAAAAACATACTGAGATATTTATTTCATTTAAATTTTAGAGATTGTAGGCTGGGGAGGCAGCTCGGTGGTAAACCCCACATAAAGCCAGATGCAAGCAGTGCAGACAGATGCATGGCACAATATGTATGTGCACATACACGCACGCACAGATGCATGTGCATGCAGAGGATGTGTCACTTACCATCTCACTGCAGGGACAAAAGACCTGAAAAAAATCAGTTTAAGGGAGGTAGGGTTTATTTTGGCTTACAGTTTCTTCTTGTTATTTAAATTTGATTTTTTTTCCTAAAATTTTTATTTATTTATTTATTTATTTGAGAGCGACAGAGAGAAAGAGGCAGATAGAGAGAGAGAGAGAGAGAGAGAGAGAGAGAGAGAGAGAATGGGTGCGCCAGGGCCTCCAGCCACTACAAACGAACTCCAGATGCATGCACCCCCTTGTGCATCTGGCTAACGTGGGTCCTGGGGGATAGAGCCTCAAACCGGAGTCCTTAGGCTTCACAGGCAAGCACTTAACTGCTAAGCCATCTCTCCAGCCCTAAATTTGATTTTTATTATTATTTTACAACATATTTTGTACGGATACATCGTGTGTTGGTACCCACTTTTTCCTTGACCCTGCCCCCATTCCATTGGGGACTCTCCTCAATGGAGGTGCAGGTATTCCCGATGGGGTTTGGGTTTCTGCATTGTGGGAACAGCAGTCAGTTATTTTGCTGGAGAGAATGCCTCTGGGCATGATGTCTCAACCTGTGGCTCTTATAATCTTTCTGTCCCCTCTTTCACAAAATGCCCTGAGCCACGGTGGGTGAGTTTTAAGTTTACTTCAGTGATGAGCTCCTAGGAGCCTTTGGATCTCTGCTTTGGTAAGTGTTGAGTATCCTCAGGGTCTGTCGTGTTCACACTGGCACTGATTATCAGGTTCAGCATAGAAGCACCACTCTTGCTGGTCTACCGAATTCCTCTATGGTTTCAGCTGTGGCTTGGCTGAAGTGCCAGGGGTAGTTTATCCCCTTGGGTATTGCTACCTTCTGAAATAGAAGTCAGGCGTTTAAATGGGATAAGAATTATTAATGTAGGGATAATTTCATGTATGTAACCCCTCTTTTAATCAATAAGACTAATAAGAGCTTGACACTGGAGAGCATAATCTTTGTCTCCATAGGATTTTGATCTGGTTCCCAATTCCAGATATAGTTTCCTTTACACCTAGCAGATCTCTTAGCCAATCATAAAGCTACTGGTTACTCACCAAGGCTGTGTTCCATTATTGCACTGGAATGTACATCCTGTCAGGATGTTTGCATCTGAGTAACTTGGACCTCTGGTTGCTCAGACCACTGTTGGCCACTTTCTAGCACTAAATGGGCTAACAGTCTGGGGACTGGCTGTCTTCCAGATTCAGGCAGGTATATCTATGTTCTCTGTCACCAGAATATGGTGTCTTCGGCAATAAGGTCTTACCTTTTGCCTCTTGTAGGTAGTCAAGTGCTTTGGCAGAAATCTATCTTGATTTGGGGACCTTGCAGGTCTCTCCAATCAACAACTCATTGTGGACTGGCTTACAGTTTTGGGAAGAAGTTTCATCATGGCAAGGAGAGCACGGCAGAAGCTTGAAGATTGTGCCACATCATCACATCAGCAGGGAAGAAGTAGAGAACTGGATAGATGTAGGTGCTCAGCTTTTTCCTTTTTATGCAATCTAGGAACATGACCCAGGGAATGATACTGCATAAAGTTAGATTGTATCCTAGTATCAGTTACATTCTTGTTGCTGGGACAAAATACCAGACCAGAAGTAGCTTATGGGAGCAAAGAGTTTATTTCAGCTTCAGATTTAAAGGGAAGTCTGTTGCAGCAAGGAAAGCATGGCAAGAGCAGAGAGCCATCATCACACTTCATCTCAGTAGGTAGGAAGTAGAAAAGTACTACAGCACCAAGCACAGCTGGACTATACCACCTTATGTTCTGCCTCCAGTGGCACACTTCCTCCAGCAAGGATCCACCTTCAAAGGGTTCCACAAACTTCCTACAAAGTCTCACCAATTGGGGATCAAATACACAAATCTATGGGAGGCATTCCACATCTAAACCATCACATACCTAATCTAGAAAACCTGTAACAGTCATGCCAAGAGATTTTTTTTCACCATGGTGATTCTAAATCTTCTGTAGTTTCAGCTAGGGCTTGACTGAAGTGACAGAGATTAACCATCACAAGTCTACCCCTTGTCAATATGACACTCAAGCATAAACTTTTATTTTTTTTTAATTTATTTAGATGACAGCAACAGAGAGAGAAAAAGGCAGAAAGAGAGAGAAAGAATGGGTGTGCCAGGGCCTCCAGCCACTGCAAATGAATTCCAGACACATGTGCCCCCTGGTGCATCTGGCTGACGTGGGTCCTGGGGAATTGAACCTCGAACCAGGGTCCTTAGGCTTCCTAGGCAAGCAATTAACCATTAAGCCATCTCTCCAGCCCCAAGCATAAACTTTTAATAAGGCATAACCTTTTATACCTTGCCCCTACAGTTTCATGACCTGATAATACAAAATGCATTCACTCCAACTTCTAAAGTCTTCATAGTCTTTAAATTTCAATATTATTTAAATGTGTAAGTAGAGTCTCTTCTGACACTCAGGTAAATTATAACATCAAAAAAACAAGTTACATATTTCTAACATGCATAGGCACACAGTAAACATCCCAATTTAAAAAGGAAGAACCTGGGCTGGAGAGATGGCTTAGCAGTTAAGAGCTTGCCTGTGAAGCCTAAGAACCTCGATTCAAGGCTCAATTCCCCAAGACCCATGTTAGCCAGATGCACAAGGGGGCGCATGTGTCTGGAGTTCATTTGCAGTGGCTGGAGGCCCTGGCGTGCCCATTCTCTCCCTCTCTCCCTCTTTCCCCCTCCCTCCCCCCCTCCCTGCCTGCCTTTCTCTCTCAAATAAATAAATAAAAATAAATTTAAAAAAAGGAAGAACCCACGGGGTATGGTGGCTCACACCTTTAATCCCAGCACTCAGCAGGCCGAGGTAGGAGGATCCCTATGAGTTGAGGTCAGCCTGGGATAGAGAGAACCTACATCCAAAACAAAGGAAGAACAAAGGGTTTAGAAAGGAATGGCAAAACCAAAATCTGGCCAGGCAAGGTCCAATTCTTGCAGCTCCATGTCTGGCATTTGGGACTCCTGATAGGATCATCTGGACTTCAAAAGTCTTGAGTCGTTCTGCCCTTCTACCTGTGCTGCCTGTAACATCCTTGTGGGCTAGCTCTACCCCAGGCCTAGAGTTTTTCTTGGCAGACATACCATGGTACTGGCCTCTCTAACACCTGAGGATCCCACTGCGACTTAGGGTTAGCATCCACAGCTTCACACAGCAGCCTCACAGGGCTCCATGAGAGGACTTCAACCCTGCCTCGCATTGCTTGGCCACAGTGGCTCTAGGAACCATGGTGAAACACCCCCTCAATCTTGTATTTTTTATTCTTCCAAAACCAGCACCACATGAGCAATGGTGCCTATTTCTGCAGTCAGATTTGGACACAGCCCGGTGTCCATGAAACACTGCTACAGTAGCCTCTGTATGTTGACCTTAGGAAGCAAAACCACCAATAGTCTTTCTTTAATTTATATTACCCTCAGGGCATCTTTCCTATTGTCCCAGTACAGAATAGTAGATTTCCCCTTAATGGTAGTAGTCTATTTAATAATTACAACTGAAATAGCTGTAGTCTCTGGGCCTGGAACTTTAAATCTGCTTGTATTTCTTGCTATGTCAAGCTTTATATTTTTCATAACTTTCAGCTCTGTATTTTCCTCTATTCATTGTATATCTGAATCATGAGAGCAAGACAAAACATGTCACAGAATCAGTGCTTTTCTGCCTTAACATTTCCTCTGACAGGACATTGAGAATAAAGCTAGAGCTAAGCTGGGAAGCTTAGTTCCCTGCTGACTAGCTATCTTAGTGCTAGAAAGAGCTATGCAGACTGCTAGTGGAGAAAAGTCATCAACAGTTTTAACCAGCTGTGGACCTTGGAAACTATACAACTGGCCAACCAGGCAAGATGTACCCACTAGTTCAATAGTGGCATGTCTGCTATGGAGGAAAGTAACGGCTCTCTGATTGAATTTCAGGTTCCACTCTACAGGAGGATATTTACAGTTCTAAGAGAAAGTTTCATCATGGTGGGGAAAGCATGGCAAGAGCAGGAAGGTGACATTACATCATCAGATCAGCAGGAAGGAAGTAGAGAGATGAACACCAGACAGTCCAGGAACCCAGCCCATGGAATGGTGCCACCCACAGCTATAGTGGGTCCTAATCTAGAAAATCCCTAACAAACATGCCATGAGATTTGTTTTCATGGAGATTCTAAATCCTGCCAATTTAGGGCTGGAGAGATAGCAATTAAGGTGCTATAAAGCTTATCAATTTGACAAACAGAGATTAACCATCATAGAGGACAATCACAGATGTTAAACCTAGCCTTCCACATTAAGGCAAATCTCTTGTTTTTCATAAATGAATATGCCAGGATAGCTGCCCTGCAAATTTTCAGGGATGCTCCCATCTCTGCCTCCCATCTTGCTATATAAGTGCTAGGTTGCAGACAACCACTTTGTTGTAGTCAGCTCCACGTTGCTGGGGCAAACATCCAACCAGACACAATTTGTGGGTGGAATGGACTTATTTTAAGCTTACAAATCCAGGGAAGTTCCTTCAATGGTGGAAGAAGCTGACTACCTTTCACAGATCCATGCAGAGAGAAATCACCAACATCCAGCAGTACAAATGTGAACAGCCAAACTGTTCTCTGTACACCTGTGGGCTGAATTCAGATCTACCCACAAACACACCTTAGGGCTGGACTACAGGATCTGCCCCCAATGACACTTCCTCCAGCCAGACAGCTAGGGACCCAAGTTTCAAATTTAATTTTAATAAAACATGTGAGTCTTTGGAGCCATATATTCACACTATCACATTCAAACTACCAAACACTTTATATGGGTTCTGGGGATCCAAATTCAAGTGTCTTCACACTTGTGAACTATTTTCCCACCTTCAGAATGAACACAATTTTGAAAGACATGAACATAATAAAAAAAAAAATACAGAACACTAAAACAGACTCCTACAAATATAGCCTGTTGAGTTTGTCACAGAAATGAAGGCAACTGAGAATAAAGGACAGTCTTCATTTTCAAAAACTGGGAGTTGAAACAACTGGACATCAAAAAAAACTGATATTCAGGCCAGACCATGGTGACATATGCCTTTAATCCCAGCACTTGGGAGGCAGAGGTAGGAGGATCACTGAGAGTTTGAGGCCACCCTGAGACTATGTAGCTAATTCCAGGTCAGCCTGGACCAGTGAGACCCTACCTTGAAAAAAGAAATTGATATTCATCTGAACATCTTACCTTAAACATAAGTTGACTTAAATTATTAGATCACAGATCTGGATATAAAACTACACAATTTTTTTAGAAAAAAATATATAAGAGAGAAAACTGTTAGGATCTAGAATGAAGCAAAGAGTTCTTTAGGCAAAACACAGAACACATAATCCATAACAGAAAAAGAAAATCAATAAATTGGGCTTCATCAAAATTTAAAACTTGCTCTGCAAAACAGTGTTAAGAGAATAAAAAGACAAGCTCCATACTGGAAGGAAATATTTGCATATCACATATCTACATGGGAATTATATTCAGAATACATAAGTAGCTCTCAAAACGTAACACTATAAAAACAACAAAAAGCCAATTCTTCTGAGGGAAAAAAGGCAAAAGATTTGAACAGAAAGTTTACAGTAGAATATATGCAGATGGCAAACAGGCACAAGAAAAGATCTCAGCATCCTCAGCTCTTGGGAAAATATAAATTAAGCTACAATAAAATGCTATTACACATCTATTAGAATAGGTAAAAATATTTTAATTGACAATAGCAACTGCAAATGAGAATGTGGAACAAATGGGATTCTCATTCCCTATGTGTGGAAATGCAAAAAGCATAGCCACAACAATTAGCAGTTTGGCAGTTTCTGACTAAAAACCTACACTTACCAAAAGGCTTAGCAATTTCTCTCCTAGATACTTACTCTAGAAAAATGAGAGCCTGTTTTATTTTTAATCACTAGAAGTTGAAAAGAATCCAAGTGTCCTTCCAAAAGTGAATGGATAAACAATGCACAACAATAATGAGGAAGTGTCCAGCAACTATGATGCACATAAAACATCAATGGGGGTGGTCAGCTGGTGAGATGGCTTAGAAGTTAAGGTACTTGTCTACAAAGTGTAAGGACCTAGGTTCAATTCCTCAGAACCCACCTAAGCCAGCTGCACATGGTGGCACATGCATCTGGACTTTCTTTGCAGTGGAAGAAGGCCCTGGCTCACCCATTCTTTCTTTCTCCTCCCCCTCCCATAAATAAAATTTTTTTTTTTTTTTCAAGGTAGGGTCTCACTCTGGCCCAAACTGACCTGGAATTAACTATTTTATCTAAGGGTGGCCTCGATCTCACAGCAACCCTCCTACCTCTGCCTCCCAAGTGCTGGGATTAAAGGCATGCACCACCACGCCCAGCCAAAAAAAAATAAAGTATTTTTTAAAAAAGAACCTGAACTTATTTCACAGGTGTTAGGCCAAGAGAAGGAAGCCAGTCTCAAGAAAAGATTATATCATGTATGATTCCACTTATAGGATATTTTGGGAAAAACAAAATGACAGAGATGGAGGAAGCAGAATGTTAGTTGTCAGGGGTTTGGAGCAGGGCATAAAGAAGATCTGATCACAAAGGATTTTTTGGTATTACAGAATACAAGTACTGACTGTGGTAATGGTTACATGAGCCTAGAAAGGTACACAGCCCCCCAAAAAAAAAGAAAAAAGAAAACCTATTCATATATATTTTGATTACTATTAGTTATAAGAATACACATTTGTCAAAATTCACTTAAAATTGGTGAAATATACTTATTTAAATTATATTCAATTAAGTTATATTCAATTAAGTTGATTAAAAAGACAACTGAAATGCAGCAAAACACAAATAGCTACACTTGCATGCTAGTGAAGGAAGATAGCAGAAGCTAGCTTTTTTTAAGCAGTTATAGAGATTAGAGCCCAAAAGAACCCCACAGGCCACCTCACCTTAGCAAAAGAGTGGAATTCTTGGCAGAAGTGGAACTGGAGACTGAACTGCAGCAACCCCTGCTGCCCACAGTCTGGCAGTACTAACTAGATGGGCTGGCCCAGGTGAGCTGGCTCTGGGGTCTGCCCTCCAAATTTACAAACCAATTGCCTATAAAGGCTGCTGTCTTCTTCCTGTTCCTAGCTCCACTCCACTCTGTTCTGTTTTCTGGCCCTGCTGCTTAGCTCTGCCTCTCTTCACTGGACCATAGGGAAACACATGAGTCTGGCTGGGTAGAAGGGGAGGGCATAACACTGTTTCTTGGTCTGGGGAATCATTTCTGTTTTCCTCTACTCTATAGTTTGGGGTAACTTCTCACTTTGATTACATGGATGATTCTCCTCTGGTCTCCAATCTACCAGTGCATTTTCCTTACACCCCATCTACCATGTGAGTGCTTTCACTAACTCTAGGCCTGCTACCTGTGAAATTTCTTTAAACTCGGGGTAACCATGAGTGTAACTCACTTCATCACTCATTTCTCCTCTGAATCTCCTGGTCAATGCTTTGATATCTGCCCTCTCATTTGTCCTTGAACCTCACCATTTGACCTAACTTCCCTACACAGAAAATCACATGGCAGAGGCCATGCAGATTCCTCCTAAGTCTCCCTACACTAGCTCCTAGATTCTACTTTCCACATGCTTGCAGCTTCACTCTGATTTCTCCTTTAAAAAAACCTCAGTGTCAGCTGGGCGTGGTGGAATACACCTTCAATCCCAGTACTTGGGAGGCAGAGGTAGGAGGATTACTGTGAGTTCGAGGCCACCCTGACACTACATAGTGAATTTTGGATCAGCCTGGGCTAGAGTGAGCCCTACCTTGAAAAAAAACTCAGTTTCTCTTAGGTCCACGTGCTTGCAGTTTTACTCTCATTTCTCTTTAAGGCCCTGTTTCTCTTAAATCCCAATCTCCCTTAAACTCCACAATTTGTGATCCCCCCTAAATAAACTTAATTCATGATTTATCCTTTTCGAGTCCATCTTTATTATTTATTAAAGGTAGAACAGAACCCAAAACATGGGGTTCATAGATTCTGGGGACCCTCCTGAACAAAATTATTCATCACTAGTTTTCACATATGCTACTAGCCAAGCATTTTTTTTATAACTTTCAAATAATTGTAACATCTTATACTATTACTTTTAACAGTTTTAGGACTGTGTAAGTGAAAATAAACATACTACATTCAATGTATTTTTCAAGCTATCTGCCCTTGGCCCTCTTGGTAATACTTAAGGATTCAATTTTGTAGCTAACAAGAACAGCACAAAAAACAATCGGAAGGTTCAGTAAAGGCTACTTTTAAATGTTTTAAGGAAACAAAACATAAAACATTCATTCTAACAAGTCTATCCTGCCAGATGCTTCCTATAAAGAGAAACCTTATTCTATTACTCAGCTACCAATAAAATATTGATGCTGGTTGCTTAGAATACTCACATGGTACACAATGATAAGGTTAACAACACTTAAAAAGAATATGTGTACTGTTTATAAAGACATTAAAATATATATAAGGAAAAGGCAACTATGTTTTCAAAAGGTCACACAAACACCAGAAAGATTCAAATGACTAAAATGAGATGTAAGCACCATCCTCTCCATGATGGCCATTTGGTTTTCTGCTTAATATCATTTCTCTCAGTTGTCTCTGGCTGGACTGATGGCCTATCTAAGTGTTTCAACATGTTACTTTCACTGCATAGCAGCAATAAGCCTGCATTGTACCACTGGTCACTCACCACACTAATAATCATTCTGCATCATACCACTGGTCACTCACCATAACAATGATCACTTTGCACTTTACCACTGGTCACTCACCATGGCAATGATCACCCTGCATTGCACCACTGGTCATTCGTCTTAACAATGACCACCCTGCATTGCACCACTGGTCACTCACCATAACAATGACCGCCCTGCATTGCACCACTGGTCACTCACCATAACAATGACCGCCCTGCATTGAACCACTGGTCACTCACCATAACAATGACCACCCTGCATTGCACCACTGGTCACTCACCATAACAATGACCACCCTGCATTGCACCACTGGTCACTCACCATGGCAATGATCACCCTGCATTGCACCACTGGTCACTCACCATGGCAATGATCACCCTGCATTGCACCACTGGTCACTCACCATGGCAATGATCACCCTGCATTGCACCACTGGTCATTCGTCTTAACAATGACCACCCTGCATTGCACCACTGGTCACTCACCATAACAATGACCGCCCTGCATTCCACCACTGGTCACTCACCATAACAATGACTGCCCTGCATTGCACCACTGGTCACTCACCATAACAATGACTGCCCTGCATTGCACCACTGGTCACTCACCATAACAATGACCGCCCTGCATTGCACCACTGGTCACTCACCATAACAATGACCGCCCTGCATTGCACCACTGGTCACTCACCATAACAATGATCACCCTGCACTGCACCACTGGTCACTCACCATAACAATGACCGCCCTGCACTGCACCACTGGTCACTCACCATAACAATGACCGCCCTGCATTGCACCACTGGTCACTCACCATAACAATGACCGCCCTGCATTGCACCACTGGTCACTCACCATAACAATGACCGCCCTGCATTGCACCACTGGTCACTCACCATAACAATGACCGCCCTGCATTGCACCACTGGTCACTCACCATAACAATGACCGCCCTGCATTGAACCACTGGTCACTCACCATAACAATGATCACCCTGCATTGCACCACTGGTCACTCACCATAACAATGACCGCCCTGCATTCCACCACTGGTCACTCACCATAACAATGACCGCCCTGCATTGCACCACTGGTCACTCACCATAACAATGATCACCCTGCATTGCACCACTGGTCACTCACCATAACAATGACCGCCCTGCATTGCACCACTGGTCACTCACCATAACAATGACTGCCCTGCATTGCACCACTGGTCACTCACCATAACAATGACCGCCCTGCATTGAACCACTGGTCACTCACCATAACAATGACTGCCCTGCATTGCACCACTGGTCACTCACCATAACAATGACCGCCCTGCATTGCACCACTGGTCACTCACCATAACAATGACCGCCCTGCATTCCACCACTGGTCACTCACCATAACAATGACTGCCCTGCATTGCACCACTGGTCACTCACCATAACAATGACCGCCCTGCATTGCACCACTGGTCACTCACCATAACAATGACCGCCCTGCATTGAACCACTGGTCACTCAATATAACAATGATCACCCTGCACTGCACCACTGGTCACTCACCATAACAATGACCGCCCTGCATTCCACCACTGGTCATTCACCATAACAATGACCGCCCAGCATTCCACCACTGGTCACTCACCATAACAATGACTGCCCTGCATTGCACCACTGGTCACTCACCATAACAATGACCGCCCTGCATTGCACCACTGGCCACTTGTGTTTCAATCCAACCCACCCCATCTTGTACATTATTGCCTGAAACATAAGAAATGACTACTAAGTAGCAGATGGACAAAGAGCCATACTTAAAAGATCTCTTTAGGAGGGGAGGGAGGGTATTACCATGGGATGTTTTTTATAATCACGGGAGTTGTTTAAAAAAAATTTTTTTTTAAAGATCTCTCTAAGACTGCATGATATAAAGAGTAGGCTTCAGTGGAGGCAGACAGATCTGTTCACATTACTCCTCCTGCTTAAACCCTTCACTGGTTTTTGTGTTTTGTAAACTGTTATAATCAAATGTGCCCCAAACACTGGGTAATCTGGCTACTGCCCACCTCTCTAGCCTGATCAGGCATCATCATCTGTGCTCAATCTCACCAACTTCCTTTCTGGCCCTCAACTAAGCAGAGCCCTCATCTGCCTCAGAGCTCTTCCTGCAGCTCTCTGCATAGATGTTTCATCCCTGATGGAAATCTGGGCTCCAGTGTCACTACCCACCAATTTGATCTAAAGTGGTCTCCATCATAACTATCCACCAGGCCACCCTTTAGCATACAGCTCTAACTTTAAGTCTAAATCGTTTCACAATCTATATTCACTTTATTTACTTACATGGTTCTTATTTATTTTCCTGTTTATTACATGAATACAATCTGCTTCTCTAAACCAGGACTTAATCTTTCATAGTGGTTTCCTCATAGATTTTAGTACTGTATATAGAACACAGTAAACATTCCCCCAGCATCTGTTAAATTATTAAACTAAGGAACAGAATCCAGACAAGGCTGGTTAACCTTGGTCAGATTATTTGATTATGTGACTCACTCCCTTCACAGTAAAAGGGGGATACTATTCTTATCTCACAGGGCTATTATATAAAGAGTAACACTAGGTGTTGTACCACACACCTTTAATCCCAGCATTCAGGAGGCAGAGGTAGGAGGATTTCTGTGAGTTAGAGGCCAGCCTGAGACTACATAGTGAATTCCAGGTCAGCCTGGGCTACAGCAAAACCTTACCTTAAAAAACCAAAAAATAAAAATAAAAAATAAAGGGTCACAATGTTTAGCCCAGTGCCTTGCACAGCATAAGAATTTAAACCACATTAATGTTTTTCTCATGTGTATTTTTCCCTCTATGAGGAACAATATGAAGGGGAAAAAAGCTTGATGTGGAAGAACTGAAAATAGCTTACCACACAATGGGAATATACACGTCAAATATAAAACCCATCAGATATGACTAAGAAACACAATGCTCAAACGTAAGCTAATCAAGGGCTGAATGTGCCACATGCCAGCCCTCGGAAGCCATGTGTGGTTGAAAACTGAAGCCATCTGAAATGGAAGCATCCCAACATGACTGGGAGGGGTGCCCTCTGCAGCCCAAGAGAGAAGATTTTGCAGGAGCTGCCTGTCAATAGTTCTGGATTCCTTCCTCATCCCAGTCTCCATCGCAAGCCTTGCCTAGCTGCAAGCAACATCCAAAGGAAAGAAACACAAAAGCCCACAGCCCGGCCCCAGCAAACACCCGAGCGAGGCGTTTCCCTCGGGCTATGTCCTGGCCTACAGGAGCCTGGGCTTCCAAAGCTCACACTAGCATGCCATCCTTCTTCCAGGACAAGGGCCAGGAGCAAGGGCTCTGAGGTCAGCAGAAACTGACTCAACCCCTAGTGCTGCTGCTTATGAGTGGTGTGACCTTGGGAAGATTATTTAGCATCTCTGAGGCACTGTTGGCTCTTCTATAAAATCAATTACCTCGAAGGAGTGCTGCAACAACTAAATGAGCTAAGTACCTGGCAGAGCCTGACACTTAGCAATCGGTAAGCAGGCTAGAGCTTTTAACGTGAGCCATTTCTCACTCAAGCCCTCCTCAGTAAGCAAAGCTTTGGGCGACCATCAATTTCTTACCCTCATTGCACAAACAAAAGCTGTCAGACCTCACCTAGACATAACAAAGTCTATGCACTCTTGCCACTTAAAGTTCATCTCTGGTGAACAATACTGCATATAAGATCATTCTGCCAACAGCAGCCAAATGACTTCGTGAAATGAGGAAGATGCTCTGGAATCCATTTCTGGTGCCAATATTCTCCCTGGAGTCTTCAAACATCAAGAACACTGTTACTAGGCAAGTATCTATTTATTCACAAACAAAACTGTAGAAATAATGGAATTTTAAAACTGAACCTCAGCAGGATGTAGTGGCTCATGCCTACAATCCCAGCAGCACTCAGGAAGCTGAGAAAGGATGAATTCAATGAGTACAAAGCCAGCCTGGTCTACAGAGCAATGAGACCCTATCTCAAAATAAAATAAAATAACTTGGAATGTAACCACCATATGAATCAATTCTTTGTAGATGCTTTTCAGCCATTTTACAAAATGATAATAACAGTGAATTTGTAGATCCCACTGCTTTCACTTAGTATGAAACCTTACACATTTTACATGTTATTGCACAGTTACGTAAACATAATTACCACTTTAAAAGAGTTCAGTAAGTTGCACTGAATTAGTTGAAAGTCAGTTACTCAATATTCTTCCACTGGGCATTCATGGACTGGATGTGAAGTGCTAGGGTGGAAAGCACACAGGCTTTACACTATGAAAGATAAATTCCGAACTCAAGCCAAGCTCACAGGCAACCTCTGCGTCCTCATTTGTGAGATAACCTCAACATAAGCTTACTGCAAGAAGTCAAAGAGATGACAAATATAAAATATAATTTCCCTTTTCCCAATTTTTTACAATTATCCATAATGTGGCAACAAACACCTTCATGAAGAGATTTTTTTTTCCTTCCAGTGGGCTGGTTGTTTAGGATAAATTTCCCCAAAATGGATTATTGGGCTCAAGAGAAATTTCGTTTTTATGACTATCAAAATCTATTTCCAAATGGCCTTCAAAAAGATTGTAAAAATTTACACTGCCCAGCCCACCATCTGGCCAGGCTTTTGGAGGGCACGGCCAGAATATGCAGAGGTATGGGAACTGACAGAGCTCAATCCAGTAAGTGAAGGCCTATTCACAACTGTCAGTGCATAGCACTTAGCAGCCGCTGACCAAACTTGACTCCAAGAACGGGTGCTACAGAGCCCTGTGTTGTGCAGAGAGCTACAGAGAGTGGTCGTGACCCTCACTCTGCAGCTGCTGACTTGGTCCTCCACCAACCTACATCCCACCCTGTTCTTGTACCCAAATCCCCCATGATCCCACTCTTAGCCTCACCTTAACCTCTTTTCTGCTTCCTCTACTTTACCCAATAGATGTGGTTTCTTTACTTGAGCAGATTAACACATCTCCTGGTACCTGGTATGCAGCTATTGATCTTGCAAATGCTTTCTTCTCCATACCTGTCCATAAGGACCACCAGAAGCAATTTGCCTTCAGCTGGCAAGGTCAGCAGTACACCTTTACTGTTTTACCTCAAGGTTATATTAACTCTCCAGCCCTGTGTCATAGCTTAGTTCGCAGGGACCTTGATCGCCTGTCCCTTCCACAGGGTGTCACATTGGTCCATTATATTGATGACATAATGCTAATTGGATCAAATGAGCAGGAGGTGGCAACCACTCTGGAGTTGCTGGTACAGCATATGCGCATCAGGGGATGGGAAATAAATCCATCCAAAATTCAAGGACCTTCCACCTCAGTGAAATTTCTAGGAGTTCAGTGGTGTGGGGCATGCAGGGATATTCCTTCTAAGGTGAAGGACAAGTTGTTGCATTTGGCCCCTCCTACCACTAAGAAAGAAGCACAACGTCTAGTGGGCCTATTTGGATTTTGGAGACAGCACATTCCTCACTTGGGTGTCTTACTCCGTCCCATATACCAAGTGACTCGGAAAGCTTCTAGTTTTCATTGGGGCCCAGAACAAGAGAAGGCTCTCCAACAGGTGCAGGCTGCTGTGCAGGCTGCTCTACCCCTTGGGCCATATGATCCAGCAGCTCCGATGGTACTTGAGGTTTCAGTGGCAGACAGGGACGCTGTTTGGAGCCTTTGGCAGGCCCCCATAGGTGAATCACAGCGGAGGCCCTTGGGATTTTGGAGCAAGGCCCTGCCATCATCTGCAGACAATTATTCTCCCTTTGAGAGACAGCTCTTGGCCTGCTATTGGGCCTTAGTGGAAACTGAACGTTTGACAATGGGCCATCAAGTTACTATGCGACCCGAGCTGCCCATTATGAGCTGGGTGTTGTCTGACCCACCAGGCCATAAAGTTGGACGTGCACAGCAGCAGTCCATCATCAAGTGGAAGTGGTATATACGTGATCGGGCTCGAGCAGGCCCTGAAGGTACGAGTAAGTTACATGAGGAAGTTGCCCAAATGCCTATGGTTGCTACTCCTGTTGCAATGCCTTCTGTCCCCAAGCATGCACCTATGGCATCATGGGGCGTGCCCTATGATCAACTGACTGAGGAGGAGAGATCTAGGGCATGGTTTACAGATGGTTCAGCACGTTATGTCGGCACTGCCCAGAAGTGGACAGCTGCAGCATTACAGCCCCTTTCTGGGACAACTCTGAAGGACTGTGGTGAAGGGAAGTCTTCACAATGGGCAGAACTTCGGGCAGTGCATATGGTTGTGCATTTTGCTTGGAAGAAAAAATGGCCAGATGTGTGGTTATACACTGACTCATGGGCTGTGGCCAATGGTTTGGCTGGATGGTCTGGGACTTGGAAGGAGCACAGTTGGAAAATTGGTGAAAAGGACATTTGGGGAAGGTGTATGTGGATAGACCTCTCTGAATGGGCAAAGGATAGAAGGATACTTGTGTCCCATGTCAGTGCTCATCAGAAGGTGACCTCACTGGAGGATGACTTTAATAATCAAGTAGACAAGCTGACCCGTTCTGTGGATAGTGGTCAACCTCCTTCCTCAGCCACCCCTGTCATTGCCCAGTGGGCCCATGAACAAAGTGGCCATGGTGGCAGAGATGCAGGCTATGCATGGGCCCAACAACATGGACTTCCACTAACTAAGGCTGACCTGGCTACGGCTACTGCTGAGTGCCAAACTTGCCAACAGCAGAGGCCGACTCTGAGCCCCCGATATGGTAGTATTCCTCGGGGTGACCAGCCAGCAACCTGGTGGCAGGTTGACTACATTGGACCTCTTCCATCATGGAAAGGGCAGCGTTTTGTCCTTACTGGAATAGACACTTATTCTGGGTATGCATTTGCCTTTCCTGCACGTAGCGCTTCTGCCAAAACTACCATCCGTGGGCTTACAGAATGCCTTATCCACCGTCATGGCATTCCACACAGCATTGCTTCTGACCAAGGAACTCACTTCACCGCCAAGGAAGTACGGCAGTGGGCTCATGATCATGGAATTCACTGGTCTTACCATGTGCCCCACCATCCTGAAGCAGCTGGCTTGATAGAACGGTGGTACGGCCTTTTGAAGAAACAGCTACAGCGCCAACTGGGTGGCAACAGCTTGGAGGGCTGGGGGAGTGTCCTCCAGCAGGCTGTGTATGCTCTGAATCAGCGTCCTATATATGGTACTGTTTCTCCTATAGCCCGGATTCACGGGTCCAGGAATCAAGGGGTGGAAATGGGAATGGTCCCACTTGCCATCACCCCAAGTGACCCGTTAGCTAGATTTTTGCTTCCTGTTCCCGCAACCTTACGCTCTGCTGGACTACAAGTCTTGGTCCCAGAGGGGGGAGTGCTTTTGCCAGGAGACACAAAGAACATTCTATTGAACTGGAAGCTAAGACTTCCCCCTGGTCACTTTGGGCTCCTAATGCCCTTGAGTAAACAGGCAGAGAAAGGAGTTACAGTGATTGCAGGGGTGATTGATCCAGATTACCAGGGGGAAATTGGACTGCTCCTCCACAATGGCGGTAAGGAAGAGTATGCCTGGAGTGCAGGAGATCCTTTAGGGCGTCTGTTAGTGTTACCATGTCCTGTTGTCAAAGTCAATGGACGACTGCAACAACCCAATAGAAGTAGTATGATAAATGGCCCAGATCCTTCAGGAATGAAGGTATGGGTTACCCCTCCAGGTAAAGAACCAAGACCTGCCGAGGTGCTTGCTGAAGGTGGAGGGAATACAGAATGGGTAGTAGAAGAAGGCAGTTACAAATATCAGCTAAGGCCACGTGATCAGTTACAGAAACAAGGACTGTGATTGCAATGTTTCTGTCCTGCCTTGATAACAGAGTGTTATATCTACACCAATATTAAGATTGTATCATTAGCTAAACTGTTGAATTTATATTAGACCCATTGTATTAGAGACTAAGCTTGTGTTGGGGGGAAGATTTTGCGGTTCCGGTTGTACGTGGGATAGTTATGCGATGTTAGGCGGAATTATGAGCTTGTTACTGTTTTCATTTGGAAATTAAGTATGATGTAAGGAGACATGATTTGATGCCAAGTTGACAAGGGGTGGACTTGTGATAGTTAAGGTGTTGTCAACTTGATCTGTTTAGTAATCCACAGGCTGTTTCTAGGAAGGATCAACTAAAGGAGGAGGTCTTTCTCCCAGGGTGAGCCCTTCCCCCAGAGTGGGCGGCCCCGCTCAGAGAGGGACTTGATATAAGGAAGCTCTGGGTAGAAGAGTTCCCTTTTTTCCTTCCTTCCTTCCACTTGGCTGCCGGAGCTGCTCCCTACCTTCTAGCGTGGATTGAAGACCAGTACGGACTAAAGACCAACATCAACTGAAGACCCACGTGGATCGAAACCCAGCGGCTCCTCAGGAAGCCTCCAGGCTTTCCGGCTCCTCAGGAGGCCTCCAGGCTTTTCGGCACCATCTGCAGTGCCGGGTCGGGACTGCTGAGGCATCTGGCCACGTGGACTGAGCAGCTACCAGGTTCGGTGATTCTCAGGCCTGCAACTGCTATTGGACTACTGTAAGCTAATCCAATAAATTCCCTTTATAAAATAATTCATTCTAGTAATTATGTTCCTCTAGAGAACCCTGACTAATACACCCAACCTCTTTCCAATCCATCTACTCTAGCTACACTGCCATTTCCTGAAGACCAAATATACCAGGCACTGTCGTGGCATATTATTTAATCCCCACCATAAGCCTATGAGATAAATACCATTTTCCCACTCTACAGATGAAACAATCAAAACATAAAGGCTAAGAATGCCATGCAGTCACTCATTCCGACAGCGTATACTGTTAAGTGGCTACCATGTTGTTAGGTTCAATGCTGACTACCAGATGCAAAGTAGAAGTGGTACATGTTAGCAGGTATGTAAAACATACTGATCAACAGCTTACAAGGAGTTTCTGAATTCCACCTATGCAAGGCTACAGGTTAGTCAGGAAGTCAAGCCAAACCTAAAACCGCATTTCATCAACCTTAGGTCAATACTGATCCATACATTGCAGGTTCTATGCTGTGGAAATGAAGCAGATATAGAGGGTGGTGGAAATGCAGATATAGCAAAGCAAATTTAAAAATGGAAACCTCACCAAACCAGCTTACACACTTAAATTTGATAAACTACCTCGGCTGAGATCAAGAATTTTCTTTGGTTTTTGTTTTGTTTTGTTTTGTTTGTTTGGTTTTTTTTTTTTTTTTTCCCCGAGGTAGAGTCTTACTCTACTACAGGCTGACCTGGAATTCACTATGTAGTCTCAGGGTGGTGATCCTCCTACCTCTGCCCTACCACACCTGGCAAGAGACCAAGAATTTTCAACAAATAAGGATAAGGGTCTCAATAGAAGAACACCACCTCTCTGGGTGGCATGAGATAAGTGAGGCAAAGGAAAGGGACAAAGAGAAGTTCAGGGGCCATCTCACCTAGCTGAGGGCTCTCCTACATCCTCTTGGTACTAGAATCCATCCTACTCCGTTGCATCTACTGTTTGTTGCATATAATTTACTTATAACCTTGGACATTCAAAAGTCCCATCTCCAAGAATTTACTCACACACCCAAAACAAGAGCTACAGGAAAAGAAGGACATATGCACAAGGACACTTGTCATAGCTTTGTTTTCAATCTTAAGAAAGAGAAACCCTGACCTGTCTCCCAGGAGGCAATCATGTAAACCATGATCCACTCCACCCACCTCAATACAACCCTGAATGAAAATGACACAGTCATTGAATGATACTCCATCAGTACTCACTGACATGAAAAACTACCCAAGCCATTCCCTGTGAAAACAGATAGAGATTAGACAACCACAACAGA
The DNA here is from genome assembly GCF_020740685.1 of Jaculus jaculus. NCBI lineage: Eukaryota > Metazoa > Chordata > Mammalia > Rodentia > Dipodidae > Jaculus > Jaculus jaculus. The sequence continues at coordinate 133,819,348 of NC_059102.1, read as the reverse complement.
ATCTAAAAATGTTTTTTAAAAAGATAGACAGGCTGAAGAGATGGCTCAGCAGTTAAGGCTCTTGCCTGCAAAGCTTAAGGACATGAGTTAAATTCCCCAGTACCCACATGAAGCCAGATGTACAAGGTGGTGTATGCATCTGGAGTTCATGTGCAATGGCTAGAGGTTCTGGCATGGCCATTCTCATATTTATTCATGCTCTCTCTCAAATAAATAAATAAATAAATAAATAAATAAATAAATAAATAAATAAAAAAAAGACAAAGAGGGGCTGGAGAGATGGCCTAGCAGTTAAGACACTTGCCTATGAAACCTAAGGACCCAGGTTTGATTTCCCAGAACCCATGCAATCTAGACAGATGCACATGCACATCTATTCTCCCTCTCTCTCTCCTTCTCAAAAATAAATAAATAAAAATAAAATAATTGTAAAATATATTTTTAAGGCAGAGGCTGTGAAGATTGTTGTCAAAAAAGTGCTTATCATCTAAAAAATTGTTCTACGTCACTAGTCATCGGGGAAATGCAGATTAAAACTACACTGAGATTCCATCTCACTCCTGTCAGATTGGCCACCATCATGAAAACAAAGGATCATAAATGTTGGCGGGGATGTGGAAAAAGAGGAACCCTTCTACACTGCTGGTGGGAATGCAATCTGGTCCAGCCATTGTGGAAAACAGTGTGGAGGTTCCTAAAACAGCTAAAGATTGATCTACCATATGACCCAGCTATAGCACTCCTAGGCATATATCCAAAGGAATCATCTCATTTCCTTAGAAGTACGTGCTCAACCATGTTTATTGCTGCTCAATTTATAATAGCTGGGAAATGGAACCAGCCTAGATGTCCCTCAACTGATGAGTGGATAATGAAGATGTGACACATTTATACAGAGGAGTTCTACTCAGTGGTAAAGAAAAATGAAGTTATGAAATTTGCAAAAAAATGGATGGACCTGGAAAGGATTATACTAACTGAGGTAACCCAGACCCAGAAAGCCAAGCGCCACATGTTCTCTCTCATATGTGGATCCTAGCTACAGATGATTGGGCTTCTGCGTGAAAATGAAACTACTTAGTAGCAGAGGCCAGTAAGTTGAAAAGGAGACATACACATGTTGGGTCATGATATGCAGACATTTATCGGACCAATAACTGTGGGCTAACTCCACAATGCACAACCCATTTACATCAATAAGGAGGGTCCAATGGGAAGGGTTAGATCATAGATGAGCCTAAACAATGGTACCAAACTGCCTGTATTTGCTGAAAAGAAAACTAATAAATTAAAATTTTTAAAAAAAAGGAGACATAAAGGGAAGAGAAAGGAAGGGAAGAGGGTACTTAATAGGTTGATATTGTATATATGTAAGTACAATGATTGAGATGGGGAGATAATATGATGGAGAATGGAATTTCAAAGGGGAAAGTGTGGGGGGGAGGGAGGGAATTACCATGGGATATTTTTTATAATCATGGAAAACACTAATAAATTTTTTTTTAAAGTGCTTGCAAGCCGGGCATGGTGGCACATGCCTTTAATCCCAGCACTCGGGAAGCATAGGTAGGAGGATCACCTGGAGTATGAGGCCACCCTGAGACCACATAGTTAATTCCAGGTCAGCCTGGACCAGAATGAGACCCTGCCTCAAAAAGCAAAAACAAAACAGAAAGCAAAAGTGCACAAGCAGGAAGACCTGAGTTTGGATTCTTGGCACTGGGGAGGCAGAGAGAGGAGGATCCCAGAGCTTGCTGGATAGCTAGTCTAGCCAAACTGGTAAGCTCCAGGATCACTGAGACCCTGTCAAAAAGAATAAGGTGGAGAGCAATTGAGGAAGACATGTGACATCAACCCTGGTCTCTATACTCACGTAACACACAGATGCACACGCATTTGCTCACACCACCCATGTAAGCATGCATACACACATACACACACACCATACACATGCATTTTAAAAAGGACATGTGACAGACTTCAGTGTCCAGAACAGGTTTCAAAAGATAAATACAAACCTGATGAAACACTACCTCTGGCAGGCCCATACTGGCCTGTAAAGTCCACTACATTAATATGCAGAAAAGCCCAAAAAGACAGGCTCCCCCTGAAGACCAAAGTTATTTGCCAACTTCCTATCATAAGGCCTTCCATACAGCTAAGTCTATCTTTAGCCAATGCAGACACTAGATGACAGGCAGCAGGTTAAAGAGCCAACAGAAGGCACATGGTTTTCACATCCATGAGTACTTGCACGGCACATAGCCTGTTTAGAAAGGACATTTTTTGTGCCAGAAGGCCTGGGTTCAAAGCCTGAGTCAGTCCCAAGCCCTCGGGGCTTCTGGGTCTCATCTGTCCAGTAAAAGGCTGGTGATGCTGCATGAAGCTCTAGCTCTGAAACTCTGACCCCACTCTCCATAGCTCTCACCTCCGTGCTTTGAACCTATTCCTCTCATCCCTCTCTTCCATGCTCTGAACCCATTCTCTGAATCTCTCTCTGTGGTCTAGCATTCCTCCCCCTGGCCCACAATGCTTTTTCCCCAAAACCTTGTTACCCAGCCTTGCTCCCTTCAAATCTCTACTCCTCACAGTCACAAACATGGGTCACCTTTTGAAAGCACAATTTCTGGTCATTTTCCTCCCCACCTGTCACTGGTTCCCTTTCAACTTCAAGACAGAAATCAGCTGTATAACTGTAGTGGTTTGAGCCAGATGTCCCCCACAAATTCAAGTATTCTGAATTCTGGTCTCCAGATGGTAGAAATCTGGAAGGTGGAACCTTGCTGGAATAGGTGTGTCATTGGAGCAGGTTATAGACAGCTCCCCTCTGCCAGGGTCTGGCTCACTCTCCTGCTGCTATTTCCACCTGACCCTGGAAAGGATGTGATGCCCATTCTCTGCTCTACCATCTTTTCCCTGCCATCATGAAGCTTCCCCTGGACACTGTAAGGCAAAATAACAATTTTTCTCCCATCAGCTGCTTTGGTCAGCAACAAGAAAGTGACAGCAGCTGTCAATAACAGTCAAGAACCATGATCAACCCAAGGCCTCATTTTCTTCAAAATGTCTTATTCTGACCAAAATCATCTCATCATTCTCTGAACGAACGCCATCCTGCCATGGTCTCTCAGTAATGCATAGAGTCCTCCTACCCACGGTGCTCTCCATGCTGCCTCCACCTGCCCCATCTCTACTTGTCCCTGATGCTGAACTTAAGCAACAGCTCCTCCAAGGCAGTGGTCCCACCATGGCCCATGTATACTTTACTGCATTGCTACAATGTTTTCCTACACATCTTCCCAATGAGACCCTGAACCTTGTAAGAGGAAAAGTTACCTGGGCTGGATCCACAACAGATTACCCAGGCCCTTGCAGACAGCCTGACACATTTATATGAAAATGTTTGTTGAACAGACAAGCTCTAAGCAAAACCACAAGGGGGCCTAGGCATTGCTAAGCCCTCGCTAAGTGCAGCTGATATACGGAGAGTGGTCATCTGGACTAGATCAAGAGGAATCAGGAGTTTCCCCTTTAAATCAGAAGTACTCTGGCCCCCTCTAACATGCATGTGGACGTGAAAACTAGCTTTGGTTGCCAACTGCATTTCCTATAAGTATTCCCTAGAAAGTTCAGACTACCACCATGCAGAGATCGATGGCCTGGGCTACAAAATGAAGCTCAGACCAAATGAAAAATTTCAGTGACTTATAAAGACCTAAAAGGGAGACATTGAGAACAGTGTGGTCATTTCAATTTCAGCTGCAGAATTTGCTCTTGAAAATGCTACAATAAAAAATACTAATGCCATAAAAACCTAACAGCAGCCAAAGGACCATGGTCATAAAGAAAAAACATAAATCCTAAAACATATTGGCATGGAAGGCTCTCCCTCACCTTCAAGAAAAATGAGATTTAGGCCATCAAGTACAGTGTGAGCACAAGCAAGTTGAATCACATCACATGGCAGAATACAGAAAATGACAATAATGTCACAGGAAGGAGAGGAAGAACTACACAAGGCATGCATGTCCCACGGTGATCCTAACCCTATGACAAGCTGATCATGCCTAGGTTACAGGGGAGGAAAATACTGAGAGGTTTATGACTAACCTAAGGTCACAGAAAAAGTAGACCAATAGCCTGGCTAAAAAAGTTAAAATTTTTAGAACATTCTTCTAAAAACTTTTTTTTTTTTTTGTTTGTTTGGTTTTTTTTGTTTTTCAAGGTAGGGTCTCACTCTAGCTCAGACTGACCTGAAATTCACTATAGAGTGTCAGGGTGGCCTCAAACTTATGGCAATCCTCCTACCTCTGCCTCCCAAGTGCTGGGATTAAAGGCGTGCGCCACCACACCCGGCCTAAAAATATTTTTAAGCCTCAGTTTCTCCTATAATAATGAGGGTTGGATTCCATCCACTTCAACAGGCACATGTGAAGCCAAAATTCCTGTTAAATGTCCCCATCTAAAACTAAGTTTTTAAACTGTGCCCTTCAGGAGATGGTTCAGTTTCTCACTTGCTGCACAAGCATAAGAGCCTGAGAAGGCCAGAGACCATCAATTTCCCAGTATCCATGTAAACAGCAGGGTGTGGCCATGCATACCAGGAACCCCAGTCCTGTGGGGAGCAGAGGCAGCTCATAAAAACTGCAGCTCCAGGTTCAAAGAGACTCAGTCTCAAAGAAATATGCAATCAGCAATGAAGGAAGACATCTGACATTCTCTTTTAGCCTCTGCACACGCATGCATGGACCATGCCCATCTGCAAACGTATGTGTACACACCCATACACCACACACACTGCACACACACATGCAAAGTAAGAAACCTTATGCCCTTCCAAAATAAGTAATAACACTCCACCTTGCAAAGTTGCTTTAATATTAACATCTATAAAGAACTTAATACTTAAAGTACCCAGCTCAGAGCAAGAGCTCAATAAACAGTACCTAATATTACTCTTATGATGAAACAGGAACAACCATTTAACAGTGGAGCATATTTTAATTATACACGATGTGGAATAATCAAATCTCATTCATTTGAGGCCCAGACCTCACAGCATAGATCGTGTTGTAAAACTGAAATTATAACAACTCAGAGCTCAAAAATTACTTGTTTCCATTAGAGATCTGACAAGTCATTTCTTCAATTGGTCACTGGTGGTTTGCAGATAACTATTAGCGGTAATGAGTATTCTAAATTAAATCCAGAGACACATTGCTCTGTTCTGTAAAGACAACTGGGAAGAGAGAAACATAATTGTGGTGCGTCCTTCTCTCTGTGTCCTCCATCTTCTCCCTGATAAATATCTCCTGTGTCTTGCATAGTATGGATTTCATTTGGTTACAAATGGAGAAGGGTCTAATTCTTCCCATGATAAATGAGAGCTCTGAGCAGGTAACTTGTTAAAGAGAATTGGAATTGGGGAAATAACCTTCTTTTCCTGTTACTTGACAACAAACCCCTTCCACTAACAAATGAAAGACACTACTGCTAAAAGATATTGGGCACTGAAGCCAAATCTATCACCAGGTACTCCATTCTCAGACAATTACAACACAGTACTGTGAAACAGGCTCCTCACACTTCATTCACCAGCTATGAGGTCTACAAAACGCAAGGGACGGCACAATGCAATGGAAACAATAATGGCTTTGTAATCATTAAAAATGTGGATTCAGCCAGGCGTGTTGGCGCACAACTTTAATCCCAGCACTCAGGAGGCAGAGGTAGGAGAATCACCATGAGTTCAAGGCCACCCTGAGACTACATAGTTAATTCCAGGTCAGCCTGAGCCAGAGTGAGACCCTACCTCAAAAAAAAAAAAAAAAAAAATGTGGATTCAAATCCCTGCTCTGCCCCTTGTGCATTATATGGCCATAAATGAGTGTCTCTTAGTCTGATGATTCCTTATCTCTAAAATGGGGCAAAGGCAAAATACCAAGGACAAGTAGACGTTATAAATAATGTGTCTTTGTTATTTTAAGACCCTTATCCAATGCCAGCTCTATTCACTGCTCAACTGGCAATATCCTCATCTTCAGAATACAAAGCACAAACCAAACTTGTTAGAACCCACCAGGGCCTCTGCAGAAAGGCTAAGTCCATGTGTATGAACAGCTTTGTGCTGTGAAGGTCCCCTCCCCACCCCTCCAAGCTTTACTCTGCTTAGTTCTCAGAAGAACAGCTCTCTCCTGGGGCCACTGCATGGCAGCAGCAGATATGATTTGTTAGGGACCATAATTTGGTATCTCCACTTACATTTTCAAAGTCCTTCATGTTGCGGGCTCTGGTGGGAGAGATCTTTTCTTCTGACACATTGGGAAGCACTATAAAAAGACAAAAGAGACAGAGGCAAGTGTCATGGCATGTAGACTACCCAATAGGCCAAGAGAAGAGAACATATGAGTAACTTTCACAGTGAACCCTGCTGTCACTTTCTCCCTGTTAAGAAATTCTCTGATTTGGATATAAATAAATCATATGGAATCCTACTTTTTTGAACAATGGAACACTCAGGAGCCATAGATCATTGCTAGAAAATTTTTAGTGCCAAGGATGGAATACCTCCCAGTGAGTTGATGGCCAGGGAGTTCCCTGATGCCCCCAAAACATTATAGGCCACTGCTGAGGCCCTTGGTTTCCTACCAGGAATAGATGGTAAGACCCTATTGCTGAAGACTCCACATACTTGGGCTGCAAGGCCACTGAGAAATCCAGCTGGAACTGAGCTGATAATCTCCTCTATGCAGACCAGCTAACAGAAAGCTAGAAGAAGCCATTCTACATGCAGTTCAATGGGAGAAAGAGAAATCACTAGTGAAGATACTCAATAGTGGACCCTACAAGCCTTATATTTGGCCATCCAGGCCAAATGAGCCAATGGGTGCAATAGTGGCACGTCTGCCATGGGGGAAACCAACTGCTCTCCAATTGGACTGGAGGCCCGCTCCATGGGAGGGAGTCCTAGGAGTGTAACGTCTGCTGCTGTCTGGCTAAATGCTTATCAAACTACCCAGTAAGCACTTCTGTTCACACTCTTATATTAATGCTACTCTCACTTTTGGTAGACAGTCTTCTCTTTTCAGACGGCAGTGACCTTGGGACGACTCAGAAGGTATCATGGTTCTGGAAAGAAGTACTAGAGTGCTCAGTACTGTAATACCTCTTTTTTCCAAGGCTCAGGGTCTAATACAGAAGAGGAGGTGGAAAGAATGTAAGAGCCAAAGGAAGGGTAGGACTCCTTACAACGTGCTCCCCCCAGACACAAAATAGCCTGGATATCCCTGACTTCACAGTGCCTGACACTACCTACACAAGACCATCATAAGAGGAGGAAAAGATCATGACAGCAAAATAAAAGAGACTAATTGAGATGGGGAAGGGAAATGATGGAGAATGGAGTTTCAAAGGGGAAAGCGGGGGGGAGGGTATTACCATGGGATATTTTTTATAATCATATAATCATGAAAGTTACTAATAAAAATTTGGAAAAAAAAAAAGAAATTCTCTGATTTGAGTTCAGAGAAAGCTCTAAACTATTGTGTTTCCAATATTGACAAATTAGCTAAACCACCCCCAATGTAACTATATGTGCCAGGGGACAAACCTAGAAAATACAAAGAGTATGTGGCACAGCGGAATGTCCTGACACACACTTCCTCATCCTCATACTGTTCGTAGTGAAGACAAAGCCTGACGAACTGACATGACAGCAGGGCTGGCAAACATTTTCTGAAAACACCAATGACTATTTGGCTTTGCAGGCTATATACATAGCCTAAAATCTGTCACAGCTACTCAATTCCACACAAAAACAGTCTCACCAACAACTCATAAACGCAGAAGCAGTGTTCCAAGGAAAGTTTATTTCCAAAAGAAGCAGTAGGCATGAAACTACCAACCCTTTGTGCTTCAAAATGAGCACAATCTTTGACAATTCCCAGTCTCTCCACAGCTTCAACTCAGCAAACATTCACTATGCACCTGTTCTGCACCAAGTGCCAGCCCGAGCACTAGGGGCACAATGGTAAAGAGACAGGGTCCTGCACCCAACAGGTTCCTAAGCAAATGGACAAAAGCAGAGAAAAACCAGATGAGATGGTGCATGTCTTTAATCCAAGCACTCAGGAGGCAGAGACAGGAGATCACCATGAGTTCAAGGCCACCCTGAGACTACACAGTAAATTCCATATCAGCCTGGGCTAGAATGAGACCCTACCTTTAAAAGAAAAAAAAAAAAAGCAGAGAAAAACAAACTGTCATCATGCTGAGCAGGGCACCTAGTAATCTGGGTACTGGTAACTGCATGCAGAACGATGAATGGTGCACTCTCCCAACAAAGTTACACTGACACTCTGCTTACTGTCAGGGCTTTCCTGCCTACTTCAGGAACAAATGAAGTCAATATAGTAGAAGGAGGAGACAGACAAATCAATCAGGAAATTACATGCATGTTATACTATGAAGTAATATGGGATAGAGAAAAATAAAATGTGAAAAGTCAGACATGGGGCTGGAGGGTGGCAACTATCATAAGGTGATAAGGGAAGCTTCACTGACGGCAATACTTGAGCAGCAGCTAGAGCAGGGAGAAGCCTGAAGCAAGATCACATACCCAGTGGGTCTGAGGCACAGCCAAGACATAACAGCTAAAGATCAATCAACAAAGGGGACAGTGGAAACGGTTCTGAGGAACAGGCTACACCTAGCCTTGCAGGCTTGTCTAAAAAGGGTGAATAGCCGCTGAAGGATTCTGAGCAGAGGAATGTGAGCAGACTCACCATCTACAGGCTCCCTCTGGCTGCCTTGCTGAGAACACACTGTTAAGAGCTCAGAGCAAAAACAAGGAGATAGGTGGAGAATACTAAGATAATACAAGCCAAAGATTTGGTTTGGGACCCAGAATAGGATGAATTTAAGTAGAAGAAACCTGTTTAATTCTGAAGTCTTTCAGAGCAGACAACAGAATAAATGAAATGAAACATATAATGTTCAGAAGGGCAACTATGCCTAAGTAACACCAGAGAGTGACAGGAGGAGGTGAGCCTTGGGCTGTCCTCTCAAGGCAGAGCAGGCAGAAGAGAGGGATGGAATGGACAGGCACACACAGGTACAGAGGCAGGCACGGGCAAAGAAATACAGACTGGGCAGAGGCCTAAGGCTCTGATGGCTGAGAGCGCACAAGTACGTGATCCTGTACTCAACAGGAGCCCTGTCGCCTGTGTCATGGCGCTTGTTCCCCTCCTTTCCTTTCCTAGTCCTACTCCTTCAAGTCTGACTTCCAATATTAGTTTCTTAGGAAACTTGCCTAACGTTCCCATTCCCTCACAGCTTCTTCACTCCTGACCCTGACTACATGATATATCACACACTAACTTTCTGTTTGCATTCTCAGCTTGAAGGTAATGACATTGCAGGTTGAAACCCAATGCTCAGCCAGAGCCTGGCAGGAAGCATGTGTACATCATCAGCTAAATTAAGGAGAAGGAACAGGCAAACTTTCTGCTTCAGGAAAAACAGAAGCCAGATTTATTGGATTTTTTGTTTGTTTGTTTCAAGTTAACAGGTTCCAAAGAAAAACCTGAGGGTTGCCTATAAGTTACAGACTTGCCCAGAAATAAATCTTGTGATTCCTACCATGCCTTTTCTTAATGCTTCTTTCTGCACATGTCTCATCACTTTGGAGGGGGAAAAAAAACCAAGTCAAAATATCCCTAAGATATTTCAACAAGGCAAATTATTAGCACTACCCACACAGATTCAGGATGGCATTCCTTTTTTCAGAAATGAAAACTGTGATAAATGCAAGACCAAAACTGCAAAATCTCTTCATAATCCAGCTCAAGCATGCTATGTTGCTGATTTGTTCAGCAACATCTCCTGTTGTCTAAGCAGCTAATTTACAAAAGCAGGCCTGTATAAGAAGGCCAGGCCTTGATTAGCAAATGGAATCCCACAGGAAGATCTTGACACACTGCAATCCAGACAGCAACTATCCTGGGCCTTAGGGGCTCACAGTCATGACCAACAGAAGAGCCCCAGAGCTGGGGACAGCCACCAACTCAATGTCCAATGCTGTGAAGTTGTGCAGTTCAATGTGCACTGCTTAGGAGCACAAGGTGAAACTCAAGAAGTAAAGGAACTACTCTAGTTCATGTTTAGAAAGAAGGTGAAGAGCTAGCTAATCAGTACACACGTGTGTAAGACACAGAACACCCACCATGTACCAGGTCAGGCAGGGTCTCAGGTCCATGCCTCAACACTCATAACCTGTCCCTATGTCCCCTGTTCTTACTCACCTTCATTCCCCAAGCCAGGAATGGTGCTGATGCCATCCAGTTCATCTGGCAGAGCACAGACAAGGCCACTAGGAGAAAACACAGTAGGACAAGAGATGAGCCAGTGCTGAACACAGACCTTTAAGGCTACTGGACTGCATGGAACAATCATCAGGTTATGGCCAATAAAGCTATGGCTGAGGTACCTAAGAGGAAGGAAGCACAGAGCTTAAGAACTTGGACTTGGAGCTGAGCTCTGGCTTTAGAACAGAGTTCCAGGTTGGAGAGATGCACAGTGACTAAAGGTGCTTGCCTGAAAGCCTGACCACCTGGTTCAATTCCCCAGTACCCACAGAAAGCCAGACACACAAGTGGTGCATGCATCTGGAGTTCACTTGCAGTGGTAGGAGACCCTAGCATACCCACATACTCTCTCTTTCTCTCTCTCTTAAATAAATAAATTGATTAAAAAAAAAAAAGAACTGAGTTCCAGCCTAACAACGGTGTGACCTTCAGCAGGGTGGCTCACTTATGCATTCATAGGTACTAGGTGCACAAGCACAAGTACAATCGCCTGAGGTTTCTGAGTCTCCATGCCTTCATCTGCTGCGTGAGGACACCTGCGGAAATTAAATCAGTCAACCAATACAAACCACGAGCACAAAGCAGGTGCTGAATCAACGTACCTGCTATGTCTTGTCACCATCACCAACACCAATGTGCATGCTAAGATGTTTTTAGGAACATCTGGCCAACAGAAATGCCACATTCCTTGATCTAAAAAGTTGTTATTGTCAAGTTATCTAAGTAAGGTCAGTAAGGATTTGGAAACACTGGCAGAAAACTAAACAGACACTGCCCTGGTGTGGTGGTTTGATTCAGGTGTCCCCCATAAACTTAGGTGCTCTGAATGCTAAATTTCCAGCTGATGGAGATCTGGGAATTAACACCTCCTGGAGGCAGTGTGTTGTTGGGGGCAGGCTTATGGGTATTTTAGCCAGTTTCCCCAAGCCAGTGTTTGGCACACTCTCCTGTTGTCCACCTTATGTTGGCCAGGGGGTGGTGTACACCCTCTGCTCATGTCATCATTTTCCCTGCTATCATGGAGCTTCCCCCTTGAGCCTGTAAGCCAAAATAAACCTCTTTTTCCCACAAGCTGCTCTTGGTTGGATGATTTCTATCAGCAATGTGAACCTGACTGCAACAGTAAAGTGGTACCAAGGAGTGGGACTGCTGCTAGACACATGACTGTGTGGCTTTGGCCTTTTGGAGCTGGTTTTCAAGAGGAATGTGAAAGGATTTGAATCCTTGGCCTAAGAGACACCGTGCAGTGCTGTTAATACAGCTTGATTCTGGGTCAGAGTTGAAAGATCGGAATACAGTGAGAACTATGGACTGTGAGGGTTGCCTTATTAGGATGAGAAAGAGCTTTGCCTGGACTGGGCTAGCAGTTTGTGAGAAGCTTGCTGTTATGCCTGGGTCCTGAGAACTTGTGCAGGGTTGTTTTGTGTAGAAATGAACTGGTGTGAGCAAAGGGATATGGCACAGAAAAAAAATGAAATCTTTGAGTGAACTGCTGCCTGTTCAGCTGCAATTGAAAGATTATAATCTTTGAGATTGGGCCAGCTGACCTGCACTGGGGCAACAAGAATGTAGACTCTTTTGAAGGGGCCTGAGTGCTCAAGGAGCGTCCTGTTCTTCAAAGTCTGCTCTATTCCCCCCTGGATTAACAAATTGGCACCCTACCTGGTCTTGTGAAGTGTAAGAAATGCAGGAAAGAGAGGGTCATTGAGTTTGCAACGCAGTCTGGTGTTTAGGAAATGGCATGGGTGGTGTAAAGCAGGTTTGCTGGATGCCTACATGGAGCCATGAGGATGAACTATGGATTGAGTGGAGACCTAGTGGAGATGCCGAGACCACGAGATGGCTGCTAAGTAAAGCTGCCGGCTCCAGTGAAGTTTTCAAGGACTGTGAGTAGCCTAGCTGGAGGAATGGAATTGGAACCCCAGAGACTTGATGCTGGTTAGAATTATTGGACTTGGGTGCTGGAGAGATGGCTTAGTGGTTAAGGTGCTTGCCTGCAAAGCCAAAGGACCTCAGTTCAATTCCCTAGGACCCATATAAGCCAGATGCACAAGGTGGAGCATGCATCTAGAGTTCATTTGCAGGGGCTGGAGGCCCTGGTGTGCCCATTCTCTCTCTCTCTCCCTCCTTCCCTCCTTCTTCCTCTCAAATAAGTAAAATATATTTTTAAAAAAGAATTATTGGACTTGGAGATCTGTCACTGGCTAGAGTTGTTGGACTTGAAGTTAGAGTTTGATGTTTGCCCTGTTAAATCATGTATTGCTTGAGCATTTCTTTGCTATGCCCAATGCCATCTTTTGTAGTGTGAATGTTTATTCTGTGCCATTATGGGTTTTGGGGGATTTTTTAGTATTATGGCTCAGTTAAAAGATCTTGGAAGCCGAGCGTGGTGGCGCACTCGGAAGGCAGAGGTAGGAGGATCACCATTGAGTTTGAGGTCACCCTAAGATTACATAGTGAATTCCAGGTCAGCCTGGACTAGAGTGAAACCCTACCTTGAGGGGAAAAAAAAAAAAAAGATCTTGGATTATAGGAATGTATGAACATCATTAGAATTGATTTAAAAAACTATGAGGACTTTTAAAGTTGGACTGAATGCAGGGGTGGAATGTGGTGGTTTGATTCAGGTGTCCCCCATAAACTTAGGTGTTCTGAATGCTAGGTTCCCAGCTGATGGAGATTTGGGAATTAACACCTCCTGGAGGCAGTGGATTGTTGGGGGTGGGCTTATGGGTGTTATAGCCAGTTTCCTCTTGCCAGTGTTTGGCACACTGTTGTCCACCTTATGTTGGCCAGGGGGTGATGTGCACCCTCTGCTCATGCCATCGTGTTCCCCTACATCATGGAGCTTCCCCTCAAGCCTGTAAGCCAAAATAAACCTCTTTTTCCCACAAGCCGCTCTTGGCTGGGTGATTTCTACCAGCAGTGCAGACCTGATGGCAGCCCAAGGCTTCTCTTCTGAACTGAGCGCAGACCCGCAATCTTCACTTTCTTCAGCTGCAGCAGAACAGCAGCTACTTCACAGAGTAACTGACAATTAACAGGCCAAAATTCCCAGCCAGTCACCTGGCATACTGTGGATACTCCATGAACAACAGCACAATATCGTCGTCACCTTAGGGCATATAGTACTTTGCAACTTACAAAATATTTACACTCATTAGAACTGCCAATTCCCAGGGGGTGCATGTGTTGTTCAGAAGAAGGCACTGAAGTCCAGACAAATAGTGTTCCCAGCCACAATGAAGAGAAGGACCAAGTCCAGAATCCAGACCTTTTAGGTCCCCCATCCAAGTACTAACCAGGCCCAACCCTGCTTAGCTTCCAAGATCGGAAAAGTTCAGGCATGTTCAGGGTGGTTGGTCATAGAGGCCTTTTATGTCTAATTCCTCAAAATGCTGCCCCATTCCCAACCTGCAAACAAGGATGTGGATGGAAGCTCTGCACAACTTCATGGCAACCTGCTTTCCAAATCCAACACATTCTGTTCCTCAATTTTGCCTGACCAACAAATGTTGAACTAGACCTTCAAGATCAGGACCAAACAAAACACTGGAAATATCATAAAAATCCAACATAAAGAAAACAATTACGTAATAATGTCTGCTATAGGGCTGGAGAAATGGCTTAGTGGTTAAGCACTTGCCTATGAAGCCTAAGGACCCCAGTTTTAGGCTCCATTCCCCAAGACCCACATCAGCCAGATGCACAAGGGGGCGCAAGCATCTGGAGTTCGTTCACAGTGGCTGGAGGCCTTGGCGCACCCATTCTCTCTCTGCCTCTTTCTCTCTCTGTCTGTCGCTCTCAAATAAATAAATAAATAAATTTTTTTTTAATATCTGCTATAAAGAAAGCAAAAAAAAAAAAAGCTAGGTGTGGTGGCACACGCCTTTAATCCCAGCACTCAGGAGGCAGAGGTAGGAGGATCACCGTGAGTTCAAGGCCACCCTGAGACTACATAGTGAATTCCAGGTCATCCTGAGCCAGAGTGAGACCCTACCTCAAAAAAAAAAAACAAAAAATAAAAATAAAAATAAAGAACATCTCCACAATCTCCTCAACCATACATATCAAGTCATCCTAATTTTTTTGAAACATATTGAGCTATAAATACCTAACACACACAAAAAAAAATGGACTGAAAGATTTAAAAAAACAAACACTTGTAGGGAAATGTGCCATGTTTTCCTACCTGTTCGCTTTTTTTTAATTTAATTTTAAAAAATTTTTGAGAGAAGGAATTTTTGTATAATTTTCAGTTTCTTCCAATAAGAATCACTAAAATAAAGGCCATTTTAAATTTTAAAGATTAAATCAAGCTCAACCACCACCTTTTGCAGATGGTGGCCAAGGTCACTCAGCAGGTGTAGCCTGGAGTCTAGTCCTGCATTCTCTATCTGGAGTTCTCTCTGCCTCAGACTATACATTAATTCTCACCAGCTGGCATGGCCTCAGTAACTCAGGCCAAGGTCAAAGCCAAAAACTTTGATCCTTAAACAGCTGCCAAAAGACAAACACTGAGGTTGCCAAATTCCAACTGGGGCCTTACATGCCCACTTTTAAAACGCCATCTGTTGTGTGTACCTTCCAGTCGGGTCTGAAGTGCCCCCAGCCCCATGCAGCTCCCTTCCCATTCTGGTCACTCTAGTCTTAGAAGTAAAGCTGGGGCCTCATGGGTATCTACTAGAAAGTTTTACAAACATGTAATCAAAAGCAGGCTTAGGGGATGTGGTGGTTTATTCAGTTGTCCCCCATAAACTTAAGTATTCTGAATGTTAGTCTCCCCAGCTGGTAGCAATTGGAAATTAAAGCCTCCTGGAGGCAGTGTATTGTTGGGGGAGGGCTTATGGATGTTATAGCCAGTTTCCCCATGCCAGTGTTTGGCACACTCTCCTGTTGCTATTGTCCACCTTATGTTGGCCAGGGGGTGATGTCCACCTTCTACTCATGCCATCATTTTCCCCTGCCATCATGAAGCTTCTCCTTGAGTCTGTAAGCCAAAATAAGTCCCTTTTTCCTAAAAGCTGCTCTTACTTGGGTGATTTCTGCCAGCAATGTGAACCTGACTGCAACAGTAATGTTGGTACCAAGGAGTGGTATCATTTGTGCTAGATACCTGACTGTGTGGCTTTGGCCTTTTGAAGCTGATTTTCAAGAAGAATGTGGAAGGATTTGAAACCTCAGCCTAAGAGATGCCATACAGTGCTGTAAGTACAGCTTGATGGACTATTCTGGTCAGAGTTGAAAGACCTGAATGCAGTAAGAACTATGGGGTGTGAGGTTTGGCTTAAGAGGGTAAGAAAGAGCTTTGCCTGGAGAGCAGTTTATGTGAGAGGCTTGCTGTTAAGGCCGTGTCTGGTTGCATTGTGTAGAAATGGACTGGTGTGAGCAGAGGGATATGACACAGAAAAAATGAAATCTTTGGGCTGAACTGCTTGCTACCTGTTCCACTGTAATTGAGAGATTGCAACTTTTGAAATTGGGCCAGCTGACCAGCAGTAGGGCAACAGGAAGAATGGAGACTCTTTTGAAGGGGTCTGAATGTTCAAGGACTGTCCTGTTCTTCAGTCTGCTTTATTCCTCCCCCCTGCCCCAGATTAACAAACTGGCACTCTACCTGGAATTGTAAAGTATAAGAAATGCAGGAAAGAGAGGGTCATTGGGTTTGCAAGACAGTCTTGTGTTTGGAAACGGCCATGGGCAATGTGAAGCAAGCTTGCTGGATGCCTGCATGGAGACCCAATGGAGCCATGAGGATGAGCTGTGGGTTGCAGAATGAAGACCCAATGGAAACGCCAGGACCATGAGATGGCTGCAAGGACTGCTGCCGGTACTGGATAAAGTTTTCAAGGACTGTGAGTAGCCTAGCTGGAGGGCCAGAATTGGAATGGCAGAGACTTGTTGCTGGTTAGAATTATCAGATTTGGAGATTTTGCCACTGGCTAGAGTTGGTTTTATAGCTACAGAGTTTAATGTTTGCCTGTTTAAACCTTGTATTGGTTGAATAGTTCTTTACTATGTCCAATGCCATCTTTTGCAGTGTGAATGTTTATTCTGTGATATTATGGGTTTTGGGTGGGGGGAGATTTTTTTTGGGTATTATCACTCAGTTAAAAGATCTTGTACTATGGGAATGTTTATGAACATCATTGGGAATGATAAAAAAAAACTATGGGGACTTTTAAAGTTGGATGGAATACACTGCATTTTACTCATTTTAATCATGGATGGTTATCAGTTTATGGGGGCCAGGAGCAGAATGTGGTGGTTTGATTCAGGTGTCCCCATAAGCTTAGGTGTTCTGGATGCTAGGTTCCCAGGTGATAGAGATTTGGGACTTAATGCCTCCTGGAGGCAGTGTATTGTTGGGGGCAGGCTTATCGGTGTTACAGCCAGTTTCCCCTTGCCAGTGTTTGGCACACTCTCCTGCTCCTACTTTCCACCTTATGTTAGCCAAGGGGTGATGTCCACCCTCTGCTCATGCCATCATCATTTTCCCCTATCATCATGACGCTTCTCCCTGAGTCTGTAAGCCAAACTAAACTCTTTTTTTTTTTATTTTATTTATTTGAGAGTGAAGAGAGAAGCAGACAGAGAGAGAGAGAATGGGTGCGCTAGGGCCTCCAGCCACTGCAAATGAACTCCAGATGCGTGCGCCCCCTTGTGCATCTGGCTAACGTGGGTCCTAGGGACTCAAGCCTCGAACCGGGGTCCTCAGGCTTCACAGGCAGACACTTAACCACTAAGCCATCTCTCCAGCCCCAAACTAAACTCTTAAAAGCTGCTCTTGGTCAGGTGATTTCGGCCAGCAATGTGAACCTGACTGTAACAGGGGGATAGGGAGATGGCTCAGCTGGTAAAGTACTTGTCTTGAAAGCGTAAGAACCTAAGTTTGATCCCCTGAACCCACACTGGAAAAAAAAAGCCAGACATAGTGGTGTGCCCCTGTAACTTCAGTGTTGGGGAGAAGATAGGCAGAACCTTGGGGCCCAATGGCTTGTCAGTCTAGCCTATCTGGTGAGCTCCAGGCCAATGAAAGACCCTGTCTCAAAGAGTGGACAGTGCCTAAGAAACAATACTGAGGTTATCCTATGGCCTCCACATGCACACACACACAAGTGCATGGGCACCCAAATACAGATGTGTACCTGCACACACACAAACCTACACACAAAGAGGGCTTAGACACTGTTAGACACTGGGATTACAGGCAGCTGCCATGCCTATGGGGCAATTACAAGCATGCTAAGAATCTGAATTCCTGTCCTCAAGCTTGCACAGCAAATGTTGTATCCACTGAGCCACCACCTCAGTGACCGCCCCCCCATTTTTAAAAATTTTTCCCACACCCATTTTTTTATGAGAAAACAGATTCCCCAGAATAAAAAGGTCAAAACCCGCTTCGATGGTCTGACTTCAATTTCCATGCTCTGCACCAGCTCAGCTCCTGGCCTCATCCTCATTTTGAGGAAGTAAGATGGTAGGGTTTCCAGCACACAGCACAGTTTGCAGCCACCACTGCCAGTTGCTAGGTGACATTCATAAGATGCTGACACCCCTGTGCCAGGAGAGGTAGGCTCTGGGCCCTGGGGAATGGACACTTCATCACCTCATCTTCTGCCTTGCTCTACCAGTGCCCTAAGGAGCCATCTCTTTCTGTACTTCTATTTTCCAGCAACAACTGTCCTTTTATACAAGACTCAAAGACAGTGCTTATCAGAGCCCAAGACAGAAATTGACATCATGCTCAGAAAATAGTCACACTAACAAGTGCATTTTGTTTATCTCCTAACAATTCCTTTTTCATTCTATGTCATACATTCTTAATTTGAGAAGAAATATATAAAAACAAAAACTACAGACACGCCTAAAGCTTTCCTTGACAATTAACATCCTAGTCCCCTCCTAGGAGGTAACCACTCACATCAGAAACAAGACATCCTTTCAGACCTCTCTTACGCATCTATGTGCACAGAAATCGTTTCATTCTACAGTCACATAATACAAACAGTATCACTAGGCCATGATACTTCCCTCTAACTAAAAATCTGACCTATTTTTGGAAAGGAGGGATTCAGTGGAGGGGGGATTTGGGAGGGGAAAAAAAGAGAGGGTGGGGGAGGGGATTATGACTACAATATAGTGCCTATATTTATGGAAGTTGTCAATAAAAGGTTAAAAATAAAAAATAAATAAAATAAATAAAGAAGACTGTCCTAAAGATGTCACCTAAAGGTGGTTGTGGTAATGTAAACGCATGTGCTTCAATGTCCATAATTCCTGCAAAGCATTCTACAGCAGTATGTTTCCAACTGTATCAACAATGACCCGAAAGAAAATTCCTTAATTCCTGACACACACTCTACTCTCTGTTCTACTTGTTTAAAAGTCAGTTATAACCCACTAAGTTGAATTTCATGAGCTAGTAGTAGGCTGCCAAGTCTGAGAAGGATGTTTGAAAGGATATGTACTTGCTCAACTCCCTACTGATAGAAAATCAACTTGCTTCCAAGTTTTTTTATTTAAAGAAAATGTATTATGAGTATCCTTACACAGGTCCCATTGTTGCATATATGAGGGTGTCTCTAGGATAAATACCAATAAGAGAAATTCCTAGGACAAAATATTCATGTTTTTCAAACTGGTCAAATTTGTACAGACATTTCATCAAAGAAAATACACAAATGGCTAATAAGCACATAAAAAGACATTTACTATCATTAGTCTTTACAGAAATAGTAAATCAGAGCCAGATATGATGGCACACACCTTTAATTCCAGCACTAGGGAGGCAAGGTAGGAGGACTGCAATGAGTTCAAGGCCACCCTGAGACTCCATATGAACTCCAGGTTAGACTGGACCAAAGCGAGACCCTACCTCGAAAAAAAAAAAAAAAAAAGGAAATCAGGTCTCCAGTGACATACCAGAGCTCAACACTAAATTAAACTGCCAACAGGCTTATCATGGCACAGGGAACATTGTGGAAGAGTTGGCAGAAAGACTGTAAGGGCCAGAGACTGGGTAGAAAAATCCTGAGGTATAACTCCCCCCACTACCCTATAGGAACTGACTGAGGCCTTCATGACCCCACAGTGAATACCATAACCCCAGTGAGAGGGGCCTCCAGGGTTACCAGATCAGGGACAAGGGATAAAAAGAATATAAACTGTTAAAAGCCAGGTGTGGTGGGCACACCTTTAATCCCAGCACTTGGGAGGCAGTGGTAGGAAGATCACTATGAGTTCAAGGCCACTCTGAGACTACATAATAAATTCCAGGTCAGCTTGAGCTAGAGTGAGACTCTACCTCAAAAAACAAGAAAAAAAAAGGGTATAAACTGGTATAAAATTTTTCAAAAGATGAGGGGGAGCTGTTTTAGGGCTGGGGAAATGGCTCAGATAACAGAGCTTGTCATGCAAGCATAAAGACCTGAGAAGGCCTGGTTACCCCAGGGTTCAATTCCCTAGCACCCACATAAACACCAGAACATGGTCACACATGTTTATTATCTACGTCTTAAAGGAAACCAGACAGGAGAAGCCCTGAAGCTTGCTGGTCAGCCAGTCAGGTCAGTGAAGGAATCTGTCTCAAGGAAACATGTGGATAAGCCACAGAGGAGGACACCCAACAGTCTCTGGCCTCCGTGCCCATGTACACATATACACACACTGCTGCTTTAAAAAACACACTGACTTCTGTTTAATATTAACAGATAATGCCAAACTGAGTTCCCCAGACTGCAGCAGTGAATAGTCAGTGTGTGCCCTTTTACACAGTGACCCCAAAGCAGCACTGCACTATTACATATGGAACCTACACTACATGACCTTCATCTTTTCAAGGAGATTGAACAAAACTGAATCACTCAACTAACGTGTGAGCCTCTACTACAGGCCAGAGTTCTCAGGGCTGTAAAATAAAGTACAGTGAGGAACAAGCCATTGTTCTCAAACCTCACAGCTCAAGGATATTCTCAATCCAAAGTATCCTCTCCTACCATTGAGCCCTCATCTGATTTAATTCCACCACCCTCTTTTCTGACCTCCTTCTACTGGCATCCATTAAAGGTACTTTGCACAAGAACACACTAACTTTGCTTATATCAAACATTTCCTTCCCATCTGCTTCTAACTCGGCAGCAAGCACTTAAAGACTATGAGCTAAAGCAAGCCACGGGAGAACAGGCCTGGGCTCAGGCCTTAGGATGTTCACAGCTGGGCAAAGACAGGATCTTGGGGGGGGGACACAAAGGGATGGGTCAGGATTGTGGCACCAAGGATCATGCCCAGGAGATAGTGCACCTTGACATCATCAGTCTAAAAACACTAGGTACGAGTTCACACTCTCCCCAGCAGGTGCCTGGCACCTAACATGTACACTCACATTTCATCCACACAACCACCAATAAAATGGGCTTATCATAAAAAAAAATAAAAAATAAATAAAAAACTGAGGCTCAGAAGACTTTTACTCAAAGCCATACACTTTGTGACTAGCTGAGCCAGGATTTATACTGTCATCCTGACCACCAAGCCCAGGTTCTTTCTATACCACTAGGAAGGATATAAAGGCCTTAGCTGGGGTGAGGTCCCTAGGGCCAGAATCTGGGTCTAAATTACACAGGGCTAGAGTTGTTTGGTACATCAACAGGGATAAAGTTCAGGGGGAATAACATACACTGTCCTAATTCAACAAAGTCTAAGGACTAACTGGGCTTGGAAATTTTCAAACAGAAGGGAGCTCAGAAAGTAGTATGTCAAGGGCTGGATAGATGGCTTAGCAGTTAAGCGCTTGCCTCTGAAGCCTAAGGACCCCGGTTCGAGGCTCGATTCCCCAGGACCCACGATAGCCAGATGCACAAGGGGGCACACATGTCTGGAGTTCGTTTGCAGTGGCTGGAAGCCCTGGTGCACCCATTTTCTCTCTCTCTCTCTCTCTCTCCCTCTGTCGCTCTCAAATAAATAAGTAAAAATGAACAAAAAAAACTTTAAAAAAAATAAAATTTAAAAAAAAGTAGTATGTCAAAATAAAGAAGCAAGGGCTGGAGAGGTGGATCAATGGTGAAAGTGCTTGGGGAGTAAGCCTGAAGATCTGAGTTTGGACCTTCCAGTACATAAAATGCAGGGTGTGATGGTACACGACTTTAATCCCAACACCAGGGAGGCAGAGAAAGGTTATCCCTGAAGCTCAGTGGCTAGTCTAGCCAAATTGGTAGCTCAGTACATACAGTAAAGAGACACTGTCTCAAAGAGTATGATAGATAACAACAGAGTAATAACCTCAACTCTAACCTCTGGCCTCCACATGCATGCACACACACACATCCAAATATGCTTACACAAACACAGGCATACCACAACACACATACAAAAAAATAAGTAATTAAATAACTTTAAAAGGTGCAATTTTCTCGTAGGGATTATTTTCTTTCACTGTGATCATCTAATGGAGCATCTGTCCCCTCTCACAGTATTTTTGCCCTCTTGAAGGTCCAGTTCAGAGCCAAGCTCTCCACAGGCTCCTCCTGAACACTCCCAGTCTCACCTGGTTAGACGCACTGGGAAGCAGGGCAAGCTGTGTAGTCATTAAGCTTAGAATTAAGTTCTGACTTGATCATGTACTTTTCTGTGACCCCCCAGACCATTCCCTTCACCTCTTTAAGCCTCATTGATCCCACCCATAACAGAGGGACAATAGCAGTGTCTCAAAGGATCGTTGTTATGCATGGAACTGACAAACCTCAATGAGCTCTACAGTATACTAGACATGAGGTTAGGAACTTGGGTTACAAAGATAAATAAAAATTAAGTCCCTGTTCTCAAATGGATACCCCATCTCATCTGGGTGACTGTACGTCAACAGCCAATACCTATTCTGTTCAATACAAATGCCACCAGCCACAAGAACCCATGAAGCATTTGAAATGTGGTTTGTTCAGAATGATAAGTGTTCTTAAGTGTAAAATTCATACCAGATGTCAAATATTAAGTAAAATTAAAGAATGTAAACTATCTCGTGTCAACAAGTTTTCTTACCGTCTACTTTAGACTAATATATGGAAATATTAGGCTAAATAAAAGATATGATTGGGGGCCAGGCATGGTGGCACATGCCTTTAATCCCAGCACTCAGAGGCAGAGGTACGAGGATCACCATGAGTTCAAGGCCACTCTGAGACTACATAGTGAACTCCAGGGCTAAAGTAAATTCCTGAGCTAAAGTGAGACCCTACCTCAAAAAAAAAATCATATATATATACTGAAGAAATGGCTTAGAAGTCAAGGTGCTTGCCTGCAAAGCCTAAAAACCCATGTTCAACTCTACAGATCCCACATAAGCCAGCTGCACAAAAGGTGAGGCAAGCACAAGGCCCAAGATGCCCATTAGGTGGTGCAAGCATCTGGCGTTCAATTGCAGTGGCTGAGGCCCTGGCATGGCAATTCATTCTCCCTCTCCCCCCCCCCCACTCCCCGGGGTAAAAAAAGAAAGTAAAACATATGATTAATTACCTGTTTTGGCTGGCAAGCTATAGGTCAGTGGCAGACTACTTGCCAAGCATGTGTGAAGCCCTAGGTTTAATCCCCAGCACCAAAAGAAAAAAAAAAAGGAGAAGAAAAATGGCTGTTTATTTTTAGTTTTGCTGATGTGGCTACCAGAAATTTTTAAGTTAAATATATGTCATGAGCTGTATTTCTGCTCATAGTGTCAATCAATAAAACGTACTGAAGTCAGCAGAGCCAGGATAAGGGCAGTGACAGGAGAAGGTGGCTGGGAGGGTACAGAGCGCCCACATGAGGACGGTGCACGTCAGCAAAGGTCTCCTAGCAGTAGCACCTACATTGAGACCTGAAAAGTAGCGGGTGTTAAGAAAGCCAAGGAGAGTAGGAGGGGAAAGTCAGGCAGCACAGGCCTGGCAGTAAGAAACCACACACCCGACCATTCCTGAAGCAGAGCTTGGCAGCAGGCATGGGGCAGAGGGTGTGAAAAAGAAACAAGGTTTGGGAAACTAGACAGAGAGGAGGCTTAGAGAGACAGATGGGTCAGATTATGAAGGACTTCAAAAGCCATATTAACGAACTTCATACTGAAGGTGGCCTGGAGCCTGGAGGGTCTATAGCAAGTAAAAGGAATGTATAGCACCTGCTCCCACAAAGGCAGGAAAGGAGGATATGTGTAGTTCTACTGGATCAGACACTGGGTTGAACCCTTTTGGAGTCATTTGAATTCTCAACCCATTCCAACCAACCAAAACAAAGCACATTCCTGGTCCCCAGCTCTGTGGATTAAAGACACTTAACCTGTAGTAGTAATAGTACTAGTGGTGGTGACAACACTGATTGTGTGACAAGCACAAAACTTGCCAAAAGAGCTGCTGGGTAGGCACAGCTTATTTTTTTCTTTGTGTGTGTGTGTGTGTGTGTGTGTGTGTGCGCGCGCGCGCGTGCCCACTGCAAATGAACTCCACATGTGTCACTTTGGATTCCCTAGCACACATGTAAAGCTGGACTTGAGACATCTGCTGGCAAGTTGTGCAAGCAAGTGCCTTTAAGGGCTGGGCCATGCCCCAACCCCAAGGCATTGTTTCTTTTAATTCTCAACTCACTTCTGCTGGGTAGGCACTACCACTACCCCATTTTACAGATGGGTAAACAGGTTAAGTCAATTCCCCAAAGTCACACAGGTAGACAATTTACAGAACTGGATTTTAACTCAATTCTGCCTATTTTTTAACCAAGGCTCTTAATTCCCGCACTCTACTGCCACTGTCCTGGGTGGCCACTATGCGACTCCATCAACAAAGTCTAAAATAATGACTGCAAACTTCCAAACTGGAATGACTCCGGCCCCAACTAGCGGCATACACCGAGCGGTTCCACTCTCTGAAAGCCCTTCTCTGTCCTTCACAGCCTCCTCCAAGTATGCTCCAGAATGCCAGACCTGGCGCAGGTCGGAGTCCCAGGCCCCACACTCAGTGGCACCAGTGCACTCGTCCCGAAGGAGCCGACTCCCACACACTGCCCGACGAAACACCCCCAGGAGCAAAGCCGAAGGCCCCGTTCGGCAGAACCCCCGCCGGCAGGAGCCCCAAGTTACCGCATGTCCCCAAAGCCCGGGCCGCACCTGCAGCCACTGAGGGTCCGGGGGAGGGCGACGTCCCCTTCCATCACCGAGTCCATCCCGAACGCGGGGCCACTGATGTCTGTGGCTGCGACGCCCCTGGTTCCGCAGGCTGCCGCCACCCGCCCGGCTCTTCAGGTCCCGCCCCCTCCAGCGCAGCTCTTGTTGCGAGTCTAGCGGCGCCACTGCAATTCAAACCGCAACCGCCGCCATCTTTCCCGGCGCGTCTTCCTACGGAAACAAGGCGGGGCCACCCAGGCGCGCGCGGTGAAGTCCACTTGCCTGGCCAGAAACCGGGCAAGGAAGCATGAATGGGGCGCCATCTTAACTAAGGGCAGGGCCTTCACGCTTAGGCCTGCAAGGCTAAGCAAGGAAAGCTTAGCGACCGTTGTTTGTGAGGCCAGGACGGACGTCATCTTTGTTGAGGGCGAATTACGACCCTGGTAAATTAATTTAAGTGGGAGATGGCAATTCACTCCCTTATCACAACTCGAGACTAGTAACTCGTTTGCTTTTCTAGAATGATCACACAGACATATTGGGTCTGTGCACCTAAAAGACTTCTGCCTTAAGTTAAAATTCAGATAATCGGGCACTGCCTCACTAAGAAAAATACTACTTGTGGAGTCCTAAAACAGTAATTTACACACTTAGTTTGCAGCAGTTCGTCCCTGTGGGTCAAGTGGTCAGCCACATTTCCTCTCTAAGTTCTCGCTTTGTGATCTTTTGTTACTGTTGGAATTCATGCACCTTTAATCAGTAAATTGAGACCCCAGAGAAAGAAAACGACATACTCAAAGTAAACACATTGTAAATTTACTATCCACTGGAACTAGGGCCACAGCAACTACTATCAAGATCTGGGCTCTCTAGAGCCAAGTTGTCCTTCCTGACTCACAAAGCAATTACCAAACTTGTTAACACTGCCCCTTCTCCCTGCCCTGCAGGCTATTGAGAGTCCTGAATGAAAGTGCCTTGGAAAGGACTGTCATGTGACACAGTAGTAGAGTGCTCAGGGACCTGAGTTCATTCATAGTAACACTAAATAAATAAGTAGATAGATAGACAGACAGATAGATAAATAAATAAAATGGGTGGATGAGTGGATAGATAGTTGGTGACTGTTTTATAATAATTAATACATCCCCCTAGCCCTCAATTTCCTACTCCTTTAGTTAAATGATCTATTACTCCCAAAGAGACTATCCATGATCTCTAATCTAAGAACCATTTCTTGTATTGTAAGCCACTGACATTTTACCTTTGTAGCACTTACCACCATTTTGCAATTACATCTCCTTACTGTCTTCCTCTTGCACTGGACTGGAAGTGAGTGCAGTGTGAATCATTCACTGCTTTTTCCTTATCCATAGCATTATGCCTATCACCTAGCGATTTTACAAATAAATGTTAAACAAAAAAAATGATCAGTTAATCAATCTGAAAAATGGGACCACTGCTTATTCCTGCAAGGTTTTTGTGAAAATGACCTGAAATATCTTTAGGAGCTCTGTCCTTAGTAATTTTATATATTCCCAGATTTCTTCTCTCCCCCCACCTTTTTTCCCTCCCTACCTCCTCTATCTCTCCAAATAGGAAAGTGTCAGAGCTGAGAGACAAGACCAGATCCCTCTGAATTCCAATGCTCTAAGTATTTCAGACAGCGTATGTCCCTATGTGTTTGTTTTTCTCCACTTTAAAATTTACAATTCAGACATGAGTTCTAATCTGAACAACATACTGTTTAAGTGTCATGTTCATGAGACTACTCCTTGAGCAACTACTTCAAGGTGATGAGAAACCCTTCTGAAATTTTAGAGTTCAAGTCTGGGTGCCTGGATTCTGAGTCCAACTTATCAAGCCTAAAATCTCCTCCCCTTGCATTTTGCATCTTGGTTTTCCCATGTATAAAGTGGAGCAAACAATGTCAAACTCACCAGGTTGAATTATCTAATTGGATACTTTGGAAACTATAAAGAAGAAAGAACCTGGGGGCTGGAGAGATGGCTCAGCTGTGGAAGGTGTTTGCTTGCAAAGTCTGATGGTCTGTGTTCAATTTCCCAGTGCCCACATAAAACCAGATATACAAAGAGATGCATGTGTCTGATGTTCATTTGTAGTGGCAGGAGGTCCTGGTGTGCCCATTCACATTCTCTTTCTCCGTGTCACTTTCTCTTTCAAATAAGTAAGTATATAAATAGATGAATTGTGAAAAAGATAGAGAAGAAAGAACCTGTAAGAACTTCTATTAGAATTAATCCATTGCCCTTCTCATTAAGACCAGGTTATGAATTATGTGCCAAACCCTGAGTGAGCCTAGAAACTGAGAATAGAATCAATGTCACAGAGGAAAAGCTATATAGGAAGTTGTTTTTTCCTGCTACATTAGTGGTTTCATAGTCAGGGACAGGGAGGACTTTGCTCTGTCTGTCTCACTGTGGTTTTTCTTTCTGTTAAGCCTGGAGTTGACGTCACTAGCAGCAGCTGTTTGGGCTATCTGGAGCCATCTCCTTGACAACCGCCATCCAGCCACAAAGCTGGCATTATCACTTCCTTGGACAAAGACACACTGAGTGGCTGAAAGTAGCTTATATCCAGATGTTTTTCATTTGGGAGAAACCCTTCTGAGATTATAGCAGCTGAAGACAGTCCCATTACTATCAGCACGAATAAGTTTTTGTAATCAATGCATTCACGTTGCTACTTGGCACT
Source organism: Jaculus jaculus (assembly GCF_020740685.1). Classification (NCBI taxonomy): domain Eukaryota; kingdom Metazoa; phylum Chordata; class Mammalia; order Rodentia; family Dipodidae; genus Jaculus; species Jaculus jaculus. The sequence continues at coordinate 133,792,153 of NC_059102.1, read as the reverse complement.
AGCCCATTTTCTCCCCATGACACTGTAAAGTAGGTTGGAATGATTACCCTACAGTAGTACAGATGAGGAATGCTGTAGTTTGAATTTGAAATGGCTCCAAAGTTACATGTGTCAAAGATTTGGTCTCTACACTGTGATGCTATTGAAAAATGGCACAACTGTTAAGAAGTGGGGCCTACTTGGACAAAGATAGACCCTTAGGGGCTTGGACTTGAAGGGGCTGTGAAGACTCTGGCCCCTCCTTGCTCGCTCTCTCTTTGCTTCCTGGATGTCATGAGGTGAGCAGCAACTCCACCGCATGCCCCCCACCCATGACGTACTGTGCCACCACAATGGAGCCAAGCAACTATGGACTGATGCCTGTGAAACAATAAATCAAAATAAACCTCTGGAGCTGAAGAGATAGCTCTGTTGGTAGAATTCTTCTTTTGCAAGCTTGAGGAACTAAGTTCGATCAATCCCCAGAACCCACACTGGCAACAAAATCTGTGTATGGTGGCATACACCTTTAATTCCAGCACTTGGGGAGCAGAAGTAGGAGGATCACTCTGAGTTCAAGACCAGCTTGGAGCTACAGAGTTTCAGGTCGGCCTGGACTAGAGTGAGACCTACCTCAAAAAGCAACAACAAAAAATCCAGGTGGAATCCCTAACTAAGCAAGATCAAGACCAATGAGAGACCTTGTCTCAAAAAAAAAAAAAAAAAAAAAAGTCCCTGAGGAACAAAGCGTAAGATTGTCTTCTGCCCTATATACACATGCTTGAGCACACACTCAATATTAACTTATCAACTACCTTTTCTACCTCATCTTTTCTATCACTGTGATAAAATGTCTAACAAGAGAAAACTAAGATTCAGAAAGAAGACATTTGTCAAAGGCCACATATCTCTCCTTTTTGAGCTTTTCATTCAGAAACAATTTCAGACTTAGAAAACTGTTGCAGACATAGTATGAGGAAGGTAAGCATGGTGGCACACGCTTGTAATCCCAGTACTCAGGAAGCTGAATCAGGATCATGAGGTTAAGGTCAGCGGGGGTTACATAGTGAAATCCTGGCATGAAACAAGCTACATATTTTTTTCTAATTGATTTTTGACATTTATACATATAGCCTTCACCCAGTTCCCTAAAATATTACCATTTTACACAACCCTAGCTCAGGTGTTATTAGAAATTAAAGTTATTTTTTAAAGTTTTTTAAAAAAAACAGAAGTTATGCTATATAATACAATTTACTGCAGACCTTATTTAAAAGCAATCAGCTTTATGGGCTGGAGACATGGCTCAGTGGTTAAGGCACTTGCCTGCAAAATCTAACAACCCGAATTTGATTACTCAGTATTCATTTAATGTTAGATGCACAAGGTGATGCATGCATCTGGAGTTTGTTTGCAGCAGCTGGAGCCCTGGTACACCCATATTCTCTATCTCAGTCTCTCTCTATTTCTGTCACACACTCTCTCTCTCTCTCTCTGGTATAGTGGCATATGCCTTTAATCTCAGCACTTAGGAGGCCCGAAGCATTGGGAAATCAAACCCAGGACATCAAGCTTTGCAAGTAAGTGCCTTGAATCACTGAGCTATCTCTCCAGCCCTGTTTCTTTTTAAATTTCTAATTAACCTATTTATTTATGAGTAGAGAGAGAAAGTATGGGTGTGCCAGGGCCTCTTGCCATTGCAAATGAACTCAAGATACATGGGCCACTTTGTGCATCTGACTATGGGAAGTTGAACCCAGGCCATCAGGTTTTGCAAGTAAATACTTTGACCATTGAACCATCTCTCCAGCAATTATTTTTTTAACTTTTGAGACAGACTAAGCTATCCAGGCTGCCCTCAAACTCACTCTTGGAATCTAGGAAGGCCTTAAAATTTCAGTTCTCCTGAATGGCTAAGATTACAGGCCTGTGACTCATGTCTGGCTTCTTTCTTCAACATTTAATGCTTCCTCACAATGGCTGAGACAAGGTTGCTATCATTCTTCTATGGACATGGAAATTAAAGCCTCACAAAAGTTGGCACTCCTGATTGTTTTGAAACAGAGAGGCACAGGTATATGGCAAGCCTACATTGATCATCCTAGGCCTCAAGGCCAGATTTACAAGCATCCAGACCCAGGAGAGATCTGTAAGAAAGCCAAAGACTATGAGAAAAATCATCCTAAGATACCATGGAGTGTTTCCAAGCAATCTCTCCAGCCATCTACTTGAATATGCAAAATAGCAATAGCTCTAGGCAAAAGGTAATTGAATTAATCAGTAGTTTGGACATTTTGCAGATTAAAAGAAGCAATTAAAGTCTTGTGAGTTGCAGAAGGGATTAAAAAACTTTGCCTCCTCCTTAGCCATGCTGAACTCACATTAGAGAGCCTGGCAGATTTGGGAAAGCTGCCTTACTGCCTGCCACAAAGAGATTAAGGCAGGCATCACTACCTCTACCCTTCCGTCAGATGCAGCGCCAGGCACCCTGCCCCGGCTGCTCTCTGCACAAGTCCTCAGAGGCCAAAGGGGGCACCAGTCTACACTCAGCTTGGCAAGCCAGGAGGTCCTGGCAAAGAAGGCATGTCTTTTGTAATTCGCCCAAAAGAGCCCTCTATGCTCATAGCATTTACGGCCTAGCACACCTTCTCCTCTTTTCTTCTCAATTCCCTGGGTTCTCTCAACCAGGATGGAAATTTGTTTGGTACCAATGATTGAACCTAGGGCCTTCCTTGTACATGCTTGGTATATCTTCACCACTGAGCTTCCCCCAGCCCTGCAACCACATTTTATTTGCTTTTGAGAGCCATAGCTCTATAATTCGACCAGTTCTAGTACTGTAAATTCCTTGAGACTGTGACTTTAACTTGATTTTATTGAGAATCTACATATAGCAAAATGCACCTAATTTAAATGTATATTTTGATGAATTTTGGCAAATTTATATATTCACATAGCCACTGCCACAAGCAGATTAGAACTATATGGAAAGTAGAAATAGCCCATACCTATGGTGTCCAAGAGAGTAGCCTCTCATTAACATATGGCAACTGGACCTTAGAAATATTTCTATGTGATGGACTGACTCCTTCTCTTTCTTTGTTTCTTTCTTTTTATCTTTGAGAGGGTCTTACTTTGTATCCCTGACTTATCTAGAATTCACTAATCCAGGGTGGCTTTGAATTTATACCAATGCTGGGATTACAGGATATAAGACACCACACCCTGGCTTGATTTGTGTATGTAAATATATATATGTCAGTGTATGCTGGTACACATGTGTGCATGTATGTAGAGGTCGAGGGATAACATCTGGTATTATACCTTAGGTGTCATCCACCTTTTTTGAGGTAGGGTTTCTCACTGGCCTGAAGTTCACCAAGTAGGCCAGACTGGCTGGTCAGTGAGCCTCAGGGATTTACTTATCTCTGCTTCCCCTGCACTGGGATTACAAGCGTGTACTGCCATGCTAGGCTTTTTAAAATTTTATTTATTTATTTATTTATTTATTTATTGCATGGGTTCTAGAGATTGAACTTCGGTAAGCACTTTACCTACCAAGCTATTGTTGTAGCCCTAAATTTTTAATTTTTCTATTTAAGTAACAAATCTAAATAGCCAGAATAGGTTAGTGCCTACTATATTAGAATAAATGATATAAAACAGTTATTTCACTTCAAAAAGTTCCCCAGTGATCCAGTCGACATGCATTTCCTCACCACATCAGCAAATTACCGGCGTACTTTCTATCAGTAAGGATTTGTGTTTCCTACAGTTCTGGGGTGCTTTTTATTTATTTATTTATTTATTTTCTGAGGTAGGGTCTCACTCTCGCTCAGGTTGATCTAGAATTCACTATGTAATGTCAGGGTGGCCTCCAACTCAGCGATCTTCCTACCTCTGCCTCCTGAGTGCTGGGATTAAAGGCGTGTGCCACCGCGCCCGGCATCCTACAGTTCTGTTTAACTGGAACTGTTTCCCTTCTGCATCATCTTGGAAGGTCTATAGGTGTTCAATGAGTGCTGGTAAAAGAATGAATTAATTAATCTTAACCAGAAGAAATAACCTTACTCCCAAGCACCCTTTTCTACCCAACTAAGGGAGTACAAGAATGAAAAGGGCCCTAGTAAAGAACCTCCAACCAAAACTCTCCAATGAATCAGTGGAAAACCAGATGGTTCAGTGGTCACTGCAAACTCAACACATGGCTCAGACTCCAAGCGCACAACTTCCAGGCCTGTACTCTTCTCACTCACAGGACCCCACCCATGCAGGCATTTCCCAAAGGTTACAGACCAACTCTAAGATGCCATACTGCCTGTGAGCTGTGTCAGGTCCAACACCAGCCTGCCTGCTGAAGGCTCAGAGACAGCAGCAATGCAACACGGCCTGGGAAAGTATTTCATTGCATCTCAAACATACCCAAAACCTAGCAACGGTCTTATTCTAATGTTGAGCTATATTGGAATTTCTTTTTATCTCCTTTTTTACATGCTATATTTTACTAATTTGTTTGTAAGCAGAGAGAGAGAGAGAGCAGGCATACCAGGGACTCAAACCACTGCAAATAAACTCCAGATACACATGCCTATTCATTGCACCTGGCTTACATGGGTACAGGGGAATTGAACTTGAGTCATTAGGCTTGGCAGGCAAGCACCTTAACCACTGAGCAATCTCTCAAGCATTTTTGAAAAATAATTTTAAAAAATTTATTCAAGGTACGATCTGACTCTAACCTAGGCTTACCTGGAATTTACTCTGTACTCCTAGGCTGGTCTCAAACTCATAGCAATTCTCCTACCTCTACCTCCACAGTGCTGGAATTAAAGGTGTGTGGCACCCCAGCTAAAATAATTTTTACTGGGAACTTTAGTATATGAACATATTACAAACTAGCCATACTCCTATCAGGTTATCCCTCTTGTGTCCCCTCTCCCCACCTGCATTCCACTGAAAGCCCTCCTCAGTGGAGGTATTGGTGTTCACTGTGGGTCATGAATATATCAGTCAGTTCCTGTGGGGAGGACAATGCCTCCCAATACACATTCCCCCCCTGTAGCTCCTAAATTCTTTCTACCCGTTCTTCTGCCATGTTCCCTAAGCCTTGAAGGACATGTTATAAGTCTCCTTTAGTATTGAGCTCTCAGCAGCCTCTGATTTTTTCAGCTTTGATGAGCTTTGAATCTCCTCAGTGTCTACCACCATCTCCCTGGAGGAAGTTGTCAGGCTACCAGTGAGAACAGCATTTGTATTTAATCTGCCACTTTCTCTATAATATTCCCTAGGCCCTGGCAGATGGGATAGAGATGACTTGTGCTAATCAACTTTCTTTTCTTGTCATTATGATGGGTCTTGGTTCTCCGTGTTCTCACTGCCATCTATAAAAAGCAGGTTCTCCTATTAAGAATGATAGCAATATGGGTCAAAGGGGATCAATATAGACATTTGAAAGAAGTTTGGACAAGCACAACCTTTCCGTTTACCAAAGAACAGTGGAAGCTTCCTTCTAGGGACTATGACCTTCCAAACCATAGGCTTCTGACTTGATTCTCAGTACCAGGCATGAATCCCCTCCCACTGAATGGGCTTCATATCCAAGCAGAGATCAGTTGATTACCCCCATAACTTATGTTGCACTGGTGGGTTCATCTTGCCTGGCTGATTGATTTGTGGCTTGCAAGATCCACTGCTTGCTCACACTGTTGGTGACCATTATTCCCCAGCAGCTTGCACAGTGCTCTCCAGCACTATGAGAGCTAGACAGCAGGAAGCTGGCTTCCATCTCAGTTCCAGCTTAGTCTCTCCTGCAACCTCTAGTCAGAAGTCATGTGGTACCTGATCCAATTCTGCACTCACTAAAGAAAGAATAACACTGCACTTCTCTGTAAAGATTTTATTGGAGACTTAAATAAAAGGGAGAGAGGAAGGGAACTAGCATTCACTGAACACCTCTCTTGTGTTTTAGTGCTTCCCCCAGCCTCATGGAAACACGAAGAGGTCAGAGCTGCCACTCTTTTCATAAGCAATGCCACGGGACTAAGCTGGCTGCTGATTCTCTCAAGGCCCCCTACCTGGAAGGTCACCAAGGAAAGCCCTATTTTCTCTACTTCACAAGCACCTGCTCTTTGTAGTGTAGTCTGTTATTATTTAAATCCAGAAAAAAATAGGTTGATTCTCTCTTTGCATGATAGGATGCATCTTTAATGTATTCTTGGTTGCTAGGAAGCCCAGGGTAATAAAGTTGAATGTTAATTGCTAATGCAAACTTTTTAGACCAAGTTTTCTGGGATGTTTCTAGTGATCAGATAGGTCTTTTAATACAAAAGGTGTGATCCAGGTTGTAAATATGTTATTTAAAAAAAAAAAAAAAAACAGGAAAGGAGCTGTTAACATTAGTTCTTCTCATTATCTTCTTTTCTTTCTTCCTTTTCTTTCCTTCCTTCTCTTCTTTCTTTCTTTTTTCTTTTTTTCATTTGTAGATACAAATCTTGCCAAACTACCCAGACTGGCCTCAAATTTAGGATCATCCTACCTCACTCAGCCTCCTCAGTAGCTGGGATTACAAGAATACCTGGCTTTATGTTTTTATTTTAACAAAGAGGACTTCTGAAAGTAACTGCTGCCACATTCCGATCCTTTCTTTCTCAATCAAAAGGACCCTGAACCTCAGACAATTCCTCTGGGGCATAATGATCCATTGGAGTTGATACAATTTGCTTAATTATCCCCAAATTATTAAAGCAGAATCTTAATAGACAGTCCTTAATGTCTTTATTCTTGTCTGAAAAAACCTCATCCCTTGGCAAAAAAAATCCTCCTTTAAATGAATCAGGACAATCCCCTCACCATGGTGATTAAAGACAACAATGGCTCATTTAGAAAACGTCTGAGAAAGATGAAAAGGGTAGAATGTACCCTGTCTGTTCTTCAAGCTACAGAAAATAAAGGCAAGCGGGGGGGGGGGGGGGTGAGAGAGGGAGGGGTGCAAAGCACCCATTTCTAGAGGAGGTGTGTGCCCTACTCAGGCAGCATATAGGTTATGTGCGGCCAGCAGCCCACCCCACCCAGTCTCTATGCTTCAGAAATGTCCTTCGTCACCACCATTCTGCTGGAAAGAATTTTGTACTGCATGCTTACACTTGGTGCTTCCCAAAGTGGCAGTCTGTTTGGTCTTTGGTTTAAGCTTGCACAAGTTCAAAGCCTCCAGGATGCAGTGTATATGTGGTCTTCACATTTATTGAGCTTTAGGGGACAAGAGATGTTGGGCCTATGCTTGACAATAGGAAGCCAAAGATAAAAGACATCCATGGACATCACATGAGCACAATTTTTCTAAGCAGAGATAAAAGAGAAAAAAGCCTTGCTTCTGGTACATGCTTCACTTCCAGCACCAAATTTGTGTGTATTTCCACACCAAGCAATTCTCCAATTTTCTGTAGACACCAGCTGGCTCTTCTACAATGTAGTGCAAGTCTGACACCATCTACCCAGAGCTAACATCATGTGCTTAAGCTTCAGGGCCCTACTTCAGATGCCAGGAAAAGTCCAGGCCTGGGCTGGAGTGATGGCTCAGTAGTGAACGGCCCTGATGGCCTGGGTTCGATTCTCCAGGAAAGCCAGATGCACAAAGTGGTGCATGCATCTGGAGTTCATTTACAATGGCAGGTCCTGGCACACCCATATTCTCCCTCTCCCTTCCTTAAATATATATATATATATATGTATATATATATATATAATATTATTATATTATATTATATGTATATATAGTCCATGCCTCCTTACTGCTTCTGATGAGCTACAAATCCAGAACTCTCATGAGTCCTGTTCCTGGCTTGATAACTTGCCAGAATGGATTATAGAATTCAGGAAAATACTCCTGAGTCCATGTTACATTTTATTTTCATTTATTTGAGAAAGAGAGTGAGGTAGATAGAAAGAATGAGCAGTGTGCTAGAGACCCCAGCTGCTGAAAACAATCTCCAGACATATGTGCCACCTTGTGTATCTGGAAGCTCTCTAAACCTTTCCCAGTAGGATTCATGTGGAGGCTCATTATGCAGCCTGATTAATGAAGTCACTGGCCACTGCTGATTAAACTCACTCTCAGCCTGTCTTCCTGCAGCAGACTTCAGGAAGTAGGCTGAAAGAGCCCACCCTCTACAACGATGTGGCTGGTTCATTTGTCAACCATCACTAGGGACTTTCCAAAAGCCATCTCATTAACTCAGGTATGGTCGACAAGGGCTTTGTACAGGTAACAAAAGAGGTTCCTTTTACCTTTACCACTCTGGAGCTATTTTAAGAGCTAGGCACGAAACCCAAATATGCAAACAAAGGATGTTCTTATCAGTCACTGTGACTGTTAATGTTAACTTGATTGTATTAAGAATCACCCCGGGCATCAGTGAGGCACACCTTTGGGTGTGTCAACTAGGGTGTTTCCAGACAAGATTGACTCAAAGTGGTAAAATTCTCCATGGAGATGGCTCAGCAAGGGAGAGTGCTTGCTACCCAAACATGAGGCTCACAGTTCAATCATCAATATCCACATATAAAAAGCTGGGTGTGGCCAAACATGCCTGTAACTCCAGTCCTAAGAGGGTTGGAGACAGGGGACATGCTGGGGCTCATTGATCAGCCACTCTGCCTAAACAACAGCAGTTTAACAAGACTCCATCCCAAAGAAACAACGCAGGAGAGCAATATAGGAGGACACCCTATGTTCTATGCGTGTGTGTATGGGGCGTGTACACATTTGTACCCACACATCAAATACTACACATGTACACAGCATGTACACACCATACCACAATACTATACACACATGCACCAAAAGCTTAAAAAATGAAAGAAAAAAGATACAGGCTTTTCCCTTTGTCAATATTATCTAAATAATACATCTTAATAACTATGTACATTCGAATTGTTTTTGATATCATAACAAATTTAGAGAGAGCTTATAGTATACGAAAGATGTGTATAATTTATATGGAAATAACACACCATTGTATTAGGGACTTGAGCTCTATAGATTTTGATATCTTCACAGAGTTTAATTCTCTATGGATACCAAGGGTAGCATGAAAGTCCATGTGCTCACAATTTACAAAATAGAATATCATCCATATGTTTGAAGACATTTTGACATCTCCTTCTTTCTTCCAAGGTTATATTAACTTTTGTATTAATCATTCCCTTTTTATTTAGTTTTCTCATATATTTCTAAACAATATAATTTCCATTTTGGCTCTTATATAAAGTATACTCTCTTTATATGCCCCTGTGACTTGATTTTTTTGTTTTTTGCTCAATATTGGTTTTGGGACTTATCCATTTTAATGAATAGCTGTAATTTTCCAGTATTGCATGAAATTCTGTTCAAAGTATATGGATAGACCACAATCTACCCTTGCCTGTATGGACAGGAATCTGCTGTTTCTAAATATGTTATTATAACAAATAATGCTGCAATGAAGAATTAGAAATGTGGCTCCTGGTCCATATAAATAATTTTTTTTAAATCTATAAGCCAAGAGTAGAATTGCAAGCACATCTTCAAATATCCCTTTTCAATTAATTTTCACTTTTTTTGTTTGTTTGTTTTCCGAGATAGGGTTTAATTCTAGTCCAGGCTATTCACCATGTTTTCTCAAAGTGGCTTAAACTCATGACAATCCTCCCACCTCTGTCTCCCAAGTGCTGGTTTATTCACTGTTTTGAATAACTCTTTCTAATCTTTCTTAATGACTGTAAATAATCTCAATAGACATGTACATTAAACTGTACCCCTATTGTTTAACAGCTACAATTTGCCCCCATTTTTTTTTGAACTTTGCACACCAACTCTGGTAATCAAAACAACCCAGAATTTGTGCAAAACTCTGCTTTCTAGGTCATGGATTTTTAGGTCTGATTTTTTTTTTTTTAAACAAAATCAACTTATCAAGTGTATCAATTGCCATTGAATGCGAAAGTTTTTATTGCTAAAAATCATTATCTGAATAGTTGTTAATCCTTTGGGGAACATAGATCCTTTTGAGAATGATTAATGGTATGGCTCACCAAGAAATCTTTATGAACAAAACATACAATTTTAAGAGTTCTTCAACCCTTCTGAAACCTATAGCTGCTATCTCTTTTGAACAAGACAAGTCACTTTCTTAGTCCTTTTTGTGTTGCTATAAATAAATACTCAAGTCTGAGTAGCTTATAAAGAAAAGAGATTTATTTAGCTCATGGTTCTAGAAACCTAAGAGCATGGTCAGAATCTGTTTGGCTCTAGTGAGAGCCTTGTGGTGGGTGGCATAGCAATGACAGGAATGCATCTGAAAGTGGCAAGTAGCACTTGTGAAGGAAAGACTCAAGGGAGGACCAGGCTCTAGGAATTTCTATGAGAAAAGCATCAATCCATCTTGAATATAAATCAAGATTCTACCATCAAGCCTCCAACAGAGGGATGTCTAGGAAGACAAACCATATCCAAATCCAAAAGTCTTATCCAATGTATACAAAAGCTATTTATTAATTGAGTGTGTATATATGGACACATGCATGCCACACATGAATCACTTTGTAACCAGTTTTATTTGGGTTCTAGGGAAGAGAACACAGGGTGGCAAGCTTGGTAAAAAAGTACTTTTAACTACTGAGCTGTTTCCTTAGCCCCCCATCATACAAAATTCTTATGACATTGGCCAAATACAGTTCGTGAATCAAGTACTGTTTGCTTTAAACAACCATGTAGGAAGTGTTCACAACTGTAGTTACCATTACATTGCTAGAACAAAACACCCAACCAAAAGTAGCTGATGGGAGGAAAGGGTTTATTTTGGCTGATAGTCTAGAGGGGAAGCTTCATGATGGCAGGAAAGCATTACAGAATAGAGGCTGGGCATCTCTTCTTGCCACACCATCTGGCAGAAAGCAGCAAGAGAGTGAGCTGAGCTCTGGCAAGGGGAAGCTGGCTATAACACCTCTAAGTCTGCTCCCAACAACACACCTCCTTCAGCAAGGTTCCACTTCCCAAATTGCCACCAGTTGGGGAACAAGCATTCAAAACACATGAGTTTATGGGGCATGTCTAATTCAACCACAACAATCAAGCACATTTTATTTCTTATTTTTAAAATATATTTTATTTTTATTTATTTATGTGACAAATAGAAAGAGAGAGAGAGAGAGAGAGAGAGAGAGAGGGAGGGAGAGAGAATGGGCACACCAGGGCTCCCAGCTGCTGCATACAAAATCCAGATGCGTGCACCACCTTGTGCATCTGGCTCAACATGAATTCTGGGGAATTGAACCTGGGTCCTTTGGCTTTGCAAGCAAGTGCCTCAACTGCTAAGCCATCCCTCCAGCCCTCAAGCAAAGTTTAGAACAACACATTTTAGAACTGGAGAAATAGCTGAGTTAGTAAAGTGCTTACCTAAAAGACTTGAGAACCTGAAGTAGATGACCAGAACCTATGCCAAAAAGGCAGGTGTAAGCCAGGTGTGGTGGTGCACGCCTTTAATCCCAGCACTCGGGGGCAGAGGTAGGAGGATTGCCATGAGTTCAAGGCCACCCTGAGACTACAGAGTGAATTCTAGGTTAGCCTGGGCTAGAGTGAAACCCTACCTCAAAAAACCAAAAAAAAAAAAAAAAAAAAAAGACAGGTGTATGGCACACATTTGTAATCCCTGCACTGGAAAGGTAGAGACAGGGGGATGCCCGGGGCTTTCTGGTCAGCTAGTGCAGCCTAATTAGTGGCTTCTAGGGCTTCTCATCTTCACATGCATATGCACACATGTACACATACACATATGCCCATAACCCTTTTAAATTTAATATTGTCTGATGGCTTTCATTATATAAACAAAAGTATTACAAAGAATGAATAATAATTACTGTTAAGTTTTTCATAAAATTTCCCTGCAAAACTAACCTACAGGTAAAATAACTTTAGCATTCTCTTGTTACTTCTCAGCTTGTTGGTTAACACTCCTAACATTATTGTCTCATAGAAAACAGTTTGTTGGGGCTGGAGAGATGGCTTAGCCGTTAAGCGCTTGCCTGTGAAGCCCAAGGACCCCGGTTCAAGGCTTGATTCCCCAGGACCCACGTTAGTCACATGCACAAGGGGGCGCACGTGTCTGGAGTTCGTTGGCAGTGGCTGGAGGCCCTGGCACATCCATTCTCCCTCTCTCTCTCTCTCTCTCTCTCTCTCTCTGCCTCTTTCTGTCTGTCGCTATCAAATAAATACATAAAAATAAACCAAAAAAATTAAAAAAAAGAAAAAAGAAAACCTTTTGTTGTTTTTAATTCTACTTAGTTTAAAAATAAAACTACAGGGCTGGAGAGATGGCTTAGCAGTTAAGGTGCTTGCCTGCAAAGCCTAAGGACCCATGCTTGACTCCCTAGATCACATGTAAGCCAGACACACAAGGTGATGACACACATGCAAGGTTGCACATGTATATAAGGTGGCACACATGTTTGCAGTTTGATTACAGTGGCTGGAGGCTCTGGCATGCCAATTTGCTCTCTCTTGCTCTCTCTCATTAAAAAAAAAAGAAAGAAAGAAAAAAGAAGCTAGAGCTGGAGAGATGCCTTAGCAGCTAAAGCACTTGCCTGAAAAGCCAAAGGACCCAGGTTTAATTTCCTAGGACCCACATAAGTCAGATGCACAAGGTGGTGCATTCATCTGGAGTTTTCTTCCAGAGGCTAGAGGCCCTGGCACACCCATGTTCTCTCCTTCCTTCCCTTCCTCCCTCTCTCTTTCTACCTCTTTAAAATAAATACATAAAATGAAATATTTTCAGGGCTGGAGAGATGGCTTAGCGGTTAAGCGCTTGCCTGTGAAGCCTAAGGACCCCGGTTCGAGGCTCGGTTCCCCAGGTCCCACGTTAGCCAGATGCACAAAGGGGCGCACGCGTCTGGAGTTCGTTTGCAGAGGCTGGAAGCCCTGGCGCGCCCATTCTCTCTCTCCCTCGATCTGTCTTTCTCTCTGTGTCTGTCGCTCTCAAATAAATAAATTTAAAAAAAAAAAGAAATATTTTCAAAAAACAAGGCCAGTCAATTGGTCTTGCCACAAAAAAGAATAAATGATAAGTAAATAAATAAACAAAACTATGGCTGGCCATGGTGGCACACGCCTTTAAACTCAACATTCAGGAAACAGAGGTAGGAGGATCACTGTGGATTTAAAGCCAGCCTGAAACTATGTAGTGAATTCCAGGTCACCTTACCTCAGAAAACCAAAATAAAAATAAAACTACACAAGAGCTAGGGATGTTGCTCAGTGGTAGAGTACTTGCCTAGAATGTACAAGGTCCAGCGTTTGGTATATAGCATCATAAAAATCAATAAGATAAAATAAAACAAATCATATTGATTTCGTTGATATTATTGATTTAATTATACTGAAGTATGTGGATTTTTTTTTAAGTATGTGTCTTACTGTCCTATAGAAAATGGATATAATCAAGCCGGGCGTGGTGGCACATGCCTCTAACCCTAGCACTCAGGAGGCAGAGGTAGGAGGATCGCCATGAGTTTGAGGCCAGCCTGAGACTACATAGTGAATTCCAAGTCAGCCTGGACTAGAGTGAGACCCTACCTCGAAAAATCAAAACAAAAAAAAAAAAAAAAGAGAAAGAAAGAAAATGGGAATAATCAATTTTGATAATGTAATATAGATGTGTTTATCGACTTTCATCAAAAGTATGACAAAATTTCTTCCTAGTTACACACATATATATATATATATATATATATATATATATATATTCTTCCTAGTTTTATATATATATATATATTATATATATATACATATATATATAATATATATATATATGTGATATATAGTAACTTCCTGCCATAATTATTCTGTTCCCTTAGGATAATGCCTAACTCATATATATACATCACAAACCACATATATTAAATAAAATTTGTAAATCTTGCTTTTTTGTATGAGTATAAATAATAGGAAAAATAGGTTGTAAATTTTAGGTTTGTTTTTTTTTTTTTTTGGTTTTTCGAGGTTGGGTCTCACTCTGGCTCAGGCTGACCTGGAATTAACTCTGTAGTCTCAGGTGGCCTTGAACTCATGGCGATCCTCCTACATCTGCCTCCCGAGTGCTGGGATTAAAGGCGTGCGCCCGGCAAGGTTGTAAATTTTAAATATCAATGAACTGAAATAGAATTTGAAAAAATAAGGGTCTTATATATCCCAAGCTGAACTCAAATTCATAGCCAAAACTGACCTTGAACTCCTGACTCACCTGCCTCCACTTTCCAAGTATTGAGATAGGCATGTTCCACCACACAGCTGATGTAGAATAAATTCAGCCCAAGGAAATACTTGTTTTGTTTGACTTCTTTGTCAAAGCACCCCTTGGACCTCTAGGAAACACCCCATTAGATATAGTGTAATAGAAGCTTCAAGGGTACCTTAAAATAATAAATAGATGAACTTTCATGATTGGTTACCTAATAAACAAGCACACAGAATGTGGTTTACCTTCTAATTTCAGAAATTCCTTGGCATATGTAAGAAATCCAAATGGAATCAATTTCTCAATAAAATTTTTATGGAAATGCAAAGAGACTCAGGAAACAAGGAAAGACATAAAAGAAATTATATGCTATTGTTTGCTGATTCATTTGTAGTGTTGGGGATGGACTCCAGGGTCTTGTGCATGCTTGATGAGTACCCTAGCACTAAGCCACAGTCCCAGCCCAAGAATATACATTAATACATATTTTCACTTTAGGTGTTTGTTTTATAAAAATTGTTTTTATGTGGTATTTTCTCCCCAAGTAAAACACATTCCTTAAATGAACTTAAACAAAATGTACTGCTAATACATGAAGGGGTCAAAGACATTCATGAAGTGAACTGATGAGTCATCTTTAGCGCTTATATATATATACACATACATACATACATATACATATATATGTACATATATGTAGACTTCTCTTAAGAAGTCTCACCCATCATGTATGTGTATTTATGAAAGTTGTCAATGCAAAGTTAAGAAAAAGAAGTCTTACCACATAAAGAGTAAAACAATTCTACAATAGGTACAAATTATATACATTTATTAATAATTTTAAATAACACTCTTGTATAAATTCTTTCATATATTCAAATCATACACAAATTTAGAAATGCATCATGAAGCCTAGTACAGCATACATATGAGACATGTTTTTAAATTTTGTGTTAGACTTTTAGTGACATAAATACAAGTTTACTATTTAAGAAACATTTCCTAGTTGCTTGGGCTGAAATTTAACTTCTTACAGAGTGCTTGTGCCTAGCATTAAAGGTTGACTTTCAATCATTTGGCTTCTGGACTTCTTTGAACCCAAAGCTTTGGCTCATGCACCAGGGCGGCTGCTGTTGCAGTTTCTGCATATGCATCAGTTAACAAGTGAGAAAGATTCCCACTGGCCTTTGACAAGGCCTCCTCCAACCACTGCACTTCACGGAGCCACAACCTTTAGCCACTTGAGATTAAATAACTTCTTCAGATGAATCACTGTGTCCAAGTTCTTGCTTTTCCCCAGACCACAGTCACTGGCTTAGGGAGAAGTCACATGAACCTTCATTACTCCGCCACAGACACCAAACCCATGGAAGTTCTCAAACTCTTTATTATCAAGATCAAAACAGACTAAAAGTTCTTAATGGTTGAGACAAGACAGCCTGTCCTTGCCTTGATAGGTTTTTCCTGGGTTGCTTTTGACTTCTCTGAATATTTTGTCAGAGACATTTTCTTGAAAAATGTAGTAGTCCAATTCCTATCCACATATCTCAAAATATAAGAAGCAGGGGATAGTCATTCTATGTCATACTTAGAACATCCTATAAGTACACAGCCAGCAGAATAACCTAATAACCTAGCTCAAAGTGAATTTGTTGAGAGGAAGCATGGCTGCATAAGGACTAAACATCTAGAAAACACTCAGCTGACAAAATGAACTAGTAAGTCAGTGAGCGTTGCTTTACAGGTTAGTTATCCTGAGGATGTTGGAGCTAGAGAGCACTCACACCACATGGGCCTTATACAAATCCTGTCCAAAACTAACCCTCTCTTCTCCTATCCCATAGCTGTACTGTTGTCCTCGCTTAAAATCTCTGGTAAAAGCTTTGCACTGGGTCAATAAGACCTCATTGTGAATAAGAGATCTTACCACCGCTTTTTGTCTATAGTTGGAGAGATTCCATTATTAAGAGAGCCCTAGGAGGCACAGAGTGACCAGAAGGGGATGTAAGGGAAATAAAAGACATTTTCAATGCCAACTAAAGCATCCACTATTAGAGATGCACAGGAAGCAATGAAGGTACAAGCTTCTCTTCAGTGACTGTAGTTTCTCAATAACATTCTCATCAGTTTTAGTTAAAAAAAAGCCCACATATTTTCAATCAGATAAAAATTCTTCCAAGATTAGGCTTTCTAGGACTCATGGGCAGGCTCCTTTCCCTGGATGGTGAAAGCCATGCATTGCATCCAGTCATTTCCTAGCCTGATTTCAAAGGTGTATCAACTCATCATCAATTCATACTTTAGAGCAAAATTATTTCTGCAAGTAAAACACCAGGAGTCATTAATGAATATTAGCTTTTGGGGGGGGGGGTTTCGAGGTAGGGTCTCACATAGTCCAGGCTGACCTGGAATTCACTCTGTCATCTCAGGGTGGCCTTGAACTCACAGTGATCCTCCTACCTCTGCCTTCTGAGTGCTGGGATTAAAGGTGTGTGCTACCATGCCCGGCGAGAGGAATATTAGCTTTAAAAATTGTAAGGCCTTAATTTTTTTCTAATATGAAAAATTAAGAGTGTGACCTAGGAACTGTTAGCAAGTAAAGAGAAACATTCTTTGTAATTCAATTTTTGCTGTGTCATTTAAGGTCTGTGTCTCGAACCTCCATATGGCCAAAATCCTATCTGGCCTTGGCTCTAATTCCCCATAAAATATTCCTCTTTTATTCAATGGGTTAACTTGTGTTTAACAAATATTTATTTTCATCATCCTCAATTCTGACCTTGTTCCTTTTTTTGGCAGGAAATGGGGTGTCAAGGACAAAGGCAGGTATGCCACCACTTTGCACAATTCCTAGGAATTATGCATTACACAGTCTATAAATACTTACACTGTACCTGCTGGGAAAGCAAGTCCTTCCCCCCAGCCCCCGCCCCCGCCCCCGAGGATTCCTTCAGTTTAATGAAGCATAGACTGACAGTCTGTTTTCTAACCACTAATACTGGCTTCAGATAGAAATCTTCCTATGTTTTTTCCACAAAGTCATTTGCTGTAGCTGTGTGGCCCTAAATTGTACATGGTAGTCTCAAAAAAAAATTAGAAGCATCCACAAATAGGACTCTTCCTCCCAGCTTCCTAGTTGATTTCAGTGTTAGTGTATAGTTGAAAGACTGCTCCAGAGTTGAGTGTCCTGGCTCCAAGCATAATGTTAATATGCACTGGATAGCCTTGAACAAGACATTTAAGCCTCTCTATGCCGTAGCCTCCTCATCTATAAACCGGGTAAGACAATGGCTTCTTAGGAGGCCATGGCAAGGAACAAAGAACATACATGGAAAAGCGTTTTGTAAATGACAAAGGGCAATGAAAAGATTTCATTTCATAGTGCTGGGGATTAAAGCAGTCTCCAGCATACTAGGCTTGTGATGAGCCACTTGAGCTGCACCCAGAGCTGTTATACAGTTTCAATACAGTGTAATAGAATGTCTACTCCTGTGAAAATGGTTACATATGCAGAGCACCCTCAGACTACCAGAGCAGATCATCTGCTGTCCCTCCTCTAGAGCATCATCTCCCAACCCTGAGAACAACTTGAATGTCAACTATAGAGGGTGGCCAAATTCTAGGCTTTTCTCTGAGGAAGTTAAACAAAGGCATCAATTTGAAATTCCCAGGTCTAGTCTGTTTTCATTCATAACCACTTCACAGTTTGTGGTTTCTCCTAGTAAATGTCTACATTTGACTTCTGGTCACCTTTCTTGGTTTGATTCATCCACAATGTTCCAATACAGAATAGACGAGCACAACAGTAGTTGGCTCTGGGGAAAATGGCATGTAAAAGCAAGGACTAAATACACAGTCAACTACCGAGCTACCCTCTACCCAAGTAAGAGAATGGAACTGCATTGCAGAAGACAGATCATATTTGGTGACACATGATGACACATGAGTGATGGTAGTTTATGTTCAGGTGTAGGAAGTATTTACTTTGTAGCTTGAGGGGACACAAACATTTCACAGGCATGAAGATGAAGGATACCAAGTGAGGTAATGACTTCTTTTAGAACTCAAAATATCTGTCCTTTGGAAGACTATCTTTTACATTCAGGAAAGAACTATTTTGGCAAGGGTGTTTTATATAATCTGTGTAAAATACAGAGTGGCTAGTATGTAATTAGATGAGTGGTTTGGAGAATGTAGCCTGTGTCCCAGCTTAACAATTACTGACTTCAAAATCTATTGCTTGATTCTATGTAAGTCAAAGAGCATACAACTCTAGGTTTAGAGAGAACAGAAACATTAGAAACCTTCAACCTCTTATAAATTTCAACAGTGTCCAAACAGGGACTAAAAATGACTGCTGCTCACCAGAGTCCCAGCTCTAGCAATATTGCCATCTATTTTACAGTATTCTAACAATCCCCTTATTTTCTTTTTACACCATTAACTGCTGTACAAATAAAGACTAGATGATAAAATATGACATGATTTTTTTTTTACAAATAGGTACAAGAACAATGCTGAGCAGATATGCTACATTTACTATGTACACCTTATTCTCTAGAGGCAGGAATCTTCCTTATTTTTAGACAGCTTATCATGTGTACGAGCCCCTGAGGAGGACCATCAGGTTCCTTTTCTCCCTATTGCTGCCTCCTTCTCTCTACTGTTAGAAGTTTATCTTGTATTTTAATTCCATCATTGAGCAAGAATCCTGGGAGGAAAACAATGAAGCCCTTCTATGATCTTTGTGAACTTTTCTACCCCTATTCTAGAAACAATCAAGATCATTTTATTGTGATATTGCCTAGACATCAGCTTTTTCTCAATCACATATATTAGGAAAGCAAAATGAATATAATCCCTGCTCCTCCTTTACAAAACATATTTCAGGAATGGAGATGAAGTCTTCCATCAGTCCCTTCTCCCTGCACATCCACCGCACTGTTAGAGCTGCTGAGGTGAACACTTCCCAAGAGCTCATTTGGAGGCCAGGTAGAATTGGATTACACTACAGGATTTTGCCTTTCCATACACTCATGTGGTTTGATACAAAAATAGACTTTACTTCAAGTCCTTCATGACAATGAATGCTTCAGATCTTCATTAGAAAACTAAGAGTGACACAGGATAAGCGCATTACAAATATGTACCTGAAAAGTTCAGATGCACTATTTACTTTTCTCAGCAAATTCTACCCAGGCTTTGTCTGGCCCAGAGGCTGATGCTGCCTTAATAAGCACTGTGGTTTAACAATCCAGGAAAATCACTACAACTCCTCAGGCCTTGTAGTTATGGATGGGTGTTGTCAGGGTCAGTTGTCCATTGGGAGCCACTTCATTGCCATCATCTTCCAACAATCCTGACACGTCTGCATTGGGAATGCTGTCATGGTAGCTGCTGAAACTGATATTGTCTTCTTTCAGCTCGATGGTCCAAAAGGGAGCATTGAGTTTCCGGTTTTGGTACTCTCGGTACATATACACAGCTCCCACAAATCCCATTAACAGCACCACCACAATGATGATGACTGTCAAAATGATGATATTAAACTGGGTCCAAGAGACATCAGCTAAAGCTGAGGTGCTGTTTTCAGAAGAGCTTACTGAAAAGATAGTCTGCAAGGTTGTGGGGGTAAATGTACTATTTATAACAGGGGTGGGCACTGATGTGGTCAAAGAGGCATTGGAAACCAAAATGGTAGAACCTTCAGGTGTTGGAACAATAACTTCTGAAAATAAAAACAGAGAATGAAATGTAAAAGACAAAATTATCTAGTTTTGAGAAACAATAAAAGAAATGCATGGGTAAGTGGTAGTTGATGTGAGATGTTGCTTGAGGTAATGCAAGTTAAAAATAATTTTTAGAGAAATATAATGATAAGAAGCAGGGTCTAGAAAGCTAGCTTATTATATCCATGTCTGCTCTCTGGTATGTTTAATATGTATGTTGAAATATTAAAAAAATGGTAATGTTGTTTTACACTCCTCTTAACTTATGAATAGTAATAGGATTTCTAAAAAGGCAGCAAATATGTTACTACTGAGTTCTAAATCACTTGGTTAAAAGTAACAATCATTTAAACTAAGTAAGTCTAACTTGTCTGATGGCATTTCATAAGGTAAAATTCTCCTCAAAGGAGGTATAGGAAAAACTATTGCAAAAAAATAGAATTAAAATGCTCAAAGTTCATGTCAGCCAAGACAAAAATAAACAGCTTTCTTTTAATTCCATTTGTAGAATTTTTTTTGAGGTAGGGTTTCACTCTAGCTCAGGCTGACCTGAAATTCACTATGTAGTCTCAGGGTGGCCTCGAACTCACAGCAATGCTCCTACCTCTGCCTCCCAAGTGCTGGGATTAAAGACAGATGCCACCATGCCTGGCACCATTTTTAGAATTCTTTGTATATGTTATAGTAGCTGTTTCAGAGTTAAGGAACTATATTTTATACTTCCAATGACAGTGGAAGGATCAAAAACATTGGGTTCCAATAAGATCATGTTACTACAGATAAGTCAATCTTTTAAATTTTTAACCTTCTTCGTCTTTTTTTTTTTTTTTTTGAGGTAGGGTCTCATTGTAGCTCAGGCTGACCTAGAATTCACTATGTAATCTCAGGGTGGCCTTGAACTCATGGTGCTCCTCCTACCTCTGCCTCCTGAATGCTGGAACTAAAGGCATGCATCACCACACCTGGCTTTCATCTATTAATTTGAATGATAATGTCTATTTCACATAGTTCTTGCCAAGAATCCACTGAGCATTATCATAGTTCACATTTATGGAGCTTAGCTCATAATGGCACTCACTATTGTTATTATGCAGAACCACATTTAGTAACATTAATTATCTTAAAAAGAGGCAAAGTTAATATTCCTTATCTACTGATGAGGTAGACCTTTTGTATGGACAAAGCATGCCTCTCAAGTGGTCAAGACAGTGTTTCTAGTTGGTCATAGAATTAGATCTGAGTCTTTTAAATCTTAATTACACAATAGAGGGCAATCAACAAAATGACATAAAGATGCCATTGGCCACAGACCACCTGTGCCTCAGTGTAATGATTTGTGTGTGTTTAAATATCAAAGTAGTTTGTAGAAGAGCAGGGTCTAATCTCTGTGACCTAATAATCCCTGAATATTCCTAACCCATACTAAATTCATAATCCCTAATTTTTCTCTAAATCCTTACTGAACTTCTCTATAAGAAACATTCTGCCATACGAACAACTCTCTCTTTTACTAATCAAAAGGAACACTAACTATTTCTCCTACCACACATGGAGCAACTCAGACCCAAAGTTGGACCGATGGTAGAATGAACTCCAGCTTCCTAGCTGGAACTTCTAACCAGATTAGAGGTCCCTACTTGAAAAGATCTTTGATGATCACTGAAGTGATGAGAATAAAGGAAGCAAAGGATAAAAAAAAAAGATGGGACTTTTAAATTATATTAACATAAAAACAGGTGAAGGGAAAATGTGAGAACATTTCATCTCACTGTTGCACTGACTTTGTCTTGGTCCTCAGATTTCTGGAGTTGACTTTGGAGTATCAGGACAGAAGCAGGCCATTATCTTTAGGCCAATATCTATCAAAATTTATTTCCAGCAACTCCTGTGGGGTTGAAGGTTTTACAACGCTAAAGGAAGCTTCCTAAAATTGTCAATGCTAGCCTTAGACATTAAATTTGTAACCTTAGGTGGAGTTTTACCTTTCTTGATGCAATTTCCCTGGAGGTCTCGAACATAGCCTTCTAGGCAGTTCTCACACCAGAACCCAGTGGTGTTATGGAGGCAGCTGATGCACTCACCACTCTCGGGCTTGCAAATCTTTGGAGTTTTAACTGGGTCCACATGGCCATGGCATTCACACTGTGTGCAGATACTGTCAGAATTGTAATAGCCATTGTCACATTTATTGCAGTTCTGGCCTGTGTAGCCATCTTTACATTGGACACATGAAGGTTCCAACTCACCTACTTCTAAAATAGAAAAACAACAACAACAAAAATAACTTAGTAAGGTCCCCAACTACATTTAAAAGTACAATACAACTATTAGTCCTCAAATAGGTTTACAGACCCTCCCAACTATCTCCTCTTAATGCTAAGATGATCATCAAATGGAACTCATAATCTAGAGTTGACTTACTAATTTTCCATCTTATTGTAGGAGTGATAAGACTATCCAGAGAACCTATTCAGCTAGAGGGTCAAAGAAGTATTTCACAACAGGAGTATGAACAATAACAGTGGGTTGGCATTCATACAGTTTTAAAATTTTTTTTTAACACAACAGATTATATATTATGGTTCATACAAAAACTTCTTCTGTCTCCCTTCTACCTAAATGCTAATACTCTCATGGCTTCTTTTGCTTGTTTGTTTTGTGTAGTACTAGGGGTTGAATTCAAGGCCACTTCCATGCTAGGCATGTGCTTTACCACTAAGCTACATCCCCAGCCTAGACCTCTATTTTCTGTCTCCTTCACCTCTCACTCTACCCATTCTCCATGGGTGAGCTCATCCATGCACTCAATTGACAATGGCAAAATATGTATCTTCAGTCCATTTCTTTGTCTTAAATTCCAAACTGCATACATAGTGCATGTCTGTCTGGATCCACAAACATTTCAAGAGTAACATGAGTGATTGCCCTCAATATTTTCCCTAAATCCTGTCCTCCTTCAATGTTCCTTATATCCCAGTGAATGGTACCAACATCCACCCATTTACATAAGCCAAAAAGATAAGAACCATCTGTCAAGCCTGTCTCCCTGTCATACTTCATATCAATGATGCTTTATTAACATTTTCCAATCTACTGATGCCTCTTCCTTCCAATGTAGTGAACTTAGTTTAGGCCTTCCTCATCATGACCTAGATTACTAGGACTGCTTCCCAGTGGGCTTCTTTAATGCAGTGCACTCCACAGTCACTGTGATCTTCAAAGAGAATATGAGCAAGTTTACTACCTCTCAAGAGAAGTTGCTTTAATTCTAATGGATTCAGGATTAAGTGAAAATTTAGTAGGGCATCAGCACCATGCTCTGACCTTCACATACTTCTAGGTCTTCTTTCTCATCACATTTCACCACCCACTTTGGTTCAAACACATCAAATGGCTTAGGAGCACTCCCACAGGCTGCCTGCTTTCTACTCTCTAAAGGGTCATATGTACTACTTCCTTGGCATGCAACTTCCTCTTGATTCCCTACCTCTACTCACCTTGCAAATTCAAAGTGCAGGGATTAACTGATATTTCCTCTTCTCAGAAGCACAAAGGGTTGTTCTTGATTCCTTCTTTGGGTTACTGTTATTACTTGATTTAATTGTCTGCCTCTCCCATTAAACTATGAGCTACATTTTTACATCTTTATTCTCCAGGGCTTAGGATAGTACCCGATACAGTACAGTTCAGTAAATGTCTGTGAATTGTACAGTCTCACCTTACATTTTCGTCATATAATTTTAATTTGAGGTTCTCAATTAGGCTTGGTAAATGATTTTATAATAATAAAGAACTATAACTTTCTCTGCTAAGTTGATTAGTTATTTTCTTAGAATTTATTAATTACACTAACAGAATCATGGTAACTTCATTACAAAAGGATTGATGTAAAGTGGTCATAAAAGTGTGGGAGTTCATCACTGTATTTCTGATGCTCTTTATGAAAAGTAAATCCCTTTAGGCAATTTTAGTATTTCAACAACTTTATTTGGGATATTGAATAAAATTAAATCATTTAAAGTGCATACTTCAATGGTTTTTAGTATAGTCACGGAGTTGTACAACTGATAAAAATTTTAACTTACCATTTACAACCCCAGTTGATGGTATAACCTAAAGAAAGCCAATAAACTCTGACCCTCAGTTTTCCCTATTTCACATAAGGGTCTTAAATCAGAAACTCTCAATTACTTTTAGCAAAAAAAAGGTGACAAATGAGATGCAACAGTCTGGTTTTAATGTCCCATTCACTTCTCTATGAGTACATTTTGGATGTTCCAATCCTCACTTATCAAGGCACAGTTCAAATGGTGACTGCTCCATGAAGACTTTCCGTATAAGTTAGTAGGAAATTATCCTTCCCTTAAGCTCTTATAGCTCCATTTTACAAACCTAACAATTCTCTACCCTGAGTTGTTGTTAAACCCTTTCTACTCACTCAAAATATACAATTAGCTTAACTATACCTGGGGAATAGAGACTAATGATTAAAAATATAGACATTATTTCTACCCTTGTGGAACATCTAATCTTCAGAAAAGGCATATAAGAACAAAGGAGTTAAGTATATTACTTTTCTTAGGTATTATCTTTGCACAGAGGCTTCTACATTTAAAATTTATTATATAAAAGTAAAAGCAGCCAGTAATTCAGGAAGCAGTTTCAAAACACTATCAGAAGTCAGGTCCTATATTCAAAAGGAAAGTTATTCTAGATGAGCCAAGGAATAATGTGACTTAAGTTCTTTTTAATTTTATTTTACTTATTTATTATTGAGACAAGTTCTCATGTATTCAAGACTAGCTTCAAATCTATTAGGTAGCAATGGATGATTTTAAATTTCTGATACCCCTGCCTCTACCTCCTGAGTGTTAGGATTACATGTATGCACCACCACTGCCAATCTACATAGTGCTGGGGATCAAACCCGAGGCTTCATGCATGCTAGGCAGGCACTCTATCAACTAAACTACATCCCTAACCTTGTACTGCAACTTATATACTTATTTATATTTTCAATAAAGGTAGTAAATCTTAAAGTGTTTGACATTAATAACATGTCAATATTCTTACCGTGGAATTCTGATACTGTAGGTACAAGTTTAGGTATCAGTACATAACATTTTCATATTCCTGACTCAAAATAATAGTGTTCCTAATTAGCCTAAATGGTTAACATATACTTAAACATATAGTGATAAATAACAAAGTATGCTCCCTAAAAGTATCACTTCTTTCATGAAAACTTTCCTGACACCAGGTATGGTGGTGCAAGTCTTTAATCCCAGTACTATTGAGGCAGAGGTAGCAGGATCACCGAGAGTTCGAGGCCACCCTGAGACTATATAGTGAATTCCAGGTCAGACTGAGCTAGAGTGAAGCTCTACCTCGAAAAACCAAATAATAATAATAATAATAATAATAATAATAATAATCTTTCTTGACATTCAGTCCAGGGACAATGTTACAGCCTTCTTTTGTGCCTGATTATACTTTATAAATTCATTTTCTACTTTTAATACTTTGTGTGTTTTCCTCTCTATAACATAAAAGACTCCTTTAGAACATGCTACACATTTATTTTTTATGTCTTTGTATGCTTTGCCTACAAAGTAAGCATGAACAAGGTGCTTCAATACTACGAAAAGAAGAATGTACAAGTTCCTATTTCTAAGTATGGCAATTAATTTTGAAGGTGGTGCCAAATATTCCCTGTCTCTTGTCTTTCGCACTCTTATTTTGTTCCCTTCCATCCTTAAAGACATGGGCATGTATAAGCAATGGGGTACTGTGACTGTCTCTACAGTTCCAGAGACTGGATTGAAAAAGACATTGCAGGGCTGGAGAGATGGCTTAGCGGTTAAGCGCTTGCCTGTGAAGCCTAAGGACCCCGGTTCAAGGCTCCATCCCCCAGGACCCATATTAGCTAGATGCACAAGGGGCTGCACACATCCTGAGTTCGTTTGCAGTGGCTGGAGGCCACTGGCACGCCCATTCTCTCTCTCTCTCTCTCTCTCTCTCTGCCACTCTCAAATAAATGAATAAATAAAAATGATAAACAAAAAAAAATTAAAAAAAAGATAAAGATATCGCAGCTTCTATCTTGCTAATTCAATTGTAGGGGAAGCCAGCAGCCAGGTTGTAAGGGTATTTAGTATTTAGCTTGATGAACATCTCCACAAGATAAGTAACAGAAGCCTTTGTTTCTAGCAAGCCATGTGAGTCAGCCATCTCAAAAGCAGATTCTACAGTCCTGATTAAGGATTCAGACTACTGACTACAGTCTTAGCTAAGATCTCATAAGAAATCCCAAGTCAACATAAATTAAAAATTAAATAACTTGAACTTCACTTGAAATAAAATACCTTCATGCTAAAAAAAATCAAGAAAGTAAAAAATTAAATCATAGGACAGGAAAAATGTTTACAAATCATATATTTCTTTTCCCTTCTTATTTTAATTTTTATGTTTGTTTTTTCAAGGTATGGTTTTACTCTAGCCCTATTGACCTGGAATTCACTATGTAGTCTCAGGGCGGCCTCAAACTTATGGAGATCCTCCTACTTCTGCCTCCTAAGTGATCTGATTAAAGGCGTGCACCACCATGCCTAGCCTATATTTCTTTCTTTCTTTTTTTTTTTTTTTTTTTTTGTGGTTTTTCAAGGTAGAGTCTCACTCTGGTCCAGGCTGACCTGGAATTAACTCTGTAGTCTCAGGGTAGCCTTGAATTCATGGCGATCCTCCTACCTCTGCCTCCCGAGTGCTGGGATTAAAGGCGTGTGCCACCACACCCGGCATAATATTTCTTTAAACTTTACTTTTTTACAGTGCTGAGGATCAGCCTCAGGGTCTTATACTTGTTAGGCAAAAACTCTACCTTGACCTATTCCCCGACGCAAATCACATATCTGGAGCTGGAGAGATGGCTCAGTGGTTAAAGAACTTGCTTCCAAAGCTGGTTGGCTCAGGTTCAAATCCCCAGTACCCATGTAGAGCCAGATGTGCAAAGTGGTGTATGCATAGAGTTCATTTGCAGTGTCACGTGAAGTGCCAATACTCTCTTTCCCTTCCTTTCTGTCTCTCCCTTCCTGCCTCTCTCCACCCCTCTTGCAAATAAATAATAAATAAAATATTTTTAAATCACATATCTGATAAATTATTTACATCTACAACTCTTTTCAGTCGATGATAAAAAGATAAATGCAATTTTAAGATGAGCAAAAGACCTACATAGATATTTCCTCTGAGGAATAAAAAAATGGCCAATAAGCATATATTTAGCTATCACATTCAGGCAAATTTAAATCATAATGCAACTTCACACCCACTAGGATGGCTATAATTATAAAAAGACAGGTAAGTGTTGGTAAAACTGTAGACAATTTAGAACCCTTAAACAATGTTGGTGAAAATGATGATGTAAAATAGTATACTCATTTTGGAAAATAATCTGATATTTCCTCACAGTATTAAACAAGGTTGATATATGACTCACCAATTCCACTCCTACGTTTGTACCCAAGATAAATGAAAACATGTGTACAAACAACAATATTAATAGAATTGTTTATAGCTGCACTGATTTGTAATACATAAGAAGTGTTAACTCAAAATCTATCAACTCATGAATAAATTAAATGAGCTATCTATACTGTGGAATATTATTTAACAATAAATGTATGTATTGCTGCTACATATTACAGTATGGACAAACTTCAAAAATATGCTACATGAAAGAAAAATCATGCCCATAATTATAGGAAGTGTTCAGAGAAGTCAAATCCATACAAACTAAAAGGTGAGTGGTTACATAAGGCTGAAAGAAATGGGAGTAATCGTTGAGGGCTGGAGAGATGGCTTAGCGGTTAAGCGCTTGCCTGTGAAGCCTAAGGACCCTGGTTCGAGGCTCAATTCCCCAGGACCCACTTTAGCCAGATGCACAAGGGGGCACACACATCTGGAGTTTGTTTGCAGTGGCTGGAGGCCCTGGCGCGCCCATTCTCTCTCTCTTTCTCTCTCTGTCGCTCTCAAATAAATAAAAATTAAAAAAAAAAGAAAAGAAAAAGAAATGGGAGTAATCACAATGGCTAGAGGGTTGTTTTCTGAGATTTTTAATGTGGAGAAATTATGAAACTATTCCAAAGTTGACTGTGATGATGGATGTACAATGTTGTAAATATATAGTAAAAAGCACCGATTGTGCATTTAAAATAAATTGTAAGTAATACTATTTAAAAAGGAGGGAAGAAAGAGATGAAGAACCAAATCAGGATTCTCCACTAAGTTGCTTCCAAATTCCTAATGGAAAAAAGTAAAAATATGGGCTAGAGGAATGGATTAGCAGTTAAGGCATTTGCCTGCAAAGCCAAAGGACCCAGGTTCTATTCCCTAGGACTCACATTAGCCAGATGCACAAGGGGGAACACGCATCTGGAGTTCGTTGCAGTGGCTGGAGGCCCTGGTGCGCCGATTCTCATTCTCTCTATCTATCACCCTCTTTCTCCATCAAATAAATAAATAAAAATACAGAAAAAAAGCTTTTAAAAAAGCGAAAATATAAGTGCTTGTTATTTTAACTCACTATAATTGAGATAATCAGTTATGCAGCAACTGATAACTAATATGTTAAGAATAAATGAGAATTAAAAGTATTTGTAAAGCACTATATAGCCACAATTAGTTAGCATTGTTTATTATTGTTGCTGTTGTTGTTTTGAGAGAGAGTCTCATGTAGCCCAGCCTCTCCTCAAGTTATGTAGGCAAAGATAACCTTGAACTCCTGATCCTCTTTTCTTTCTCCCAAGTGCTGAGACTACAGGCACGCACTGCATCATGCCTGGCTATATTATTAAGTACTTTAGAAAGCTAATTATTGGGGGCTACCATGAAATAGTTGAGCAAGTTTGCTCAGTTTTAACATTCCTGCATTAACTTACTGTTGGTTTTTAGACATGAAGTTCCATTTCATGTATATATTTGGAGTTTTTGGTAAATTCATAGAAGAAAGATATCCACTGTTTTCATAATTCACCTATAATACCATAACTTGATTAATCAATGCAATTTATAATACTGATAAAGTATTTACTGATTTCCCCTCTAAAGTAAAGATTTAGAAGATGGCCTTACGGGTGATGCAATTGCCAGTAGATGTCACTGCTGAACAAGGGCAGCGAAGACATTCTCTAGTGGCATTAGGACTCTGGTAAAATCCGTCTTTGCATTCTTCACAGTGGTCCCCTTTGCTATTTTCCTGGCAGTTTAAACAAGCACCTAAAAGAAGCAGATTGTTTTTAAAGTTAACGATTTACTCTGAAAGCCCAGTAACTTTAAAAAAATCATACCTTCAACAAAGTCACTGTAAAAGTAACCAGGAAAAGTATTAGTGATGGGATCCCATTTTTCTTTAACACTAACCATGTCTACCAGTTCAATGTTCCCCCACTGTTGCAGTCAGATTCACATTGTTGGCAGAAAACATCCTATCAAGAGCAGTTTATGGGTATAAAAGGGATTATTTTGGTTTACAGACTTGAGGGGAAGCTCCATGATGGCAGGGGAAAACGATGGCATGGGCATAGGGTGGACATCACCTCCTGGCCAACATCAGATGGACAACAGAAACAGGACAGTGTGCCAAACAGTGGCAAGAGAAAGCTGGCTATAACACTCATAAACCTACCCCCAACAATATACTGCCTCCAGGAGGGTTTAATTCCCAAACTGTCATCAGCTGGGGACATGGCATTCAGAATACCTAAGTTTATGGTGAACAACTGAATCAAACCACCACACCAACTAAGGAAAGGCTGGTAGAATAACAATAGATCCTGGTTAGTTGATTGACTACATATTACAAACAGACAAAATGTGTGTAAAAAATAAATCTAAGTATCTATTAATAGAAGAATAAATTATGGTAGTTCCATATTTTAGATTCTGTAGTTAAACAAATGTACTAAACCTATATACATGAGCATGAAAACATCTTAATACAATTAGTTGAAAAAGCAAGCTGAAGAATGCCACATACAGAAGAAAATTTATTTTGAAATGTATAAAAACCACAGTAAGCAATATTAAGCAAATGGGCACATAAGAAATTAAATCAAATTGATGAATAAATACATAGTAGATATTTAAATGTGGAAAGGGGTAGAAAATGGAACTAAGGAGAAAACAAAGCTCTAACCCCTTTTGAAATTTTCTACATCAAGTATATAACCATATACATATGGATAAATATGAAGCAAAATATCACACTACTAGTATTTATTAAATCTGTATGTGGGTACATATGCATTTGTTATATTATTTTTCACATGTTTTTATATTTAACTTTTCAAAGTAAAAATTTAGAAATTAATAAAGTAAAAATGAAGGAAGCAAAGTTATGTGGTTTGCACACCACCCCTCTGGCTTTTCCTGAGGATGTCTATAGACACTGAAGCTGTGTAACATCTGCAAGCAAGCCTGGGGGAGTAAGAGCACATATAATCCACATGCTTTCTTTTGTGGCCTCAGAGACTCAAAGGGACCATTCCAACTATGACTACATAAATAAGTGACTAAGTCTACACATTCATCTAGGAATATGATAAAATTTTATAGGAGGAGCTAAAAATTTTAATGATAACATTACCCATAAAGTCTTATGTTCTTTACTACTGAAATGTTTACACAAAATGTAGAGAGAATGAGACTGAAAGAAAATGATCTTACAAATAGAGTAACATGTAAAAACCAAAAGAATGAAAATGCTACTAATATATGAGTTTAATTTCAATTCTTAAGTGATTATAGCAAATTCTTTCAAATTTCAAGAATTTACTGTGATAGGCACCTTAAAAGTTTATCAGAATACTTAACTTTGATTTAAATCAAGCTTGCATGTAAATATCATCTATTTTTTATTTTTTTTAAATTTTTTTGTTCATTTTTATTTATTTATTTGAGAGTGACAGAGAGAGAAAGAGGCAGATAGAGAGAGAGAGTGAGTGAGAATGGGCACGCCAGGGCTTCTAGCCACTGCAAATGAACTCCAGATGCATGCCCCCCCTTGTGTATCTGGCTAACGTGGGTCCTGGAGAATCAAGCCTCAAACCAGGGTCCTAGGCTTCACAGGCAAGCACTTAACCACCAAGCCATCTCTCCAGCCCTCATCTGTTTTTTTTTTTAAAAAATATTTAAAATTTTATTTGCTTATTAGAGAGAGAGAAAGAAAGAATGAGCATGCAAGGGCCTCTAGCCACTGCAAACGAACTCCAGACACATGTGCCACCTTGTGTGTCTGCCTTTACATGGGTAATGGGGAATTGAACCTGGGCCCTTAGGTTTCTCAGGCAAGTGCCTTGGCTGGTAAGTCTCTCTAAGTATCATCTCTTTAAATCATGTAGTTTTTATTTTGTTACTACTGCAACTGAGACAGAGTCTCATGTAGCTCAGACAGGCCTCAAATTTACTATGCAGCCAAGGCTGGCCTTGAACTTCAGATCCTCCTGCATCTACCTCCTAAATGCTAGGGTTACAGGCATGTATCACCACAACTGAATAAAATCACATAATTTTTAAAGACCTGGAAGAGTTAAATATATATTTATATTTATTTGTGTGTATGTGTTCAAGGTAGGGTCTCACTGTAGCCCAGGCTGACCTAGAACTTACTACTGAAGACCTAGGGTAGCCTCAAACTCACAACAATCCTCCGACCTCTGACTCCTAAATGCTGGGATTAAAGGCATGCACCCCCATGCCCAGCTTGATATTTTTGTTACACTATATAAAGTAGTATATACTCATACAATGATAACAGTTGTGGTACTAGTTTCTTTCCAGATCTTATATCCTGATTTCTCTAGCTGTGTAATTGGTGACAATAAAAGTTAGCTTAAAATTATACAAAGTTGTAATTTAGGTTATAAAAGTAAAACAATCTTAAATATCAAAGTGTTCCATATTTGGAAAAGACAAAACCTGGATGTTCTATCTGTAAAATCTGGCTGGCTGCTCTGACTCTCTTACAAATGCTCAATGGAAAGAATCTTTAAGAGAAGGTCTAAAGTTTAACATAATACCTCAAAAAAGCCAACAGGTTTGTAACAGAATTAGGATGTGTGAGATAAGAGACAGCCTAATAATTAATAATAAACCCCCTGTGCATGGTGTGAGAAGAAAAGCTCATGTTGCTTTTCTTTTCTTTTTCTAGCTCAGGTTAACCTGGAATTCACTATGTCATCTCAGGGTGTCCTCAAATTCATGGCAATTCTCCTACCTCTGCCTCCTGAATGCTGGGATTAAAGGTGTACGAAAGCACACCGGCTTTCATGTTGCTATTCTTATTAAAAATGCTGGTGTATGCATGCTTTGCTACTCTAATACTACTGGGCCTAACTACATGTCTATTAATCTAGAGCTTTTGACTATTCTAGATTAAGAACCCAAACCTTTGAGACTATTTGGTAGGATAAAATATGTTCTCTTTATGTCTCACTTTTCTCATCTGGAAATTATGAAAGCTGAACTAGATGGGTTTTAGTTTCCTTTAAATATAAAATTTGAAGAAGATCTTGCTCTCTCTCCCCCTCTTTTTTTTTTATTTTTTTATTTTTTTTTATTTTTCAAGGTAGGGTCTTGCTCTAGCCCAGACTGACCTGGAATTTACTAGGTAGTCCCAGGGTGGCCTCAAACTCACAGTGATCCTCCTAGCTCTGCCTCTCAAGTGCTGGGATTAAAAGCATGTGCCACTACACCTGGCTTGATATTTCTTTTATAGTAAATGATATATAAAACCTAGGTAGTTGGGCTGGAGAGATGGCTTAGCAGTTAAGCGCTTGCCTGTGAAGCCTAAGGACCCCAGTTTGAGGCTCGGTTCCCCAGGACCCACGTTAGCCAGATGCACAAGGGGGCGCATGTGTCTGGAGTTCATTTGCAGTGGCTGGAAGCCCTGGTGCACCCATTCTCTCTCTCTCTCTCTCTCTTTTCCTCTCTGTCACTCTCAAACAAATTAAAAAAATAAAAAATAAAATAAAATAAACAACCTAGGTGGTTTAATCATTTATAAGTGGAAATGTTTGCTCATCTGAAATTTCCTTTTATAAAATTCAGGTTGTATTTTTAGTGATGCAACTCATAAAAAAGCACAGTCAGTTTACATAGTGAAAAATGTCTAGACTTAGTTCAGACACCTTGCCTATATACTCAGGACTTGGTGGAAGAACACTTACAAATTAACACTGTAGCATTACAACTGGCGCTGACTACTTGTGTGATATTTAATGAGCTATCTATCTTGTTTCTTTTGTAACAAACTATTAAGCTGGTTGTAAATCAGGTGGTTTAATATTGTTCATTATGCTTTGTGTATAATCCCTTCAAACAACAGCACTATCTTAAAATGTTCTCCTTGCTGGGCAAAGATTGGAATAATAACAATAATGATGATGATAATAATAATATAATTGTTCCTTAAGATGATATCATATTTCCTGGGTAAGTATTTCAAAAATACAATATGGTAATATAAAAATTAACTGGTCAGAAAAAGGAATATAAGATATTTTTCCAACTAAATTCCTAGACAGAACCTTGACAACATAAATTGTCACCTGTCAAAATCCTATTCCCGAGCTAGAGAGATGGCTTAGTGGTTAAGGTACTTGCTTGCAAAGCCTAAGGACTCAGGTTTGATTCCCTAGTATCCAAGTAAGTCAGATGCACAAGGTGGCACATGCATATGGAGTTTGTTTGCAGTGGCTAGAGGCCCTGGCATGCCCATTTTCTTTCTCCCAAATAAATCACTGAATAAATAAAATAAAAATTAAAAAATTTTAAAAGCCTTTCCTATTTACATATTTATTTTGCCATTTCACAGTATGCATGAAAATACAGAGAAAAAGTCTGACTCTCTCTGTATAATAGAGGCAACTTTAACCTGTCATACTGAAAGAAAGCCAGAATGAAGCCAGTGTGAATACGTGAGAGTAACAGAGACTAATTTTAGACAGGAAAATGGGGTCCAAAACAATAAAATTAAGCATACAATGTAAAGACATCTAAATCCTATTCCAGGGGAGATGGGAAGCTATTGCAGGACTTAAGTATGAGAATGCTGCAATTAGGTTTTATATTTTTTTAAAGTTGTTACATGAAGACTAGACTGTGGTGAGATAGGGGCCTGATAAGAAAACAGGCAGAAGGCACAAAGACCAGATGAGGAAATGTCAAAGTTGTATAAAGAGATGCTAGTGGCTCAGACAAGGATTCAAGATCAATGGTTATATTCAGAACATGTTTTGAAGCTAACAGAATTTGCCTATTTGCTGTAAGAAAGAGAAAGGAATCAAATGTGGTTCCTAGGTTTTAGAACTGAGCAAAGGGATGAAAAGAGTGAACAAAGAACACTAGGAGTAGAGAACATTTAGGATTATAATGCTAAAGCATTCAAGTGAAGTCGTCTGTTGGATATCTGACTGTAGAAATCAAAGGAGACATATAAATATGATAATAGGCACATGTCCACATAACCTTTAAATTAAATCCAGGGGAATGAATGAGATCACTTAGGAAGAAAGTATAAATGGAGATGACAAACTTCTTGAGCTCTGAGGCACACCAGTGTAAAGCTGATCTGAGGAAGATCTAGCAGAGCTGATGAGAAGGAAAGGATATGTTGTGAAGAAAGAAAATCAAGAAAGTATGATATCCTGAAGTTACTGAGGAGAAAAGAAGCACACATCTGAGTCAGGCAGCTCAGGCCAAGTTATTCACCAGGGACACTGCAAAGACATGTAAGAACTCTTGAGTTCTCTCTCAAAAAGAAGCCTGCTATCTGAAGACAAGGTTCAAAGTTGAAAACTAATAGGTCCTCCCCACCTCCATTTTAAGGGAAATATGTTCAAGATTCTAAATATGCTTCCTTGAAATCTTTCCATATTTATAAGTTTGGGTTTGATTATTGCAATAGTCTAATTATATGGCACATGTCATTTTATATACTGCTTCTTTCACATTCTCATGTATTTTCATATCATTCTTGAGGGCATTTTAATGATAACAAACTAACAGCTACTATTTACTGATTGCTAATAATGATCAAAGCACTATATTGGGACTGTACAAATGTATTGCATTTAATCTTTATAGCAACCTATTGGGCAGTTGCTATTAATACCCCAAATTTGCAGATGATGAAACAGATTAATTTATCTAAGATAAAGTCAAGATTTGATTTTCTGTGTTCTTAACCATGTATTGTCTAGACAGCAGTATTGGCTTATTTATTATATAAATTGGAACATCTAATTTTTTTAGATCATTACTACTCTGGTGAGCATGAATTTAGAATTACTTTCTGAAAGCAGAATTTCTGGATCAAATATTTAAGAGGCAATGATATACATTGTCAAATTTCTTCACATAATTTTTCTCCATATATTTTACCACAAAAAAGGGGGGGGGGAATCTTTGAAAGTATTCAAACTCAAACAAAAGTTACAGAGACCAGAGGAGGGGCTGGGAATGACTGTGAAAACACACAAAATGGCCACCAGGGGGCAAGCGTACCACAGCACTGTTGAAAAAAAATCTTACTTGATAAAAGACTATATAAACTTCTAGGTTAAATAAAGGGCTATACTCCTTCATGTTGGACTCTACTTTCATTTTATTTTCATATGGGCAAACCATTGATTTTTCTTGCTACAACACACTTTCAGAAATCCTAATCATTTAAAGGATTTCTTTTGCCTTAAACTATCTCCAGAGTACACACAGGGTAGCACTTACATAATAGCAAAAAAAGCTGCCCCACCACTGCAAAAAAAAAAAAAATAAATAATAACAACAACAACAACAACAACAACTAAAAGGACCCCCAATGAAGCCTAACCTTAAAGAATTTTGGCTCTGCTTAGGAGTGTAGCACATGTTCTTGTCTGGCTAAATGCACTTATTATGTCCACCAAACTTCCCTGTAATCACTACACTTAATGTTTATACCCATATATTAATGCTACTCTCACTTTTGGTTAGAGAAGCTTCTCTGTTCAGATGGCAGTGACCAGTGGGATGACCCAAAAGGCAACATAGTGCTGAGAAGTGACAGAGGAGTGTTCAGCACTGAAACATCTCTATTACACCCTCCAAGGCTCAGGGTGCATTGTGGAAGAGATGGTGGAAAGAATGTAAGAGCCAAAGGAAGGGTACCACTCCTTACAATGCAACTGTAAAGACATAAATTGGCCTCAATATACATGACCTTGTAGTGCCTACCTTCACAAGACCCTCATAATAGGAGGAAAAGATGACATCAAAATAAAAGAGAGAATAACAGAGAAAGAGAAGGGATATGAGGGAGTGTGGATCTATGATGGGGAAAGTGGGAGAGGGGAGGGAATTATGCATTATTGTCTGTAAGAATGGAAGTTGTCAATAAAAACATAAAATAAAATAAAAAATTTTGGCTTTGGCCTGTAACTGCCAGTACCAGGAATCAGTGCTACCCACATTGAGGTATTGATTGGAAAGACCTACAGGGACTGCAAAACATGACAGGCTTTTTTTTTTAATTTTAATTTTTATTTATTTGAGAGCGACAGAGAGAGTGAGAGAGAGAAAGAGGCACATAGAGAGAGAGAGAGAATGGGCGCGCCAGGGCTTCCAGCCACTGCAAACGAACTCCAGACGCGTGCGCCCCCTTGTGCATCTGGCTAACGTGGGACCTGGGGAACCAAGCCTCAAACCGGGGTCCTTAGGCTTCACAGGCAAGCGCTTAACCGCTAAGCCTTCTCTCCAGCCCCATGACAGGCTATTGTCAAAGCACTTGATTACCTGTCTAAGGTAAAAGGTTAGACCCTATTGTTGAAGGCACCATAAGCTACCAGAAGAGAGACAGCCTCCAGACAGCCTGTCTAGTGCTAGAAAGTGCTACATGAGCTACTGGGAAAGTGGCTAACGATGGTGTGAGCAAGCAGGGGTCTAAGCTACTCAGAAGCAACCAGTCTGACAAGAAGTACACACCAGTGCAATGGTGGAACACAACCTTGGTGGGTAACCAATGGCTTTCTGATTGATTAAGACATCTGCTCAGTGGAAAAGAACCCAAATCTGGAACTAGGGACCAGGTCAGAATCCTACAGAAACAAAGATTATGCTCTCCAATGTTAGAAGTTCCTACTTCCTATTGGAGAATTTGTTTTACTTTTTCAGAAGGTAGTGAGACCTGAGGAGATTAACCACCCTTCACGTCTCAGTCAAAACCCAGGGGAAACCACAGAGGAGTTGGGGAGAGAAGCAAGAGTGCTGTTTGGAAGGTAAGCCTGACAAGCAGCACCAGGAAGACAGATGATGAGCATACTCAACACCTACCAAAACAGAAATCCAGAGGCTCCTAAGAGCTCATTACTGAAGTAGATTTAAAACACACCCACCAAGGCTCAGGGAATTTTGTAGAAGAGGGGGCGGAAAGATTGTAAGAGCCTCAAGTTGGGATGTCATGGACAGAGGCACTGCCTCTCCCCAATAACTGACTGCTGCTCTCACAATGATAATCTACAACCCCATGGGTAATACCAGCAACCCCACTGAGGTGGACCCCTCAGGAGTGAGGGCAGGGAGGAGGAAAAAGATAATACCAACATATGATGTATCCATAAAAAGTATGTTCTTTTTGGTTTTTGTTTTGTTTTTAGATTTTTGAGGTAGGGTCTTGCTCTAGCCCAGGCTGACCTGGAATTCACTATGTAGTCTCAGGGTGTCCTCAAACTCCCAACAACCTTCCTATCTCTTCCTCCTGAGCGCTGGAATTAAAAGCATGCGCCAACACACCCAGCTTTCAAAGTATGTTCTTTTTTTGTTGTTGTTGTTTTTCTTTTTCAAGGTAGGGTCTCACTCTGGTCCAGGCTGACCTGGAATTAACTATGTAGTCTCAGGGTGGCCTTGAACTCTTGGCAATCCTCCTACCTCTGCCTCCTGAGGGCTGGGATTAAAGGTGTGAGCTACCACGACCAGCTTCAAAGTATGTTCTTAATAAAAATAATAATAACAAATAAGCAAAGTAAGAAGAAAAAAAAGAACCACCAATGTACATGGCTTTCTGGAACTGTAAGAGATCTAGGGAGCAACATAAACTGGTTCAGTGCAAAAAACATTCCTTTCATTATCCAACATTGAACCTTGCCTTTTCTTGTATGCTTTTCCATGTATTTGTTCATTTATTCAACAAACCTCTTGAGTGCTCACCATATGGCAACATCTGTGCTAGAAATTGTATGAACAGTGGTGAACAAGCCTGATTATTCCTGCCCTTATGGAACTTAGAATGTACTCATAACTACAAATAAATATATATTATAAATTGTGTCAAGGAGTATAAATGCAAATGTATATAAGAATATGTAATGGAGTTTTCCCTTCATATATAACATCAAGAGTGCTTTCTAATGAAGTGACCTTTAGTTGAAGATCTAGAATAAGAATGCCTTGCTAGGGCCAAAGGGCTGAGGTATGGGTGGAGCTGGGTTAGAAAGAATATTCTAGGCAGAAGAAAGATTGCATCAGAACCACTGAACAAGGACACATAGTTGGTTTTAGAAACAGAAGTCACTGTGCCTGGACCAGAAATAATAAAGAGAAGGATCAGCACACAGTATAACATGCAACTAGGCAAGGAACCAGAACACATAAAGAAAAAAAAAAAACCATACAGTTTCTCTCACTTATTTTCTTTATATACATTTTACCAGAGTAGAGAATTAGAATAAAGAATAGGCTTTCAACTAGATAGTAAGATCCTATTACTGAAGACTTCACATGCTAGGGCTTCAGGTCACTGAGAATCAAGCGGGAGCTGAGCTGGACCTCCTCCCTATTCACTAGCTGTCAGGATGCTGGAAAGAGCTATATAGCCAGTTGGGGGAGAAAAGTCATCAACGGTGTTAACCACAGTGTACCCTGTCAGTTTTACAGCTGGCCAGCCATGCCAAATATACCAACTGGTGCAATGGTGGCATGTCTGTTATGGGGAAAAATAACTGCTGTCTGGACTTGAGGCCTACTCCAGGGAAATGAATTCCTGCCTGGTAGTGAAAATTTAATCCAAAGCTTCTGACTGGGGAGGTCATAAGCCCTAGGGGGGAAACTACTACTGTTGTCTGGCTAAATGAATATATTATGGCCATAAACTGTCCTATAAACATTTTATGACCACATATTAATGCTACTCTAATTTTTGGTTCTCTTTTCAGGTATCACTGACCACTGGGGTGGCTCAAAACTCACCAAAGTGCTGAGAAAAAGTGACAGTGGAGTGTTCAACAACAAGTGAGACATCTCTATCACACCCACCAAGGGTCAAAGAACATTGTGGAAGTGTGCGGGGTGTGGTGGTGCATGCCTTTAATCCCAGCATTCAGGAGGCAGAGGTAGGAGGACTGTTATGAGTTCAAGGCCCCCATGAGATTACATAATGAATTCCAGGTCAGCCTGAGCTAGAGTAAACAAACAAAAAAACATCATGGAAGAGGTGGCAGAAAGAATGTAAGAGCCAAAGAAAGGGGAGGTGTATTCTGCAATACAGTCTTCCAGACAGAAAGTAGCTGTGGTATTCAAGACTTCACATCGGTTGACGCTACCTACACAAGACCTGCATAATTGGGGTGAGGAGAGAATGACAGCACCAAAATAAAGACTAGTTGGAAAGAATAAGGGATTCAGTGGAGGAGGGATTTGAGAAGTATGGCTAAAGAGAGGGTGGCAGAAGGGTATTATGATCATGGCATATCACCGATATGTAGGGGGCTGGCAGTAAAAAGGTTTAAAAAAACAGAATAAGTTTTTAGTGTAGATTTTTCCAGGGTACTTTTCAATTTCAAACATTCTGCCATTCTGTTATTATAAGAACATTTGTAGGGCTGGAGGGATGGCTTAGCAGTTAAGGCATTTATCTGCAAAGCCAAAGGACCCAAGTTCGATTCCCCAGGACCCACGTAAGCCAGATGTACAAGGGGGTACACGCATCTGGAATTTGTTTGCAGTGGCTGAAGCCCTGGTATGCCCATTCTCTCTCTCTTTCTCTCTCATTCTCTGTCAAATAAATAAATAAAATATTTTTTTTAATTTTTTATTTATTTATTTGAGAGCGACAGACACAGAGAGAAAGACAGATAGAGGGGGAGAGAGAGAATGGGCGCGCCAGGGCTTCCAGCCTCTGCAAACGAACTCCA
Organism: Jaculus jaculus; assembly: GCF_020740685.1. Classification (NCBI taxonomy): domain Eukaryota; kingdom Metazoa; phylum Chordata; class Mammalia; order Rodentia; family Dipodidae; genus Jaculus; species Jaculus jaculus. The sequence continues at coordinate 133,751,962 of NC_059102.1, read as the reverse complement.
GACGCATGCGCCCCTTGTGCATCTGGCTAACGTGGGACCTCGGGAACCGAGCCTCGAACCGGGGTCCTTAGGCTTCACAGGCAAGCGCTTAACCGCTAAGCCATCTCTCCAGCCCAAATAAAATATTTTTTAAAAACACATTTGTACTTATCAAACTAGTGTGTCTTGAATTTTTTGTTGGTGTTACAAAGTCTTCAAGGGAGTTCCTCAAATCAAGTTTAGGAGAATTTTAGATCAGAAGTTGGTTGTCTTCAGTTTTTAACAATTTGACTAAGTTTGACTAACTGTGGTTTTCATTGTTTTTATACTGGTTGAGTTTGCTGAGCTTTCTGAATCTGTGGTTTGATATTTTTTTTTTAATCAGCCTGGAAAATTCCTAGCCATTAACTTTCTGGGTCTCCCATTACACTTATGTCAGACCTTTTGGCTGTGTCCCACATGTCTTTCCTGCTTTGTTCTGGCCATCATGTTTTCTCTAAATGCTTCACTTGAAATTTCTTTTTTTAGAGGTAGACTCTCATTCTAACCCAAGATGATCTAGAACTCATTCTACAGCCCAGGCCAGCTTCAAATTCACAGCAATCCCCCTATCTCAATGTCTTGAATGCTGGGATTAAAGATGTGAGCCACCATGCCTAATTTCCACTTTAACTATTTTTAATTGCACTGTCTACTAACCTTGTCTTCACTGGGTTCAATCTGCTGTCAAACCCATGCACCAAGTTATCAAGTTCAGATATACTTTTCAGTTCTGGATTGCCCCCTTTTTGGGGGGGTCTCACTCTAGTGCAGATTGACCTGGAATTCACTATGTAGTCCCAGGGTTTCCTCAAACTCATGGTAATCCTCCTACTTCTGCCTCCCAAATGCCACCATGCCTGATCCCATTTCTTTCATTTTTTTAGAGTGCCATTCTCTATAGAAGTTTTACCTTTTCACCCACTTTGTCTGATTTGCCCCTTCACAACAATTTCAGTTATTTTAAGGTCTTTATATGCTAACTCTAACACGTGTATTACTTGTTGTGCTGCATCCATTTCTTTTTATTGTTGGTCATATTTTCTTCTCTCTGCATTCTCTGGTATTTTTCACTGCATGCCAGGCAGTACATGAAAGACCTAGAGAGAATCTTCTTTTCCTCTACATGGAAGATGTGATGAAAAGCTCATGTCAATCCAATCAGTCACTGAGATGAGTTGCAACCAGAGTGCAATTTTAAGTATTAGCCAAGTCACCTCTGGTTTATTGCTATTCTTGGTATGACCATTTAAGAATCTGGCAGACTTGTCTCCTCAGCCCTGGTAGACTGTGAGATATTCAGTATTGGCTGTTAGTGGTTTGAGTGTTAGGGCTTATTCCACACGTCCTCCGAATCTGGCAGCACCTTTAGAAAGAGGAGGCTGTATGCTGTATGCTTCTCTCTCTGAAAGAAGCACGGACCCTTTCTGGAGCAGCCTCACACTTCTTGCATAGTCAACTATGGGAAAACTGGCCTTGTCTTTAGGGTCCTCTAGCTAACAAGTACCATGCAAGCTCCAGATGATATTCAAAAGCTCTACCTCTAGAAGAAATCTTTTGCTAGGGCCAAGCCTATATCTTAACCTGTATTTAATATCAGCAAATGCCCTCTGGGGAAAAAGTATCTGTTGTGAGTATCCAGCTTGACTGGAATGCAGTCATCTAAAGCTGAAACTCCAGGACTATGCCTGAGTAACTGTACTGTATTATCTTGCATAGTTTTCCTACATACCTCAAATACACAAAAATTACAGTGGCAAATGGAGCCTTACGACTGGAATGTGTGCCATTTGTACCAGGACCATGCTTGATGCCTTTGATGTTAGCATGAGATAAGCTAGATACTTTCTGGCTTTGAAGAAAGCCACTTTTGTCTTGAACACCATATAAGCCTTTACTTTCTGACCCAAGTTGTGAGTACCAACAAATCTGACTACCACTTTTTACCATATTTCTGTCAGTAAGTCCCCAATAAATCACCTTCTGCCATAGTGGATCTGACTCTTTGGTATCATGATGCCTGGCGATCAGGTCTTTCACACTGGATTTTCCCCAGGATCATCAGTTTACTTGGAAGAGTTCTAAAGAACTTGACTTTTTTTTTTTTTTTTTTTTTTTGCATTTTAGCTTGTGCTATTCTCCATACTCCCAAAGCTCTCCAATTGAAATTAGTTTTTTAAATTTATGTATCATCTTTAAGTTGTTGTAAAAGGAGGTTAACTTGCTATATGCCCTATGACATTTTACTTATAAGAGAATGGCTTTATAAACTATTTGAGAAGAATCAATACATTACTGAGAAACTTCAAAATGAAAGGAATAACACAATCATTCTGTGACAAAATTAAGGAAACTGTGTACCTGTGAGAGCATCACAACTGAAAGACCGATTATTGCATTGGCAGGGCAAGCAGCCATTCTTACTAAAGCCATAATATCCATCTTGGCATTGGTTACACGTAGCGCCGATGACACCCACTTTGCAATGGCAAGTCCCAGAACTGTAAATGAAAGCAAAAACAATGAATAAAAATAAAAAAATTTGAAAGCTTTACTTCCCAACACCCCATGTAGATGACCTTAATGTAGCAAAGAGTTTCAACTAGATTTTAGTTACTAGAAGTATGAGTGATTTTTCAAATTTTTTTCTGTTTGTTTTTATATTTGTCTCCTTGACACATGGTCTCACTTTGTAGCCCAGTGTGGTCTGGAACGTACAGTGTAGCCTTAGGCAGACTTAAAACTTGCTGTGTATGTAGCTATGTAGCCCAGGATGGCCTGAAACTTGCCATCCTCTTACCTCAGCCTCCTGAAGTAGAAAACTTCATAGCAGTACAATAATAAAACTACTAATAATAACAGTAACAATTTATTAAAGTTTAATCCTCTGTGCTTGGATAGTTTAAATATGTGATAAAGGATCTGATGGTTAATATTAATTGTGAATTTGACAGGGTCTAGATTCACTTAATAGACAAATCTCTGGGCATGTTTATGAGAGTTTCTAGATTAGGTTAACTGAGATGGGAAGACTACAGTAGCACCAATCAACAGGCTGAGGTCCCAGACTGAATGGGAAAGTGTGCCGGGCGCGGTGGCGCACTTTAGTGCCTTTAACAGCACTTGGGAGGCAGAGGTAGGAGGATTGCTGTGAATTCGAGGCCACCCTGAGATGACACAGTGAATTCCAGGTCAGCCTGAGCTAGAGTAAGGCACTACCTTGGAAAAAAAAAATGAGAAAGTGAGCTGAGCACTAGTATTCATTGCTTCCTGTTTCCTGACTGCGGATGCAATGTGACCGCTGCTCTGTGCTCCTGCCCCATGCCTTCTTGGCCATGATGGACTGTAGTCACTCCCTTAAGTTGATTCTTACTGGGTGTTTGTCTTATCAATAAGGAAAGTAACTAATACAAGGCCCATAGAGAATATAAATTCCCAAGTGAAATCTTTGTTTACTGAGCAGTAGGGCACAGAGCTCATTTCATTCCTGGATTCTCACACAGTTCTACTGGCATCCTATCCAATTTGGAGAAAAGAATAAATCCTATATAGCCCTCACCCACCTTCTGGCTAAAGAATATGAAGACCATGCCAGTACATACTCATTTTGACTCTAGAAACTTGATATAAGTGTTTATTTTGAGCCTAAGAGGTATATAAATCATCATTCTGGTAGTTAAGGTAAAATACCAATTAAATAAATATGACTATAAAGGGAACCTTTACTGTATCCTAGAATAAATTATGAAAACTCTAGACTATCAACCATACAAAAAGAGAGTAAAAATAAAAATGAAAGAAAAAAATTATTTAGTATCCTATTAATTTCTATTTACTTATATATTCATTATAACAATGATAATTATTTCCAATCATTAAAACAAACTTGTGTCACTTTCTTTTTTAATTAAAAAATTAACTAGGGATTTGAGGGAGTATAGAATAGGCATAGCTTAGCAACCTGGGACTCCACTTAGCTTGGGCTATACACACACCCCTTTCCTAACAATGCACTTGGCAACCTGGGACCTGAACCTGCATCAAGCTGCACATACACTCCACTTCAAACAACATAGTGAGTTTCTCTTCCCTTGTGAGATTATTTTCCATACAACCATGCCCTAGAACATATCTAGGAATGAGAGGTAAGAAGCCAGTCCAGTCACAACTTGTTTTGAGTAGTGCAAGCACAACTAGACAAAGTATGTCAGTCCAAGTAAACCCCTATGTACCATCCAATACTTATGCATGAATAAGCATACCAATGACTAAAGTCAATACATTATTGGAAAAGGACATGTGCAGTAAACAAAGGCTTATATAACCCAAGCCTGTCAATCAAAGCAGAAAACCACTCATATACCACCCTGAGACTCTTCCTCCTCCTGAGCCTCATGAAAGAAAGTCCTGGGCAGTAACCCACTGTTCCCTTTAACTCCCTTGTACTCCCCCACCTTTGTACTTTTGCTTTGCTCTCTAATAAAAATTCCCACTGCTTTGCTATTTGTGTATACATTTTCAGTACTTTAAATAAGGCACTAAGAACTTGGAAACACCCAGACAGCTATGTTCCACAGACTACCAGCTACGTTCCCATTAACTGAATTGGAAGAGAGGCCAAAAGGTAGGAAATTAGATACTTCAGATAGAACAGGGTCAATAGTAAATCTGGACGGACTTATGGAAAACATATCTACCAAGCCTATCTCTTATGTAACTTTGTAAAGCAGAAAAGATACCCCTCGCACACACACAAATAAATATCCAGATGAATACACCAAAGTACTAAGGATCTAACAGAAAAAATTAAAAAAAAAAACAAATCAATACTCATCAAACATGAGAAGCAAGATCATATGACTCAGTAAGAAGGAACCACTAAATTCCTTCATATTATCAGGAAACTACAAAGAAAAAAATATATACCTTTCAAAGAATGGCTAACAGTACATTATTAGCCAATTTCTAAGCTTCCTAAAGTAATCAAACCATACTTGCCCTTTTTTTGTTGTTGTTTATTTTTATTTATTTATTTGAGAGCGACAGACAGAAAGAGAAAGAGGCAGAGAGAGAGAGGAGAGTGGGCGCGCCAGGGCTTCCAGCCACTGCAAACGAACTCCAGACACATGTGCCCCCTTGTGCATCTGGCTAACATGGATCCTGGGGAATTGAGCCTTGAACCAGGGTCCTTAGGCTTCACAGGCAAGCGCTTAACCACTAAGCCATCTCTCCAGCCCTGCCCTTTATTTCTTTAGAGACATTATTCAATATACAGAAGGTAAACAGGCCAGGCGTGGTGGTACACACCTTTACACACCTTTAACCCCAGCACTCAGGAGGCAGAAGTAGGAGGATCACTGTCATTTCGAGGCCACCATGAGACTACATAGTGAATTCCAGGTCAGCCGGGGCTAGAGTGAAACCCTACCTCAAAAAAAAAAAAAAAAAAAAAAAGATAAACAGTTACTTATAAGGATGGTATCTGCCTAATTTACTACCTACCAGCTATTCCAAAAAAAAAAAATTATCATGAAATGATGACTGATAGCCATAATACAGCCAATGTTCTCAAAGTAGCTGCTAGCCCTGTAACGGGACTTTCCCTTGAGAATTTGGTTCTGGGCATTCAAACGACTGATATAAGCAGGCATTTTTCTCCCTGGAGATTCTGCCCCTTCATTAGCTACTTAAAAAATACAAGAGTAACTTCATGAATCCTGATGAACCCATGACTGAGTCTAGATGCCATGCTTTATCTAAGTAGAGTATTTTAAACAACAAGAGAGGAGGTGATTTTTTATTTAAAAAATAGTGGGTGCCGAGTGGGAAAGTGTGGCTTCAAGGCTGCACTAGAAGTGCTTTTCCATCATGTTACTCATGGCCCATGGCCATTTTTGGCATGTATAAGAATTAAATCACTCAGCAAACATAAAGCTTCGTCTGTGTGACTTCTTTTATAGAATAAAGCCTTTACAACGTCCTCTTTCATGGGCTCCCTCTGTTAAACACTGCCGAATGCTTGCTGAAGCAAAGGTCAATGATATAAATGTAATGGGGTGGGGGAGCTGCAGACCACTCATGCTTACCCATAGATTTAAAGTCAAAGGACCAAAAGTCCACAGCTTCATGTCTAGATGAGAAGAGTACAGTGCCAGATTTTGAATAGAAATCAGAAATGTATATAGTACTCAGATAAGCTAACAAAAAATTTAAGTTAGAGTACATTCATTGAGTGTTACTTCTTAAACATTTAAGTTTCTAGTAAAGTATGAATGTCCTACAAATAATTGTGTCACAAAGAATATCAAATTATTCATACAAAGTATAAGCTTATACTTATGCTAATACTAAGTATAAGTAAGCATATACTACACTTTTCTTAAATTATCCAACATGGGATTCTTAGATTTTTTTTTATGCCAATGCTTAGTTATAGAATTTGTACAATCATGGGTATGATTAAATATTGTGAATATTTTCTACTTAAAAAACATTTCTTGGAGCTGGTGGTTTAGATCAATGGCAAGATGCACAAGGCACTGGGTTTAATACTCAGCAACATAAACAAAGGCAAAAAATAGTTTTAAAAATGATAGAAGCAAATGGTGGGCTGGACAGATGGCTTAGTGGTTAAGGTGCTTGCCTAACAAAGTCCAAGGGCCCAGGTTTGATTTCCCAGTACCTATGTAAAGCCAGATGCACAGGATAGCACATGTATCGAGTTAATTTATTGCAATGGCTAGAGGCCCTGGCATGTTCATTCTCTCCCTCCCTCTCTCTCTCTCTCATAAATAAGTGTTTAAAAAAGATAGAAACAAATGTTATTCTGAATGCACTACTGATTAGAGAGACATATGAGGTCCCCTAATCAAGACAGGTCTCTGTCAAAGTACTAAGACCCTATTGCTGAAGACACCAAATGCTGCCAACATAGACCATGGAGAGACCTGGCTGGAATCAAGAAGAGAGCCAGTTCCCAGACAGCCCATCTAGTGCTGGGAAGCAATCCATGAGATACTAGGGGAAAGTGGGCAACAATAGTTTGAGCAACCAGAGAGCTACTCAGAAGCAAACATTCTGACTGGATGTACATGCCAGTGCAACAGTGGCACATAACCTTGGTGAGTAACCAATAGCTTCCTGATTGGTTAAGAGATCCGCTCAGTGTAAAGGAACCACTATCTGGAACTGGGAACCAGATCAGAATCCTATGGAGACAAAGATTATGCTCTTCAGGGTCAAGCTCTCACTAGTCCTTGGCTAAAAGTGGGATTGCATACATCAATTTCTCCCTAAATTAATAATGCTTATCTAATTTAAACTATGCTAACTTCATGCTCAATTGGAGAACTCTCACTTCAGCCAAGCCACAACTAAAACCACAGAGAAATTGGGGAGATGAGCAAGAGTGCTGCTTTCATGGTGAATCTGATAATCAGCACCAGGGTAAAGGCGATAGACCCTGAAAATACTCAACACTTGCCAAAGCAGAGATCCAGAAGCTCCTAAGAGCTCCTCACTGAAGTAAACTTAAAACGCATTCACCATGGCTCAGGGAATTTTGCGGAAGAGGGGGTGGAAAGATTATAAGAGCCACAGGTTAAGACATCATGCCCACAGATATTCCCCCCCCACCCTGCAAAAAAACCTGACTGCTGCTCCCACAATGCATAACCCACAACCTCATGAGAAATGCCTGCAACCCCATTAAGGAGGGTCTTCAGCAGATTGGGGGCAGGGATGAGGGAAAAAAAGGGTACCAACACATGATGTATCCATACAAAATATGTTGTTAATAATAATCATAATGTTTTTCTCAACATGAAGCTATTCATTCCTCAAAGGGAAACTCAAGAATGTATCAACTTAAAATATGGCACATTAATGCTACAAAAATACTAGCCAATTTCTCTTTTAAAGGTTTTGTTCTGCAAGATGTGTCTATAGGGAATATTTAGAATTTCCATCATTTCATAGTCATATTGATTAGGTGGGAAAAGTGGAATACAGGAAGGAAGATTATCAGTGTTTATGGAAAAAAAAAAAAAAAAAACAGCTTGAGGAGTCAAGGGAAGAGCTCAGATTACAATCCAGCTCTGCTAGTGACTAGTTGGGGCAAAGTACTAATTCTCTTTTAGCCTAGGTATTCTCCTCTGTCAAATGAAGACAACTATGTAGCAACCAGTGTAGGCTTATTGTGAGAATTGAAGATCATGTACAGAAGGCATTTAGCACATGCCAGCAATACTCATACTCAAACATGAAATCAACTGTGAAGATGATGAGATATTCCTAGACATTGATTTTTCCCCCAAGAAAATTGTAAGAGTAGGCTACATTTCCCAACAGGCAGAGAAAAGGAAGACACTACATTATTTTGTTTTAATATTTATTTATTTATTTACTCATGAGAGAGAAAGAGACAGACAGAGAGAATGGACATGCCAGGGCCTGTAGCCACGGCATACGAACTCCAGACACATGTGCTCCCTTGTGCATCTGCCTTACATGGGCCCTGGGGAATTGAACCCAGGTCCTTAGGCTTCACAGGCAAATGCCATAACTGCTGAGCTATATCCCCAGTCCCCGACACTACATTATTTACTTTTACAATTTTAGTTTTGGGACTGGGGAGATGACTCAGTTAATAAAGCGCTTGCCAGGCTGGAGGGATGACTTAGCGGTTAAGGCATTTGCCTGCAAAGCCAAAGGACCCAGGTTTGATTCTCCAGGACCCACGTTAGCCAGCTGCACAGTGGCTGGAGGCCCAGCACACCCATTCTCTCTTTTTCTCTCCCTCTTTCTCTGTCAAATAAATAAAAATAAAATATTAAAAGAATAAAGCCCTTCCCATACAAGCTTGAGGATAAAGTTGGGATACACAGCACCCAGGTAAATGCTAGGTGGGCATGGCAGCTACCTGTAGTCCCAGTGCTCTGAAGGTAGAGACAGGGATCCCGAGAGCAAACCAGCTAGCTACACAAGTTGAATTGGCATGCTAGTTGGCATAAATGGGTTCCAGTGAGAGGACATTGATAGAGGAAGACATCCAAAATTAACCTTTGGCCTCTAACACACACATACACCTACATACAAGCACACACACACACACATACACACACACACACACACACACCACATAATATCTACATAAAAAGATTCTAGCTTAAAATTAAGAAAAAAATGACAATGACAAGAAATTAAGGAGTAACAATACTTGGAGCAAACATATGATTAGGGAAACAATGTTTGTAAAGAAAACTTTCAAATTGAGAAAATCCCATATTATGTGGATCAAAGCATAATAGAACTTTGTATTGACTAGATAGTGATGAGTTTTAAAATGTAAATGTAAGAACAAGGCAAACCAAAAATCAGTAGATGGGAAGAAATAATGAAGATTAGGGCAGAAATTAATGAAATAGAAACAACAACAAAAAAAACAAAAAACAACAACAACAAAAAAAAAAACAATCCAAAAAATTAATGAAACAAAGAGTTGGTTCTTTGAAAGGATAATATTGATAAACCATTAGCAAATCTGAACAAAAGAAAGAGAGAAGAGACACAAATTAATAAAATCAGAGATGAACAAGGTAAAATCACAACAGATTCCAGAGAAATTCAATAATTCATAGGGAAATACTATAAAAGCATATACTCCACAAAGTATGAAAATATGAAAGAAATGGATGATTTCCTTGATTTATATGACCTACCCAAATTAAATCAAAATGAGATTAATCACTTAAATAGACATATAACAAACATGGAGATCCAAACAGTTATCAATAATCTCCCAACTAAAAAAAACCCAAGCCCAGATGGATTCACTGCTGAATTTTACCAGACCTTTAAGGAAGAGGTAACACCAATGCTTCTTAAGCTTTTCCAGGAAATAGAAAAAGAAGGAATTCTACCAAACTCCTTCTATGAGGCCAGTATCACCCTGATACCAAAACCAGGCAAAGATAGAACAAAAAAAGAAAATTATAGACCAATCTCCCTCATGAACATAGATGCAAAAATTCTCAACAAAATATTGGCAAACAGAATACAAGAGTATATCAAAAAGATCATTCACCCTGACCAAGTAGGCTTTATCCCAGAGATGCAGGGATGGTTCAACATACGCAAATGTATAAATGTAATACATTACATAAACGGGTTGAAGAACAAAAATCACATGATCATCACATTAGATGCAGAGAAAGCATTTGACAAAATCCAACATCCCTTCATGATAAAAGTCCTACAGAGACTGGGAATAGAAGGAACATATCTCAATATAATAAAGGCTATTTATGACAAGCCTACAGCCAACATATTACTAAATGGGGAAAAACTGGAAGCTTTCCCACTAAAATCAGGAACAAGACAAGGGTGTCCACTATCCCTACTTTTATTTAATATAGTTTTGGAAGTCTTAGCCATAGCAATAAGGCAAGAGACACACATAAAAGGGATACAAATTGGAAAGGAAGAGATCAAGTTATTATTTGCAGATGACATGATTCTATACATAAAGGACCCTAAAAACTCTACTAGCAAACTGTTAGAGCTGATCAAAACCTACAGCAATGTAGCAGGATACAAAATAAATACACAGAAATCAGTAGCCTTCATATATGCTAACAACAAACACACAGAGGATGAAATCAGAGAATCACTCCCATTCATAGTTGCATCAGAAAAAATAAAGTACCTTGGAATAAACCTAACCAAGGAAGTAAAGAATCTCTACAATGAGAACTTTAAAACACTCAAGCGAGAAATTTCAGAAGACACTAGAAAGTGGAGAAACATCCCTTGTTCCTGGATTGGAAGAATCAATATTGTGAAAATGGCAATCTTACCTAAAGCAATCTACACATTTAATGTAATCCCTATCAAAATTCCAAAGGCTTTCTTCATGGAAATAGAAAAAACAATCTAAAAATTCATTTGGAATCACAAAAAACCTCGAATATCTAAAATAATACTGAGCAACAAAAATGAGGCTGGTGGTATCACCATACCTCATTTTAACCTATACTACAGAGCCATAGTAACAAAAACAGCATGGTACTAGCACAAAAACAGACATGTAGATCAATGGAACAGAATAGAGGACCCAGATGTAAGCCCAAGTAGCTATAGCCACCTTATATTCTATAAAAATGCCAAAAATACTCATTGGAGAAGAGACAGCCTCTTCAGCAAATGGTATTTTGAAAACTTTATATATATCTGTAGAAGGATGAAAATAGATTCTTCTCTCTCTCCATGCACAAGAATTAAGTCCAAATGGATTAAAGACCCTAACATCAGACCTGAAACTCTGAAACTGCTAGAGGAAAAAGTTGGGGAAACCCTTCAACATATTGGTCTTGGCAAAGACTTTCTGAATACAACCCCAATTGCTCAGGCAATAAAACCACAGATTAATCACTGGGACCTCATGAAATTACAAAGATTTTGCACTGCAAAGGACACAGTGAAAAAAGCAAAGAGGCAACCTACAGAACAGGAAAAAATCTTCACCAGCTATATATCTGATAGAGGATTAATATCTAGGACATACAAAGAACTCAAAAAGTTAAATAATAAGGAATCAAACAAGCCAATCAAAAAATGGGCTATGGAGCTAAATAGAGAGTTCTCAAAAGAAGAAATACAAATGGCATATAAGCATCTAAAAAAATGTTCTACATCACTAGTCATCAGGGAAATGCAGATTAAAACTACATTGAGATTCCATCTCACTCAGATTGGCCACCATCATGAAAACAAATGATCATAAATGTTGGCGGGGATGTGGAAAAAAAGGAACCCTTCTACACTGCTGGTGGGAATGCAATGTGGTCCAGCCATTGTGGAAAGCAGTGTGGAGGTTCCTAAAACAGCTCAAGATTGATCTACCATATGACCCAGCTTTAGCACTCCTAGGCATATATCCAAAGGATTCATTTCATTTCCTTAGAAGTACATGCTCAACCATGTTTATTGCTGCTCAATTTATAATAGCTGGGAAATAGAACCAGCCTAGATGTCCCTCAACTGATGAGTGGATAATGAAGATGTGGCACATTTATACAATGGAGTTACACTCAGCGGTAAAGAAAAATGAAGTTATGAAATTTGCAGAAAAATGGATGGACCTGGAAAGTATTATACTATGTGAGGTAACCCAGGCCCAGAAAGCCAAGCGCCACATGTTCTCTCTCATATGTGGATCCTAGCTACAGATGATTGGGCTTCTGTGTGAGAAGGAAAATACTTAGTAGCAGAGGCCAGTAAGTTAAAAAGGAGACATAAAGGGTAGAGAAAGGAAGGGAGGAGGATACTTAATAGGTTGATATTGTATATATGTAATTACAATGATTGTAATGGGGAGGTAATATGATGGAGAATGGAATTTCAAATGGGAAAGTGTGGGGGTGGGGAGGGAGGGAATTACCATGGGATATATTTTATAATCATGGAAAATGTTAATAAAAATTTTAAAAAATGTAAATTATCAGGCTGGAGAGATGGCTTAGTGGTTAAGGCATTTGCCTGCAAAGCCAAAGGACCCAGGTTCGATTCCCCAGGACCCATGTTAGCCAGATGCACAAGGGGGCCCAAGTGTCTGGAGTTCATCTGCAGCAGCTAGAGGCCCTGGAGTGTCCATTCTCTCACTCACTCTCCCTCTTTCTCTCTCAAATAAATAAATAAATAAAAATTTTAAATGTAAATTATCTCGGAATGTTTTTGTCATCAAAACACTATCTTCTTAAGATTTACAAGATATAAGTGGCTTCTGTACACATTTAGATATGATCAATTTTGCCCCAAGAAGTCACAAAATAACTTAGAAATATGGCTGTAATCAAAGGAATTACTTTATGGCCTTGTTTTCCTTCCTTCTCCCTCACATAGTTTACATGTTGGCACTGTGATATGGAAAGAACAAGAAATAGAAAAAGTACATTAACTATATGTATCAGTTTTCTTCTTTTTAATAACTAAGAACATTTAGTTTGGGAAGAGACTCAAGCTACTAATTAAAACATAGTCTGAAAGCAGTAGAAATTTGCTGTTTGTAAACTCTTTCAACATAATAAAAATAAGTTTTAAGAAGTAGCAAGAAAATTTTCCCACTAAGAAAAGTTTTACCTGGGAAAATAAAATGAAAAGTTACTAACACTTTTTTTCATTTTATGTTTAGGTAATAGTCTTATAAAGATAATTAAAAATAGTATTTTCTTTCTTGTAAAAAATATTCAATAATTAGACATTTTGGCAAAAGATTGTCTGCTTCTCTATCTTTCTAGTCATGGAAAAGATCATTATGCAATGAGCAAAGCTCCTTTTCTGGAGAAAAAAGGATAGCTTTATTTTTGAAAACATTGGACTATTATGCTGAACATTCCTTGTATTTTTGAGGACAAGTAGTCTAAAATATGTTAGAGGAAAGCCACAATCAGGCAGAAATTCTTAATGCTTCAAAGAGGTATTACCTAAATACAAAAATACTTTATGATAACTATCTTAGTATAACCAAATTTAAGTTTGTTTGAAAAGTCAAAAGTAAACTTAAAGGCAAAAAAAAAAAAAAAAATCAAAGTACCATATTTCCAGAGTCATAACCCAAGTAACCTTGCTTAATTCAACTAGGAATATTATTTCTTCCATGTTTTTTTCTTTAACAGAAGAAATAAGACTCTAAGAATTCTGAACCCACTCAACTACTCCACTATTTGGACAGCAATTTCTGCATTTGCAAAATCATTTTGAAAAGAGAAAATGTAAGACAGACATAGAGGACCAAATATCCAGAACTGAGGTTGTTTAACATTTGATTCTTTTGTAACCATTACAAAAGATCATTTAATGGAAATATAATTGATATCTGATTTATGCATTGCTGTGTTTCACCAATTCACATGTAGGATCTACAATTTAAAATTAATTTTCTCACAGAAATCACAGCATAAGCAGAGGTCTAGTTTCAGATTAGCAAACAAAACTGAGTCTCACCTTAAATGCTGAGAATAATACTGAAGACCAAGTCCTTTAAACCCCAGTTCTGAATTCTACACAAGCAGAGTGGTTAGTGGTCAAGAGGCAGCATTACCACTGGTGCAAAAGTAGCAAGAAAGTGGTAAGAGTAGCCAACTGCTTTCCACTTGGATTTCAAGCCCACTCTACAGGATGGGAATCACTCCTGGTACTGTAAACATGGCCATAAGTCTGTGGCTACAGACCTAAGCTCTAGGGGAGAAGGCAATACTGTGGTTATGCTAATTGGACAGCATATCAAACTACCTTCTAAATATTCACCTTTGTTCCCATAGATTGGTATTGCCAACAGCCTCAAATATAGGAGATTCCTTATGCAAAGGGTAGAGGTAAATATAGAGATCTACAGATAACAAGGTACCAAGAATAACTAACACTTCTAGAAGAAGCTTTTCATGTTAATCTTCTCCTGGATTGATTGTTAGTCATTCAAATATTTCTTTAGAAAAAAAAAGAGTTTAAAAACTACCATTGTCAGGGCTGGAGCTTAGTAGTTAAGACATTTGCCTGTGAAGCTTAAGGACTCAGGTTCAATTCCCCAGTTCCTATGTAAGCCAGATGCACAAAGTAGTGCATGCTTCTGGAGTTTGTTTGCAGTGGCTAGAGGCCCTGGCATGCCCATTCTGTCTTTCTTCTTTCTGTCTATCTGTCTCTCTTTTTCTCTCTACTTGCAAATAAATATTAAAAAGTTTTTTTAAAAATTCTATTGTCAAAGAAACGAGACACTGTCTGATCTGTCTCAATAAAATTCTACAACTTATGACCTTA